>NC_138878.1:18826745-19199245 GCF_965194805.1 Balaenoptera borealis
GTCTTAGTTGTGGCATGAGGGATCTTCATTGAGGCATGAGGGATCTTTTGCTGCGGTGCGCCGTCTCTGTTGCAGTGCTCAGACTTCTCTCTAGTTGTGGTGTGTGGGTTTTCTCTCTCCAGTTGTGGTGCATGGGCTCCAGGGCACGTGGGCTCTGTAGTCTGCAGCACGCTGGCTCTCTCATTGAGGTGTGCGAGCTCAGTAGTTGTGGGACACGGGCTTAGTTGCCCCATGGCATGTAGGATCTTAGTTACCCAACCAGGGATCAAACCCGTGTCCCCTGCATTGGAAGGCGGATTCTTTCCCACTGGACCACCAGGGAAGTCCCTGACTGGTTCTTTTTTATATTTTCTAGTTCCTTGTTAAAATTCTCACTGTGTTCTTTTCCCTGATTCAGTTAGCATTCTTGTTACAAATGCTTTGAACTCTTTAACTGGTAAATTATCCCTGTTTCATTAGTTGTTTTTTTCAGTTTAAAAATTTTTTTTGTAGTATAGTTGATTTACAATGTTGTGTTAGTTTCAGGTGTACAGCAAAGTGAATCAGTTATACAGATACATATATCCACTTTTTTTTCTTTTTTAGATTCTTTTCCCATATAGGCCATTACAGAGTATTGAGTAGAGTTTCCTGTGCTATACTGCAGGCTTTTTTTTTCTTATTCTTTCATTTGAAACAAATTCCTCTGTCTCTCATTTTGCTTAACTTTCTCTCTATGAAATTAGGTGAAACAGTTATCTATTCTGGTCTTGAAGGGGTGTCCTTGTGTGGGAGCGTCCCTATGCCGACTACGTGTGCCCAGTGGCTTTGGTGGGAAAGTGGGGTTTGAAATGAGCATGGGTCACGTCTTTCCGCGGGGTGTGCTGGCAGCTGTCACACACTGCTGGAGATGGGGCTGGGAGGTCGGAGGTGGGGCTGGAGATGAAGGGGCTAGAGCCAGAGCCTGGTGTGAGCCAGTGCTTCTCCTCTGCTCAGTGGCTGACACCGCCCTATGCGGGGTCGGGGAGGGTCCGAAGGTACTAGAGCAGAAGCCCTGAGGTTCAGGTTCCCTCTAAGTGCACACTCTCCTCCATCCCAGTATTGACACCTTCACCCCAGAGGGGAGGAGTGCTGAAGCAAGAGAGGCTGGAGCAGGCACTCGTCGTGGACTGGGGCACACGCAGGGGCAGTTGTGGGAAACTGGCTAGAGCTCTGGGCAATTTCAATCTGCTTCCTCTGTCTTGCTCTCGGGAGTAAGGAAGCATATGTGTGCTCTTCACGAGCCGAGTCTAGGTTTCTTACACCCTTCCTGTTAGTCTCAGTAGTTTTCAGACCAGCTAAGGAGACTCCTGGTGTCAGAGCCCAGGGGTGGGGTGTTCCCATATGTGGTTTGAACTGCTCACTCCCCAGGGAGGATCTCTGAGCCTGTGTAATCCCCCTCCTCTTCTGTGTCCCCTCCCAGGGGTATAGGTCCCAACCTGATCGCTTCTCTTCCCTTCTACCCAACTCTGTATGGTTCTATCTTTACAGCTTTGGTTGTGTAAGAGTCTTTTTGCCAGTGTCCAACTTGTTTTCAGTGAGAATTGCTCCACCTGTAGATGTAGGTTTGATGTATTCCTAGGGGGAGGTGAGCTCAGCGTCCTCCTCCTCTGCCATCTTCATCTCCTTCCAGGCACTTGTGCTTAGTTATGTTTGCAAGTACTAAAAAATCAGGTTCTTTTTATGTTGACCTTGAAAATCTTATTTTTCGCTTGGTCTGGATTTCCTGACATTTTGACACCAGGAGAGCAAGACCACCTCCAGAGGTTTCTAACTGTTTTGTGCCAACGCCTCTTGCTTTCTATTTCCTCTCTGTGCAGAGACCCTGCAGAGTGATATGTCTGTTTTTCCCTGTTCTTGAAATGTATAGAAATGTAACATGAAAATGTCAATGTGAACACAATGCAGCCTTTTCTTTTCCAGTCTCTCGTTTTCCTTTGGCCCCTTTGGCTGGTCGGTGTTGACAGCTGGTATCACCCACGCTCTGGTCCCCCAAACCCTCCGTGCCCTGAGCACCTCCAGAGGCCCCGCTCCAGCCTCGCCCTCTGTGCCAAAACCTTCGGCTACTCTTGTTGAATGAACAAAATAACGTTTACGTCAACTTTAAGCTTTTAAAATCCATTTAAGGAGAAATTTCTTTTCCAAGCAAAGGTAGAGTTGTTGAAATGGAAAAGAAGACCATTCTAGAGAAAAGACAAGTTAGACAGTGGAAACATGTTTTGCGGTAAGATACACGGCCACTTCCGACCCCGGGCGCCTCGGCCTCACTTCTTGCCGCCCTTGGCAGGCGGCGGCGGCGGCGGCGGCGGCGGCGGCGGCGGTGGGGGCGGTGGCGGTACCCCTGCCCTCCCCTTGCCTGCTTCCCCTGGTTTTTCTCCTTCCTTTGGCTTTTCGCCCTGTTTATCCTTTCCTGGAGGAATCAGCACATGCCTTTTGACCTTCTTGCCTTTGAAGTGTTTCTTTTGAAGACAAACATCTATTAAAGCAAAAAGTGCAGCCACACCGATGAGGATCTGGGAAACAAAAGAATCCTCGTTACTTGTGCTTTTCCTTCCAAAGCTGTCACAGTTCCTTCCCGGCTTCTGATTGTCCCTAGGTGCTGTTTAACCCCTCCCCTTGACCCCTCAAACTGCCAGACCCCAGAGAGACTTTGGGTTTGCCCCTCCCCTGGCCTCAGCTCCCCGATTCTGGTCCCCAGCCCTGCAGCCGGGTCACCTCACCACATTTTCTTTCTCTCTTTGGACCCCGCCTGGGCGGGGCCCTTCGCTCTGGGGCCGGCAGGCAAGCTTCTAGGGGGAAGCTCTTAGCTGGGTGGGCTCCCTGGACATCATCTCCCTTCAATGGCTTCTCCCCTGGAAACGTTGACCCACTTTACCTTTAAACTTTGCTTGGATCCCAAGATTTTGTGAAAAGAGACCCTTTTCCTTAGGGGGAGATAACCATTCTCCAAATGAGGTGATTTCTGAACAAATAAACAGCCCAACACGAAAGACTCACCACACCATAAATGTAGTGCATTGGCATGGTTTGCCGAGTTTTCACGGCAAAGACGGCGGCCCCGACGAGGAAAGTACTGGAGAACAGGTCGTTGAGAAGGTCCTGAAAGCATGGGAGAGATGAGTCAGCCTTAGAGCCGAGGCCCCGTCAACACCAGACCTGGCCTAGCTTCCTCCAAAGGGAATGGTTTTCAAACTTCTGCCTGATTTAAAAAAAATATATAGGAAGATGAATATTTACTGGGCTAGGTGGACATACCAGTGGCCTACCAGCTGGACTCTTTGAGTTGAGACACAAAATCCAGGATGCTTAACTGCCTTTATGGGCTACCTCGGCTACCATCCCGTCTGTGAAATCACACATTTGGTGGCTATGTTTTCCCCCCTTCCAGTGCCCACTTAAATAAATGCACGACTCTCCAACTAATTGATGTCCCGCTTGGGTACCACCTCACAACATCTTTCTTCTCTGAAGGCCAGCTCCTCTTTCTGAATCCAGAGTGCGCTGTGTTGCTGGCAGGAGGTTCTGTTGGACTCTGGTCCTTCATTGGGAGCCTGGCAGCTGCCTCGTCTCCCCCTGCTCACCCCTTCCCCCACCTTACTGCTTAGACACCAACCCCCTCCCCCCCGCCCCCACCTTTGCAAGGCCATATCACTTCCTCCATCATCCACCCTCCTTCCCGTCCCTTGCGGCCACAGTCCTGCCCTTGCTCCATATTTGTTTCCCTTACCCTGTACTGATAAGGTCCGGATGTTCCCAGACTGGGCAAAAGGGCTGCCTCCCATGCTGCCTTCCCCTCAAGTACCACCCACTGTCACTCCCCGGCACAGCCAAACTTAACTCAAAGTTGGCCAAACCATGGCCACGGCAAGCCGGCTTCGTCTCCCATCACTCCTGCGGTGATGCTGGCCCAGAGCTTGCGCATCCTCTTAATCCCATGGGCAGCAGCTGACCCTGCAGTGCTGGGTGACGCCCATCTTTCCCCTTGATTTCTCTGATGCCATTTTCTGGGGGTTGTACTTCCCTGGCCACTTTGTCTCAGGCCTTTTCTTTTCCTCTTCAACGTTTTGGATTTTAATAAACTTCAAACATACAGAAAATAATAGAACATCCCATCCCCACTCCCACCTCCACCCGCCGTGACCCACTGAGATTAAACAGATGTTAATGTCTTGCAATATTTGCCTCAGGGCTCTCAAAACAAAAACAAAAACAAAAACAAACCATAAACAAAAAAACTTTGTGGAATGAGCTACAGTCTCACCATTCCATCCCTTTACCTGCCTTCTGCATGTGTTCCAAGCCTATGGGTAGTCTTCCCAAGTGCCGAGTAGCATTTTCCTCCATATTGTATTTTCATAAACAATATATACTATTTTGTGTTTCAAAAATTTAAATAAAAAGATATATCTTATAGCACGTGCTTTTTAAACTTAATAAAGTTTTTGAGATTTACCCATCTTGAGAAATATATGAGATTGAGATTAATGAGATTGAATTCATTAATTTTAGCTGATGTATGAATAAACCAAACTGGAGACATTAGGGTGTTTCTCCCTTATAGGAAATTATTATTGCCAACTGTGCCTGCAGTGAACACTCTTGTCTGTGCCTCCCACGCACATCTTTTCCTTGTTGAGGTATTGCCAAGTTTCTCTCTAAAGGGCTTGTGCTAGTGTCCACTCATGCCCGCAAACGTATAGGGGCTCCTGTTTCCCATGTCCTTGCCACAGCCCAGGATTACCACGCTCATTTATTTTTGCCCATCTGGTGAGTCGAAATGGTACCTCATTATTGTTTTAATTTCCTGATCGCTGGTTACTAATGAAGCATTTTTAAAAACATGTTTTAGGCAGTTGGGTTTTCTGCCTATTCATATCCCTTACCCCATTTTTCTATTGGCTTGTTTAAAAAATTTTGTTTATGATGTCTTCTGTTGTAAAGTTTTAATTTTAATGGTATGCATAGTTTCTCTTTCTCTCTCTTTCTCATGGTCCCAAGAACATTTATTAAATACTCCATTCAGCTGTGTTATGCCACCTCTGTCATATGCCAAGTTGCCATATGTATGTAGGTCTATTTCTGGGTTCTCTTTTTTATTCCTATATTAGTCTGCTCAGGCTGCCATAACAAAATGCCACAGACAGGGTGGCTTAAACAACAGACATTTATTTTCCCACAGTTCTGGAAGCCAGAAGTCCATGATCAAGGTGCCAGCAAATTCAGTTTCTGGTGAGGACTCTCTTCCTGGTTTGCCTGGCTGCCTTCTCACCATTTTCTCATATGGCCTTTCCATGGTGGGCGAGGTGCGGGGAGGGATAGGGGAGAGGAAGGGGGAGGGAGGTCTCTGTTGTCTTTTTTTATAGGGACATTAATCCTATCAGACCCTTAGGATCTCATTTAATCTTAATTACCACTCTGGAGGCCCCATATGCAAGTATAGCCACACTGGGGATTAGGATTTCAGCATATGAATTTTTGGGGTACACAAACATTCAGTCCATTACAATTCCATTAGTCTTTGTCAACCCCTGAGCTAGTACCAAAGCTTTAGAGTAATTCCAATATCTCGTTGGGTGAGTCCATCCTTATAATTCTTTTCATTCTTCCATAAGAATTTTAGAATCACCTTGCAGAGTTCCACAAACAACCTCTGTTATAAAATTTCATTTAATGTGGAGATTGCTTTGGAATGAAATTGACATCTTTATGATAGTAGCTCTTCACACCTGTGAATGTGGTATATTTCTTCTCTTACTTAGATTTTTCTTTTATGTCCATTAACAAAATGTCATAATCTCTATGTAAAGTTTTACAATCTTTGAACGGGTGTATTCTCAGACACCTGTAGTTTCTGTTGCTGTTTTAAATGGTTTCTTTGAAAAGCCACATTTTCTCATTATTTGTTGCTGGTATTCAGAAACACTATTTTTGTTTTTTGTAACCTTGTGGAACTCAATCAGTTCTAGTAATTTGACTGTAGATTCTTGGATTTTCTGTGTAGAGAATCATATTATCAGTGAGTAATGCTAGTTTTTTTCTCCTTCCCAATCCATATACCCTTTGTTTTTCTTGTCACATGGTACTAAGATCTTTAGCACAATGTCAAATAGAAGTGGGGATAATAGGCATCTCTAAGGAAACGCTTCTAACATTTTACCATGAAATGCAATGTTCATTTTAGGTTTGGGTAGTTTTCTGTTATTAAGGAGGTTCCCTTTTTTCCTAGTTTGCCAAGAGTCTTCCAAAAATTAGTATTGAATATTACTAAATAGTTTTCCTGTAGCTTATGAGATGATTAAATGGTTTTCTCCTTTAAATAAAAGATGGTGAATTACATTAACAGAATTTTGAGACGAAACCACCTTTACATTCCTGGCAGATGCCCTGCTTGATCCTGATGCATTGCTTGCTTATATATTGCTTGATTTAGTTTGCTAGTATTTTATTGAGAATTTTTATGGTTGTATTCAAATAATATAGGCCTATAGTTTACTTTCCTTATCATGTCTGGTTTTAAGATCAAAGCTTTACCAGATGGTACAACATATTATAACCCCCCCTTTTTTTAAAAAAAATTATTTATTTATTTATTCCTAGCTGTGTTGGGTCTTCGTTTCTGCGTGAGGGCTTTCTCTAGTTGCGGCAAGCGGGGGCCACTCCTCATTGCGGTGCGTGGGCCTCTCACTATCGCGGCCTCTCTTGTTGCGGGGCACAGGCTTCAGACGCGCAGGCTCAGTAATTGTGGCTCACGGGCCCAGTTGCTCCGCAGCATGTGGGATCCTCCCAGACCAGGGCTCGAACCCGTGTCCCCTGCATCGGCAGGCGGACTCTCAACCACTGCGCCACCACGGAAGCACCCCCCCCCCCTTTTTTTTTAAGAGAAAAAAGGGACAGACAAGTGGAACTGAATATGAATCTAGAAATGAACTGCATATGGGATTTTATTCTTTTATTTTTTTTTGGCCGCACGACGCGGCACGGGGGATTTTAGTTCTCCAATCAGGGATCGAACCGGTGCCCCCTGCAGTGGAAGCATGGATTCTTAACCACTGGACTGCCAAGGAAGTCCCACATTTGGGATATTAGCATTTAACAAAAATGCCATTTCAAATCAGTGGGGGAAAGTTGTACTATCCAATAAATGAATAAACTGAGTGATACGGTGGAACAGCTGGAGAGCCATCAGGATACAAAGCTGGAGCCGTGGTTCACACCATATACCAAAATGACTCCAAATAAATCAAAAGATTTAAATGTAAAAAATGAAACAAGTGCCAGATGAAAACATGGATGAATTATTTTATACCCTGTTTTTCTATTTCTTTTTGAGTCAAATTTTTTTTTTTTTTAAACTTTGGGTTTATTTATTTATTTATTTATTTATGGCTGTGTTGGGTCTTCGTTTCTGTGCGAGGGCTTTCTCTAGTTGCGGCAAGTGGGGGCCACTCTTCATCGCGGTGCGCGGGCCTCTCATTATCGCGGCCTCTCTTGTTGCGGAGCACAGGCTCCAGACGCGCAGGCTCAGTAATTGTGGCTCACGGGCCTAGTTGCTCCGCGGCATGTGGGATCTTCCCAGACCAGGGCTCGAACCCGTGTCCCCTGCGTTGGCAGGCAGATTCTCAACCACTGCACCACCACGGAAGCCCTTGAGTCAATTTTTGTACATCATATGTTTTTCTGGGAAATTATTCGTATTATAATTTATTGGCATAAAAGTTCATATTTTCCCTGTGATCTTTAAAACCTCTTCTTTATACTAATATTTTTCTTTGTTTTCTTTTTTTCTTATGGTTTATCTACTTTATTAGTCTTTTCAAAGAATTAGATTTTGGTTTTATTAGTCATCACTATGAATCTTTGTTTCCTATTTTATTAATTTTAACTCTTTGACATTGCCTTCTTAATTCCTCTTTTTGTTTTGTTTTGTTTTGGTACCTCCTTTATTTTCGAATTTTATTTATTTTTTTATACAGCAGGTTCTTATTAGTTATCCATTTTATACATATTAGTGTATGTATGTCAATCCCAATCTCCCAGTTCATCCCACCACCATCACCACCCCAACCCCCCGCCCCGCCACTTTCCCCCCTTGGTGTCCATACATTTGTTCTCTACATCTGTGTCTCTATTTCTGCCCTGCAAACCAGTTCATCTGTACCATTTTTCTAGGTTCCACATATATGCGTTAATATACGATATTTGTTTTTCTCTTTTTTTTTTTAACATCTTTATTGGAGTATATTTGCTTTACAATGATGTGTTAGTTTCTGCTTTATAACAAAGTGAATCAGTTATACATATACATATGTTCCCATATCTCTTCCCTCTTGCATCTCCCTCCCTCCCGCCCTCCCTATCCCACACCTCTAGGTGGTCACAAAGCACAGAGCTGATCTCCCTGTGCTATGCGGTTGCTTCCCACTAGCTATCTATTTTACGTTTGGTAGTGTATATATGTCCATGCCACTCTCTCTTTTTGTCATATCTTACCCTTCCCCATCCCTATATCCTCAAGTCCATTCTCTAGTAGGTCTGTGTCTTTATTCCCATCTTGCCACTAGGTTCTTCATGACCTTTTTTTTTTTTCTTAGATTCCATATATATGTGTTAGCATACTGTATTTGTTTTTCTCTTTCTGACTTACTTCACTCTGTATGACAGTCTCTAGATCCATCCACATCTCTACAGGTGACCCAATTTCGCTGTAATAAATTGGCTGAGTAATGTTCCTTTGTATATATGTACCACATCTTCTTTATCCATTCGTCTGTCAATGGGCATTTAGGTTGCTTCCATGTCCTGGCTGTTGTAAATAGTTCTGCAATGAACTTTGGGGTGCATGTGTCTTTTTGAATTATTGTTTTCTCTGGGTATATGCCCAGTAGTGGGATTGCTAGGTCATATAGTAATTCTATTTTTAGTTTTTTAAGGAACCTCCATAGTGGCTGTATCAATTTACATTCCCACCAACAGTGCAAGAGGGTTCTCTTTTCTCCACACCCTCTCCAGCATTTGTTGTTTGTAGATTTTCTGATGATGGCCATTCTATTCTAACTGGTGTGAGGTGATACCGCATTGTAGTTTTGATTTGCATTTCTCTAATAATTAGTGATGCTGAGCAGCTTTTCATGTGCTTCTTGGCCATCTGTATGTCTTCTTTGGAGAAATGTCTATTTAGGTCTTCTGCCCATTTTTTAAATTTTTTTATTGGGTTGTTTGTTTTTTTGTTATTGAATTGTCTCCATAGGTAGGTTTATTCCTAGGTATTTGATTCTTTTTGCTGCAATGGTAAATGGGAGTGTTTCCTTAATTTCTTTTTCAGATATTTCATCATTAGTGTATAGGAATGCAAGAGATTTCTGTGCATTAATTTTGTATCCTGCAACTTTACCAAATTCATTGATTAGCTCTAGTAGTTTTCTGCTGGCATCTTTAGGATTCTCTATGTATAGTATCATGTCATCTGCAAACAGTGACAGTTTTACTTCTTCTTTTCCAATTTGTATTCCTTTTATTTCTTTTCCGTCTCTGATTGCCGTGGCTAGGACTTCCAAAACTATGTTGAATAATAGTGGTGAGAGTGGACATCCTTGTCTTGTTCCTGATCTTAGAGAAAATGCTTTCAGTTTTTCACCACTGAGAATGATGTTTGCTGTGGGTTTGTCATATATAGCCTTTATTATGTTGAGGTAGGTTCCCTCTATGCCCATTTTCTGGAGAGTTTTTATCATAAATGGGTGTTGAATTTTGTCAAAAGCTTTTTCTGCATCTATTGAGATGATCATATGGTTTTTCTTCTTCAATTTGTCAATATGGTGTATCACACTGATTGATTTGCATATATCGAAGAACCCTTGCATCTCTGGGATAAATCCCACTTGATCATGATGTATGATCCTTTTAATGTGTTGTTGGATTCTGTTTGTATTTTGTTGAGGATTTTTGCATCTATATTCATCAGTGATATTGGTCTGTAATTTTCTTTTTTTGTAGTGTCTTTGTCTGGTTTTGGTATCAGGGTGATGGTGGCCTCATAGAATGAGTTTGGGGGTGTTCCTTCCTCTGCAATTTTTTGGAAAAGTTTGAGAAGGATGGGTGTTAGCACTTCTCTAAATGATAGAATTCACCTGTGGAGCCATCTGGTCCTGGACTTTTGTTTGTTGGAAGATTTTTAATCACAGTTTCAGTTTCATTACTTGTGATTGGTCTGTTCATATTTTCTATTTCTTCCTGGTTCAGTCTTGGAAGGTTATACCTTTCTAAGAATTTGTCCATTTCTTTCAGGTTGTCCATTTTATTGGCATAGCGTTGCTTGTAGTAGTCTCTTAGGATGCTTTGTATTTCTGTGGTGTCTGTTGTAACTTCTCCTTTTTCATTTCCAATTTTATTGATTTGAGTCCTCTCCCTCTCTTCTTGATGAGTCTGGCTAATGGTTTATCAATTTTGTTTATCTTCTCAAAGAACCAGCTTTTAGTTTTATTGATCTCTGCTATTGTTTTCTTTGTTTCTATTTCATTTATTTCTGCTCTGATCTTTATGATTTCTTTCCTTCTAGTAACTTTGGGTTTTGTTTGTTCTTCTTTCTCTAGTTCCTTTAGGTGTACGGTTAGATTGTTTATTTGAAATGCTTGTTGTTTCTTGAGGTGGGATTGTATTGCTATAAACTTTCCTCTTAGAACTACTTTTGCTGAATCCCATAGGTTTTGGATCGTCGTATTTTCATTGTCATTTGTCTCTAGGTATTTTTTGATTTCCTCTTTGATTTCTTCAGTGATCTCTTTGTTATTTAGTAATGTATTGTTTAGCCTCCATGTGTTTGTGTTTTTTACGTTTTTTTCCCTGTAATTGATTTCTAATCTCATAGCACTGTGGTCAGAAAAGATGCTTGATATTTCAATTTTCTTAAATTTACTGAAGCTTGATTTGTGACCCAAGATGTGATCTATCCTGGAGAGTGTTCCGTGCGCACTTGAGAAGAAAGTGTAATCTGCTGTTTTTGCATGGACTGTCCTATAAATGTCAATTAAATCTATCTGGTCTATTGTGTCATTTAAAGCTTGTGTTTCCTTACTAATTTCCTGTTTGGATGGCCTGTCCATTGGTTTAAGTGAGGTGTTAAAGTCCCCCACTAATATTGTGTTACTGTCGATTTATTCTTTTATAGCTGTAGAAGTTGCCTTATGTATTGAGGTGCTCCTATGTTGGGTGCATATATATTTATAATTGTAATAGCGTCTTCTTGGATTGATCCCTTGATCATTATGTAGTGTCCTTCCTTGTCTCTTGTAACATTCTTTATTTTAAAGTCTATTTTATCTGATATGAGTATTGCTACTCCAGCTTTCTTTTGATTTCCATTTGCATGGAACATCTTTTTCCATCCCCTCACTTTCAGTCTGTATGTGTCCCTAGGTCTGAAGTGGCTCTCTTGTAGACAGCATATATATGAGTCTTGTTTTTGTATCCATTAAGCAAGCCTCTGTCTTTTGGTTGGAGCATTTAATCCATTCATGTTTAAGGTAATTATTGATATGTATGTTCCTATGACCATTTTCTTAATTGTTTTGGGGTTTTATTTTAAAACTATTTATTTATTTATTTATTTATTTATTTAATTTATTTACGGCTGTGTTGGGTCTTCGTTTCCGTGCGAGGGCTTTCTCCAGTTGCGGCAAGTGGGGGCCACTCTTCATCGCGGTGCGCGGGACTCTCACTATCGCGGCCTCTCCCGTTGCGGAGCACAGGCTCCAGACGCGCAGGCTCAGTAATTGTGGCTCACGGGCCTAGCCGCTCCGCGGCATGTGGGATCTTCCCAGACCAGGGCCCGAACCCGTGTCCCCTGCATTGGCAGGCGGATTCTCAACCACTGCGCCACCAGGGAAGCCCCTTGGGTTTGTTTTTGAAGGTCCTTTTCTTCTCTTGTGTTTCCCACTTAGAGAAGTTCCTTTAGCATTTGGTGTAGAGCTGGTTTGGTGGTGCTGAATTCTTTTAGCTTTTGCTTGTCTGTAAAGCTTTTGATTTCTCCATCGAATCTGAATGAGATCCTTGACAGGTATAAAGTAATCTTGGTTGTAGGTTCTTCCCTTTCATCACTTTAAATATGTGATGCCACTCCCTTCTGGCTTGTAGAGTTTCTGCTGAGAAATCAGCTGTTAACCTTATGCGAGTTCCCTTGTACATTATTTGTCGTTTTTCCCTTGCTGCTTTCAGTAATTTTTCTTTGTCTTTAATTTTTTCCAATTTGATTACTATATGTCTCAGCATGTTTCTCCTTGGGTTTATCCTGTATGGGACCCTCTGCGCTTCCTGGACTTGGGTGGCTATTTCCTTTCCCATGTTAGGGAAGTTTTCGACTGTAATCTCTTCAAATATTTTCTCGGGTCCTTTCTCTCTTCTCCTTCTGGGACCCCTATA
This sequence comes from Balaenoptera borealis, assembly GCF_965194805.1. Lineage (NCBI taxonomy): Eukaryota > Metazoa > Chordata > Mammalia > Artiodactyla > Balaenopteridae > Balaenoptera > Balaenoptera borealis. The sequence continues at coordinate 18,839,178 of NC_138878.1, forward strand.
ATGTGAATGTTGTTGTGTTTAATGTTGTCCCAGAGGTCTCTTAGGCTGTCTTCATTTCTTTTCATTCTTTTTTCTTTATTCTGTTCTGCAGCAGTGAATTCCACCATTCTGTCTTCCAGGTCACTTATCCGTTCTTCTGCCTCAGTTATTCTGCTATTGGTTCCTTCTAGTGTATTTTTCATTTCAGTTATTGTATTGTTCATCTCTGTGTGTTTGTTCTTTAATTCTTTTAGGTCTTTGTTAAACATTTCTTGCATCTTCTCGATCTTTGCCTCCATTCTTTTTCCGAGGTCCTGGATCATCTTCACTATCATTATTCTGAATTCTTTTTCTGGAAGGTTGCCTATCTCCACTTCATTTAGTTGTTTTTCTGGGGTTTTATCTTGTTCCTTCATCTGGTACATAGCCCTCTGCCTTTCCATCTTGTCTATCTTTCTCTGAATGTGGTTTTTGTTCTACAGGCTGCAGGATTGTAGTTCTACTTGCTTCTGCTGTCTGCCCTCTGTTTTGGTACCTTCTTGAGATAGACATATGAATTGTTAATTTTCATTTTTCTTTTCTCAGTATATGGATTTAAATTTGAATTGTTTAGCTGCATTCTACAGATAGTATTTGCTAATACTATATATAACTAAATCCCCATATGTGTGTGGGAAAACATTAGATTTCCTCCTAAATATATAAAGATTTAAATTTTACTGATTTATTTCTAATTGTGTTGCATTGAAGTTAGAGAATGTGGTATTATATTAGTTCCTTGTTATTTGTTTATTTTTGCTTTGTGGTCTCATTGAAGATAATTTTTATGATTGTTCCAGGTGTGCTTGAAAAGAATACCTAGCCTGTTACTCTGGGGTGTAGGGTTCTATATGTTCTATGTATGTCAGTGGATCAAGCTATCAATTACTGAGGGAGACATGTTAAAATCTCCCAATATGGTTCCTACTTGTCAATTCTTCTTTAAAATTAAGTCCATGTTTGTCTTTTATATTGGGGGGGGGGCTATATTGTTCGGTACATACAAGTTTAGAATTGCTATATGTAGTGACACTCTTTATATACTTATTTTTTTAAACCTAAAATTTGTTTAATCTGGTGATAAAGTTATGCTGGCTTTCTTTTAGTTAGTATTTTTATCTTATTTTTTCCATCTCTTATAACCTTTCTCCACATGCCTTGTAGTTTAGTACATTGCTGGATTTTAAAAATCTATTTTTAAAGTCCTTTTGTCTTTCATTTTATTTTATTATTATTTTTAATTTAATTTAATTTATTTTTGGCCGCATCAGGTCTTAGTTGCGGCACGCGGGATCTTCGTTGAGGCACGTGGGATCTTTTACTGCGGTGCGCAGGCTCCTTGTGCATGGGCTTCTCTCTAGTTGTGGTGTGCAGGTTTTCTCTTTCTCTAGTTGTGGCGCGCAGGCTCCAGGTAGTGTGGGCTCTGTAGATTGTGGCATGTGGGCTCTCTAGTTGAGGTGCACAAGCTCAGTAGTTGTGGCGTGCAGGCTCAGTAGTTGTGGGATCCTAGTTCCCTGACCAGGGATCGAACCCGTGTCTCCCGCATCGTAAGGCAGATTCTTTACCACTGGACCACCAGGGAAGTCCTCCTTTGTCTTCTATTTATTTAAAAAAATTTTTTTTGATGTGTTCACTTACTTTAATAACACTACATTTACCATGTTATCACCATGGAATGTAAATTCAGGTTAGACAAGAGAATTTCACAAGTACGACAAAGCATTCTGTAGTATACTGAAGTTTGTATAATGGCTGACCAAACCAGCTTGCTCATAAATCACTTCCATTATAGGCAATTTATTTTGTTTAACATTTATGATTCTTTCAGAGAAAATAAACAAGACTGCACACATTTAAAAAGTATTTTTCATTTACCTTTGCATTAGCACTTAAAATATACATTTCTATTTCAAAATGCCATTTAAAATTTATTCTAATATAACAGCAGCAAAATATAATTCTGCAATTACAGAAGAGCAAACGGGGATCTACAGTTAAGTTATTCTCATGTTTACAACTATGATTCTGAAATAGATACTACTTCAAAGCAGCTCTGTTACCAGCTCTTTAGGTTTGGTTTAAAAACACACACATAGTTGCTGGGAGGTTTAAAATGTTGTATCCTGTGCACTGTTCTGAAAGAGTTCTTCAAAAGCCATCCAGCCCTTAAAAACAGTACTCAGTTCACAAGGCAGTCAGAAAGAGTTAAATTAACTGGGGTAAATAGGCTTCCTACATTACATCAAAAGCATATGATATTCTGCAGCAACTGGGAGCATTTTCAGGACTGGCATGTTGTCCTCTTTACAACTAATTTTATCAGAAGGTGGGCATTGTACCACTGTCAAGTGCATTTAAAAGTGACATGTTTTTGTGCTAATCTGACTCCCCTGAATGACCTAGCTAGTGAACTAGTCACCAGTAACTTGGTCACCAGGCAAATCAAGCCTGCAAGAAAGGAAGCCAATATTCAAATTACCATGTTATTGTCCGACCCACAGAATTTATTTTCAACATAAACATATAACCTCAATATGAGATGTGTAATTAAAGCAAGCACCACCAACAACACCAAGACAGCGTCTCCTCTTCTAAGGTTTAGGTTTTGCCCAGAATTCTCGATACATGGAATAGCCCATACCAAGAGTCATTGGTACTGCAACAAAGCCTTGGGCTGCCATGCGCATGTGGATCAGGTGAACAGACATTTTAGTATTGCCCCTGCTCTTCAATTTATATAATCCATATGCAACGATTGCTGCAAAACCTGCCATTCCAATGGGGACAAATGGTGCCTCTCTAGCTTTTCGGATAAGTTTAGATCCCTGATCTTCATCATATGAAGAAAGAGAAACATCTGTGTCGCTTGACATAGTGACTGAAGAATCTTCAGACAACGACAAGGCGTCACAGGCTCCAACCAGCTTCTCCTTCTTTGTCTTTTAAGTGAAGAATATAGTCCATTTATATTTGCTGTCATTTATGATACATTTGGATTTATGTCTACGATTTAATTTTTTTTCTATTTAACATATAACAAACATTCCTTTTTATTTTTCCCTTTTTAACCTTCTATTGAGTCATTTCTCTTTATTCTCTTTTCACCCTTTCCCCTCAACAGGTTTGATGTTATATATATGCTGGAATTCTGTTCTTTAGTAAAATAGTATTCGGTTTTAATATATTAATGTTAATATTATTACCAAATCCCCCTACCACCACTCCCAATAAAGGACTTTTATTTCTTATCATATACCACCACTGTGGTCTTACATGTTATCGTGTTGCTACTGCTTTAGTTCCACCTTGTTTTAGTGTTCTCTCCCCCCAATTAAGCTATTAATATATTTTTAAAAACCAAGCAACCTCTGTCTTAATGTTTATTTAAGTCAATCCACAAGCTTACTAGGTTCTTTATTTACTGCTCCTTTTTTACACTGCAAACATTTCTTTTGGGTTTAATTTCCTTCTTCCTGAAGTCTTTTAGTAGTTCCTTCAGTGAGGGTCGGTGAAAGGAAAATTTTTTTTTCTTTGTCTAATTGTGTCTTTTACTCTTTCCACCTCAGCCCTTTAAAGAAATTATTCCATTGTTTTCTGGCCACTTTCTTTGCTGTTGAAAAATATGAAGTTAGTCTAATAGTTTGAGCTTTCTTTTTTAAGGTAAATTGTCTTTTCTTTTGGTTTGATTTTGTTTTCCTTTGTCTCTAATGATCAGCTGTGCCTCTATGACATGTCTAGGTGTGGCTTTATTTTTACTTATTCTTCTTGGTCCCTCTTTGAGAATTCATGCCTTTCATTAAATCTAATATTGATATGGCCACCTCAGTTCTTTTTTTGGTTACTGTTTGCATGGAGTATCTTTTTCCATTTTCACTTTCAACCTATTTGTATCTTCGGATCTAAAGTAACTCTCTTGTGATCCTCATACAGTAGGATCATGTTTTTTTTAAATCCATTCTGATAATCTTTACCTTTTAATTGGAGAATTTAATCCATGTACATTTAAAGTAGTTACTGATAAGGACTTATTTCTGTCATTTTGCTGTGTATTCTCTATATGTCATATCTCTTTGTTCCTCAATGTCTCTGTTACTGCCTTCTTTTGTGTTTAATATTTTGTAATATACCAATTTTATTCCCTTATTTCCTTTCTCTCTATATATTTTAGTTAATTTCTTAGTGGTTACCTTGGGGTTATAATTGGTATCTTAAATATGTAACAATCTCATTTGCATTGATACCAGCTGAGCTTCAACAGTACACAAAAACTCATTATTATTGTTACAAATTATATCTTTATACATTGTGGTCCATTAAGATAGATTTAAATGATTGTTTTATGCATTTGTCTTTCAAATCATATCAGAAAAGAAAGAAGAGTTACAAACCAAAAACACAAGAATACTGGCTTCTATATTTACCTATTTTAGTTACCTTTACTGGTGTTCTTTATTTCTTTTATGGCTTCAAGTTATTGTCTAGTGTCCTCTCGTTTTAGCCTGAAGCATTTCTTGTAGGGCAGGTGTACTAGCAACAAATTCCATCAACTTTTGTTTACATGGGAATATCTTAATTTCTCCTTCATTTTTGAATGGTAATTTTTGAAGGATAATTTCAAGTTTGAAGGATATTGTATACATTTCTTGGGGTTGCCATAACAGAGTACCACCACCTGGGTGGCTTAGAACAACATAAGTTTATTGTCTCTCAGTTATGGAGGCCAGAAGTCTGAAATCAAGGTGTTGGCAGGGCCCTGCTTCATCTAAAGGTGCTAGGTAATGATCTGTTTTGGGCTTCTCTTCTAGCTTCTTGTAGCTTGAGGCATTCCTTGGCTTGTCTTGCCTTCCTGTGTCTCTTCACATTGTCTTCCCTCTGTATATATCTGTCTCTGTGTCCAAATTCCTCCTTTTTATAAAGACACGAGTTGGGACTTCTCTGGTGGTGCAGTGGTTAAGACTTCGTGCTCCCAGTGCAAGGGGCCTGGGTTCGATCCCTGGTCGGGGAACTAGATCCCACATGCATGCCACAACTAAGGAGCCCACAAGCCACAACTAAGGAGCCCACAAGCCACAACTAAGGAGCCTGGCTGCCGCAACTAAGACCCAGAGCAACCGAATAAAATAAATATTTTTAAAAAATTAAAAATAAAGACACTAGTCATATTGGATTAGGGTCCACACTGATAACCTCATCTTTACTTGACCATCTACAAAGAGCTTATTTCCAAATAAGGTCATATTCACAGATACTGGGAGTTAGGACATCAACATATTTGGGGGGTACATAATTCAACTTATAACAGATAGCAAATTTAAAAGAGACTTCTTGGTGGACAGTTTTTTTTTTCCTTTAAGGACTTTAAGTACATCATTCCACTCCCTCAGGCCTCCATGGTGTCTGATGAGAAATTGGCTGTTAATCTTACCAAGGGTCCCTTGTACAAGATAAGTTGCTTCTCTCTTACAACTTTCAAGACTTTCTCCTTGTCTTTGTCTTTGGACAGTTATTATAATGTGTCTCAGTGTGGATCACTTTGAGTTTATTCTACTTGGTATTTTTTGGATGTGTAGACTCCTAGCTTTTACCAGATTTGGAAAGTTTTTTGGCCATTATTTCTTTGAATATTCTTTCTGTTCCTTTCTCTCTCTCTTCTCCTTTTGGGACTCTGCCTATGTTAGTATGCTTGATGGTGTCCCATGGGTCTCTTAGGCTCTGTTCATTTTTTTCCTTCATTCTTTTTTCTTTCTGTTCCTCAGACTGAATAATCTCAATTGACCTTCTTCAGGTTCACTGATTCATTCTTCTGCCTGTTCAAATCTGCTGTTAAACAACTCTAGTGAATTTTTCACTTCAGTTATATTACTTTTCAGCTCCAGAATTTCTATTTGGTTTCTTTTTAAACTTCTCTTTACTGACATTCTATATTTGTTCATGAATTGTTCTCCTGGTTTCCTTTAGTTCTTTGAGCATTTTAAAGACAGTTGATTTAAAGTCTTTGCCTAGTAAGTCTAATATCTGGGCTTCCTCAAGGACAGTCTCTATTAATATTTTTTTCCTGTGAATGGGCCATACTTCTTTCTTTGTGTGCCTTATAATTCTTTGAAAACTGTACGTTTTAAATATTATAATATAGTTACTCTGGAAATCATATTGCCTCTCCTCCCCAGAGTTTGTTGTTGCTGCTTGTTGTGAGTTAAAGTCATTTGTATGTTTAATGATTTTTCCTAAACTATGTTTTGAAAGACTATTCTTTCTCTTGTGTGGCCACTGAAGTCTTTGTTTTTCACTAGCATAATGGTCAGGTAGTGATTTGATGGAGATTTCCTTAAATATCTGGAAACAAACAAGTCTTTGCAGATTGCCTTTGTGTTGGGGCACTCCTTCAACACCTCTCCAGGATGTTTAGAGCTCTTAGTTTTTACTTGCTGCTTGTGTAGGGCCTAAAGGTCAACCAAAGGTGAAAGCTTAGGTTTTTTTCCTGGGCATGTGTCCAGCTCTGGGCATGTGCAGTCCTTCTAGATTCCCTGGTATAGGTGGGAGCTTTTCAAAGCTCTTATTCTCCCATGCATCTCCTTCCCAAACTTCTGGTCTGTCTACTGCTTGGGAAACCTTGCCCCGGGTGGCTATGATTAGTATATATGCCTTTAAATGCTTTAACAAATGCTATCTAGGAGACTGCTTCAGCCCTGAGAAAACTCTGAGGCAGGTGAAACAAAGGCAAGTCCCTGGCTATTCCCTCAGGGAGCCACCAGACAGGTCAAGCACACAACTCTAATTCTTTGGGAACAAGATTTTTATTGTTCCCTCTGCCACCAGCAAGGAATGTGGCCAGGAATGTGGGCTGTCTTCATGACCACTGACAAGCTGGGGATTAAGGGATGGCAGGCAGGTTAAGTAAAATGCTACAACATTCTCTTACCAAAATTCAACAGCCTCTTTCTTCATTGAGCATTCTCCTGTTTTGTTTTGTTTTGAATTAGATTCCAGAGTTCTGAAAAAGTCGATTCTGACAGTTTTTGAGAACCTAATCATTGCTTTAGTGGAAGGACAGAGATTTGGAGTCCCCACTCTGCCATTTTTAGTGATGTCACTCTTATTAAATCTGGCGGGTTCTCAGTCACTATCACTTTGAATATTTCTTCTCTATTCTCTTGAGTGTCTTCTTCTGGAACTCCTATTAGGCTTATGATGAACTTTCTCATTCCATAGTCTATGTTTCAACTTCTCTCTTTCATATTTTCTCTCTTTATCTGTCAGTACTATAATCTGGGTAATTTCCCCACATCCTTCAGCTCATTACTTCCCCAGCTTTTGTCTGATATGCTTTTTAACCCATTTATTGACATTTTTATTTCAGTAACTATATGTTCAATTCTAGACATTATATCTTGTACTTTAAAAAAAATCTGTCTATTCCATCCTAATAATGTCTTATTCTTTTCTTAGGGCTTTTATTTATGTCTTTATAATTTAAGTGTATTTTTAAATTATTTTCTGACAGCTCTTTTATTATCTCATATTCTCAGGGTTCTAATCCTCCCATTTCTTATTTTTGCTGGTTCTTGATTCTTAGTCATGGGGATTTAAAAATCAGGTGTTTTGTAGTTTTGAACTGTGAGTTCATTTTTGTACCCCCCCACCCCCCCACCCATATCTGTCCTGTGAGAATCTCTTTATGCTTTGATTATGATTTTGCATTTGTTTTTCAGGAGTCCCATGGATTTCTTCAGAATACCATCAAATTGGGATCGATTTTTATGCCAGTTCCCAGGCACTACATTTTCTAAGCTGCATGAAGGTTTCTAGGCTGAAGGTAGGAAAAACTTAAACCAAATCTGTACAAAGTGTAGGCTTAAGGTTTGTATTTCTCAAGGTGGTCTTTTTTGCTTTTCCCCACTCAAAACTCGGGCAGAGATGAACATGCTTTCTTGTTCCTCTGTGTGGGTGAAAGGTATCTTCTCTGTCTTTTCCCTTAGGGTGCAGTCTTTGCAGGGTACTGGCCTTATGCAGGATTCTCAGTTCTAAATCCCCACTTTGCTTGGGACCAAGGCCTCATCTCCTAACTTGAGAGTATATGAGAATCCATATTCTAGGTTCCTGGGATAATATCTCGTGGGTCATTTCCACCCACATTGAAGCAGCTGATTTGTCACTGCTCCTGTTTTCCATTTCTAGCACCTCTGTGTTTCCCCTTCTTTTTTTTGCCAGCTCAGCCATTCAGTTAAAGCAATAGTGTTTACATTTCCTCTAGTAGTTTTAGGAAAGTGCAGCAGGAGGATTTTCAGGGTTCAATGATTTTTCATCTTGCTGGAACTAAACGTATCTTCTCAAGCACCTTGGCTGGGAATCTGTCCTCTGCCTATCTCTTTACTTTGTCCTCTGCGTATCCGTTTCCCAAGAGTCTTATATGGCCCTCTTTTCCTTTCTCCTGATACTGGAAGTCCTCATCTACCCCACTGAGACCTGTGGATCCCTGGACCCTAATAACTTTTAATAAGTAGGCAGGACAGAGTGTAGTTAGGGACTCAAGACTCTACTGATAAAGCTGGGTTTGAATCCTTTTTCTGCCACTTACTACCTGAGTTACCTGGGGGCAAGTTACTTGGCCATTCTGAACCCATTTCATGTATAAAGTGAATGAAACAGTGAACATAGGGCTCTGGAGACATGCTGTGAATGTGCAATAAACAAGGGACCTTGGGTTAGTCCGGAGTTAGGTAGGTAAGCTTTGTGATTATAGAGGTAATGGGCAGGGATTCAAGTCCATGAGTCTTCAGGCACAGCATCAAGGGCTTAACTTTTACTCCTAAGGAACAATCTCACACAAAATTATTACTGTCTTCATGTTACAGATGAGGAAACAGAGTCTGGGAGTGGTTGGTAACTTGCCCAGCTCAGTCCCATTCCAGTGGATGACTGCTTTGGGCTGAACATCCTTCTGGGCTTAATATCCCTTGCAGGGATAGTCACTGGAGATCTGAGGCTGCTTTAGATGTGATTTTTTTTTTTTTTTGATTCTCATTTTATATTACTGATTTTTTTCTTTGAATTCTGGGGATGGGGTGGACCACTTCAGAGTGGTCTTTCCAGTCAGGTGTGAGCTGGCACAGGGGTTGGAAGGAACCACTGGTTGCTACACCTCCCCTGCTCCCAAGGAGAGCAAAGCCTCAGGAAGGCAAAGACTCCTTCCTTTGACCACCAGGTAGGAAAGAGGCCCTCCACCCCCAAGCTGGGCTTTCTGGAAGCCTTTTCTACCGAACTTCAGCTGCCGCTGCTCTGGCCCCACTGGAAGGTCTGAGCCCATGCCCGGAGCACAAATAAGGGAGATGAGGCGTATCTCTCTGTTCAGTCACTTTCCAGGTGCCAAGATACACGCGTGAACGCATACCAGGCTCAGGCACTCCCCACCGCCCCTCACTTACAGAAATGGGCCACAGGATGAAGGGCATGTATCTCTGGATGGCGAAGGTGTAGATAATGATGAAGAAGGTGAAGATGGACAACTCCATGGTGATGATGAGTGTCAGGAGGGGGTGCACAGTGGTCCCCGTGAACATTATCAGCGAACCTATTAGGCAGCCCTGCCGGGAGACATGCCCTTTGAGCCACGGCAGAGGGCTGGGGCCAGAGGAGGCCTCGGGGAGCCCGCTCCTTCTCCCCCTTCCCGTCTTTGGGCACTCCCCACCCCCCACGCCCTGCCCAGGGATATGGGTCCACTTACCAAACTAATGAGCTTGACCTCAGCGTACCCCATAACCCAGAACTCTCTATTGCTGTCCTTGAATTCCCACTTGTAACGGCGACACCCCTTCCTCGTTCCCACTTCATCCTTGGGCTGCTCAGACTTTTTCTTCTCCTCTGTCTTTTTCTGAGGCTTGTCGCCCGGAGGAGGGGCCGCCCCCGGCGCTGCTGCGGCCCCGGGTTTGCTGTTTTTGCCTTTGTCAGCCATCTTGCCGTGGAGTTCTCAGCTTCTCACGGCCTGCCCAATTTTTGCTGTCTCTGGCCAGGCCTGGCCTTTGAGCGAGCCGGATGCCCACCGACCTGCTTAGAGGCCGCGCTCAGCCAACGGCCGGGAAGGACGAGCGAAGGCCAGCGCTTGGCGCCCTCTCGGCGCGCGCCTAGTCTCCGCCGCGAGTCCCCTCCGCCCAGCCGCCCCCCGCCTCCCGCCGCCGGCGCCCCACGCGGGGCCCGGCGCACCGGCAGCAAGCACCTCGGGTGTCCGCGGCCGCCCAGACCCTGCGCGGGAGCCCCCGCGCCCACGCCGGCTCCGGTGGTGGCCCCGCCTCCGCGCGGAGCACTCCCCACGCGGCCTCGCGAGGCCTCTGGGGGCTGCCGGGGGCTGTAGCCGCTGCTCCCGCCTTCGGGTCGGGTTGGCTGAAACTGTGGCCTCCTGGGGCAGCCGCGCCCAGAGCCCCGCGGTAGCATTGGCACTCGCCTGAAAATGTAACGCGACTTTTACACAAGGCAGCACGAGCAAGCAGTGTTCCGGGTTTAGCAGCCCTGATTTTATGATCACATGTGGGCTGAAATGGGTGACAGCGTGCGAGCTCAGCGGCGGGAGGGAGAAGACGATGGTGCTTGCGAAGGTGCCCAAGAGGGTGGCCGAGAGGGTGCCCGCGAGGGTGCTTCCGAGGGTGGCTCCGACAGGCCGCGTTGCTTCATGGTTGTCCTTGTAGGTGCCCTTGGGCTTCCCCTTGTGGGTACCCTTGTGGGTGGGATGGGTTCTTGGGCGGCGGAGGCACTGGCTTTGGTTTCGATTCCCAGGGCTTTTTTCATGGTATTCCTCATCGTCTTGGTGACCACAGTCGCATCGATGAGACACACGATTGCCGCTGTGAGACACAGGGACTGTCAGACACAAGACCATATGCGGGAAGGAAAGGCGGGGTTATTTTGCAGCTCCGCAGCAGCCTGGCCTCCCTATCCGGGCGGCGGGCGTGCAACCTCCTGTCCCCCTCTGACCCTCCACTACCTTCCTGGTGTCTGCCCAATTGGCTGCTGCAGCCTATTCTGGCATTCCCAGAGAAAGGGTTTTTGGAAATGGGCTTTTCTGCCAGTGACGGCCTTGCCTAAGGTCTGAGGCACCAGGACGGGAGTAGGGCACTGATCCTAGGAGGCTTCGGGTGGCAGTGGGGTCCTGAGAAGGCCCCTCAGTGGAAAGGACTCTTGGGCTATGTTTGAAAGGGCAGGAAGGCGTTTCCAAGGGGACCAACTGGGAGGAGAAGAACTCCAGGTACTGGACTGGGGTCTCCAAGGAATCTGGTGTGGGTGAGACGTCTGGAGCTGGTGAGGGTGGGGGCAGAGTTGAGGCTGGGGAGGTGCAGGATCTGGGACTTCATCAAGAGGGGAGGGGAGGTTCCGATTCAGAAAGCCCACTTGTCGCAAGATGAATGGAAAGAGAACCAGGCTGGAGGCAGGGAGACCAGTGGGGGGTGGTGGGAGCCCCTGCCATCCAGGTAAGAATTGATGGAGACCAGGTGGTGGGAGCTCCTGGCAGGTAGGAGAAGGCTTGGTGGCAGAGTTAGCAGATGGGGGTCAGCGGGCTACAACACCCTAGATTCCAAGTGCTCCCCAGCTCCTGTCTACCTTGTATGTTTCTCTTTACGGTCACTTAATCCTTGGCTGCCTTCATGAACTTTTCCTAGGTAGGTCTTGCTCTAGCTAATCTGTGAGCTCCCTAAGGGGGAAAGGACTCTATCTCCAACACTGAGCTCAGGCCTGGCGCAGTCGAATGGGATCAACAAATACTTACTGATCATAGAATGAATTCAAAGAACTTAAACTTTTTTTTTTCTGGATTAATTTCTGTTCCCATAGCTTAACTTCTTGAATCAAAGTCTCACCACCCCATTCCCCACCCCCTATCTTCCAAGCATTTAATCTGCCATTTCTTGTGGTCTTCATATGATGAGGATTTGTCCCAGCCTTGTGAGCCAGGGTAAGGTATTTAACCTCAGTTCCCATATCTGTAAAAATGAGAGTTATAAAGATTAAAACAGAATGTGCCTAGCCTGGTGTGGGAACTTCTTCTTCCTTCCTCAACAGGCTGAGTCACTCACTTTTGACAATGCACTTTTTCTTTTCTACAATCATTTTTTTCTTGTGATTTAAAGTATGATTTTCTAGTCCAGAAAAGTCAAAGTCCTACTTATAGATAAGAACATCTTGTTGCAACATTTAAAAAAATAGTGTGTATGATTTTCAAAAGATGTTCTGTAGATTGTTTTCGTACCTATTTGGAGAATGAGCTTAGAGTTTGTGCAACTTCAAATCTTCTGAAGAAGTCAGCGCAAGAAAGAGAAAGGGTGGTGGTGGGGATGGTGTTCTATAAATGAAATAATGATAGTCTGCCAGTTTCCCTTTTTCAAAGAGTCTTGAAATACTGATCTTAAATGGAGTCATGAAGGCCTCTACTTACCCCTCCAACGTAGAATAAATGACTTCTTTCCTTTTCTTGCATCGCCAAGACGGCAACTAAGAAAAGGAACACAGCAGTAATGAAACTGTTGATAAGATCCTGCAATACAGAATTGAAAATTGTCAACTTTACATGAAAATGTAATTTCATAAAATATTTAAATTGGTCAGTTACCCATCTAAGGATGGACGCCTTTTAAAAACTTTCCCTTTGAGGAAACCTCCTACACTGTTGGTGGGAATGTAAATTGATACAGCCACTATGGAGAACAGTATGGAGGTTCCTTAAAAAACTAAAACTAGAACTACCATATGACCCAGCAATCCCACTACTGGGCATATACCCTGAGAAAACCATAATTCAAAAAGAGACATGCACCACAATATTCATTGCAGCACTATTTACAATAGCCAGGACATGGAAGCAACCTAAATGCCCATCAACAGACGAATGGATAAAGAAGATGTGGTACATATATACAATGTAATATTACTCAGCCATAAAAAGGAACGAAACTGGGTCATTTGTAGAGACATGGATGGACCTAGAGACTGTCATACAGAGTGAAGTAAGTCAGAAAGAGAAAAACAAATACCGTATGCTAACACATATATATGGAATCTAAAAAGAAAAAAAAAATGGTTCTGATGAACGTGATTGCAGGGCAGGAATAAAGAGGTAGACATAGAGAATGGACTTGAGGACTTGGGTGGGAGGGGGAAGCTGGGGCAAAGTGAGAGTAGCATCGACATATATACACTACCAAATGTAAAATAGATAGCTAGTGGGAAGCAGCAGCATAGCACAGGGAGATTGGCTCGGTGCTTTGCGATGACCTAGAGGGGTGGGAAAGGGAGGATGGGAGGGAGGCTAAAGAGGGAGGGGATATGGGGACATGTGTATGCATATGGCTGATTTGCTTTGTTGTGCAACAGAAACTAACACAGTATTGTGAAACAATTATACTCCAATAAAGATCTATTAAAAAAAAAAAAAACCCCAAAAAACCTTTCCCTTTGATTAATATTAAGAGGAACTCTCAGCAGCATAATTCTTATATCTTCCAGAGACATGAGTTTATGTGATTATAAGGTTCTGGATAGGATCGTCAGCAGAAATGGGTTTAACTTCATTAAACAACACCCTTAAAAAAAAAAAACAAACTGACAACTTTTCCATCAGACTTTTTAAAGGTCATAGGAAAATGGGCAAGAAAAAAACCTAGAGGTCTAGGGGCCTCACCCATATTGACCCTCCATAAATATGATCTTATTGATGTTTTGTATTTTAAATTAATGTAAATTCTGCATTCTATTCCATAATACATTTGTTTTAATATAAAAATAAAAATGTAGATGAACACTTTACTGATTTAATTCTACTTCCAAATCTGCAAATCAGTAGAACTGATACTTTGGAAGTTGGATCATATTTATTCTTTAGGGTCCCACATCCCAAGAAGCAGGAACCCATCTGAGGAGCTAGCCTGAGGTTCTGGAGTGAAAGTGACTTTCTCTCTTTCCTAAAACATGGCCAGAATTGAGTCTGCCCTGACATCTATAGGCTATCTGTGTCCTTCTTTTTGGACATTGGTACTGGGTTCTTCAAATGCTGGCCCAATCTGTTTCTTCATGTGCTAAATAAAGGATGAGGATGAGTGGGAGGGGGCACACTCCTGAGGATAAGCAGAGCCTGGGCTTTGGTAGCACAGTGATAATGAAATAGAAGGTACTCACTGAGTCAGTGGCACTAGTGTTGGAGGATGAGTAAAACCCCGGGGTCCTATAACCTCCATATGGCCCAGGTAACTAATCTGAATATTTTAAGTTTTTACGTCTTGGTGGCATGATTTGGTAGTGTCAGCTTGTCCGGTGCGCTTGCCCAAACCCAGCGAAGAGCCCTGCTGTCTAATCATAATGGGTCTAAGTGGAGCTCCTCAGCGTGCCGAGTGTTTCCCCTGTTATCTCATTTAACCCTCACAAACACCCTCCAAAGTCAGTATGGCTAGGATCCCCATTTTAAGAAGATGTAACAGAGGCCTAGAGAAGTTCATTAAATTGACTATGATTGAATATCTGCCAAGGAGTGGAGTCAGAACTCAACTCACTATTGCCTCCCCTCAGGGACACCCAAATAAGGAGGAAATGATCTATCCCTCAAGGCTGGAAGTGCAGCATCCATCTTTGGCATTTTCTGTGAAATGGGTAATGGAGGGTCAAAATGGTATGGCACAAATAAGGACAAATAATTGGCCTGCCAATTCCTAGATGTATGACCTGGGGCGTGTTTTATCACCCCTCTGTGCCAACAGGCTAGGATCTTAGTTCCCTGACCAGTGAATGAACCTATGCCCCCTGCAATGGAAGTGCGGAGTCTTAACCACTGGACCACCAGGGAATTCCCCCAACAGGCTAATTTTTAATATGCAGATGATGATTGGGATTCCTTGGGTTCTTCTGACGATTAAGTGGCACAATGAATCTGAAAGCATCAGATGAGGTGTAGTGGGAATGCATCAAAGAGTAGATTCCTGATATCTGCCTTCAAGATAGTAAACTTTTCTGTGAACTTCAGGTGTTCTTCCTGTTGAGACTGTTGAGCAAGGAGCCCTGTTGTGGAATGGGACTTGCCTCTTGGAAAGGCAGTAGTGTCTGTTATTTGGGCGCCTGGTGAGTAACACTGGACGGGGCACATGGTGCAGGGCTGGTGAGGGTTGGAAGTCAGTTCCAGTTGGGTTCTGTAGGCTGAGTGAGAGGTCTGCCCACACTGGGGCAGGTACAATGGTTTGCAGCTTTGCAGGAAGCATAGGATCTGAGGATTGTGTAAACCAAGATATCAAAAAATGTGAACAAGGACTCAAGCGGAGTGTAAACTTACAAAATTAAAAATTAACTAACTGCGGTCTAGATCATTGAGAATTTGGATGAATGCACACTAATAATGATAAAAGTAACAAAACAAATGCAGACTTGGTCTCCCTAGCCAATTGTTGACTCCCTGTCAGAATTCCATCTCCTCGCTGGACTATTGGACATTATAGTTTACTGTGGTCCTTACTTGCAAGGAAGTGCTCTTCTGAACTGTCCCTTGGAAGTAATGCTTTCTTTGTACCTAACATTTCTATTGTAGCTCACATATCTTGAGCACTTACTGTGTGTCACATACGGTGCCAAGGTGTTCATATGTGATCTCATTTGATTCTCACAACAAACTCTCATTATCCTCAATTTACAGACGGGTAAGCAACTTGCCTGGGGTTGCTCAGCCAGTAAGTGGCTATGACCCTCCTCAGTCTGACTTGAGAGCCCACGGGTCTTCTCCTGACTAACACCCCCTCCATTTTGCCTTATACACAGACCCTCTTGTTGGCCTCATCTTTGACAGAGAGAAAGATATGTTCTCCCAGATGGGGTAAAACTACAGCTGAGTCTTGCCATGTGCAAAAGCACTTCTGGTTTCCCCATAAATGTCATCCTTACTCATCATCTTTTTTCTTTCTCACTTTGACTAAATACCTTATTGACTCAAGTAGCTGCCTCTGACACAGTGAGAGATGGGTTTGTGACTTGATTATTATTTTTCTGTAAAGCCCCCAAACCGTTCCCTGAGATAAACAAAATTGTATAGAATTAAAATTGGGAAAGAAAAAGATGCTTTGATGGTGAATGCTTATTTTTTTTAAAAATCACTGAATATTAGGAAGAAGTCAAACATTTACACTTTGTTTCACAAAATGTGGTATTTGTAAGAAGGATATATATACAATAAACATTATGCGGTATTTGTGCCTTGGAGTTCTCCAAACACATGGCAGACCTGATCAATCATCACCAGAATTTGAAGGGGACATTCTGAAACTGATACCTTTTACTTATAAATGTAAAGATATTGCTGGTAGTTTTGGAATCATCCCTTCAATAGAGTTCTAGTTAAATATGTTTATTATGTTCTTTTTTCTAAATTGCTTTCTATTGGAAAAAACATCAGCTTGACCAGAACTCAGTTTCTCGGACTGTATGGGGAAATACCTTTTTTACAATGTAGAAGTGTTTAAAATATGGGCTATTCAGAAGACAATAATTATACTTCATACTTTTCTTGGGTACCCTGATTAGTGACATAAGACTAGGGTGGGTAAAGTTGATAATGAAATCTAACAATGAAGACAGTGACCCCACCACAGGTGGGGTGAGGAAAGCTGGCCACACCCTGGAGGACAGGAGCAAGAAAAAGGCAGGGGCTTTGTATCACGCTCTGGGCTCCCATAGCTATCCAAAGAAAAGAGGATGCCCTCCCCCAAGGACAGAGGTAGCAAAAGGGGGCCTGGCTTTACCAGAGTTGCCTAGAGGCCTGCAGCTCTCCACAAGCCTGGCTTTACCAGAGTTGCCTAGAGGCCTGCAGCTCTCCACAAGCCTGGCTTTACCGGAGTTGCCTAGAAGCCTGCAGCTCTCCACAAGCCTGGCCTGAGCTGCCGGTGACTGTGGGAACAGCTCCTCTTGCAGCACCTGCTTCATGCTTAGGAGACCCTGGCTCTTGCCTCTCCCTGAGACTCTTCCTGGACGTTCCCCCGGACCCTCCAGCAAAGCACGGGGCCTTGAGGCTCTCTCCAGCTCTCCAGCTTTATGGCCGTGGACCTTTAGAGGGCTCCGGCCCACCTGACCACAGCTGCTGACCTTGGTGCAGCCCTCATTTGCCGACCCCCAGAGGCTTGTACCCCACCCTCCACTCCAGGAAAATCAATTCACTGTTCGTCGCACATTTTAAGGAAACCATGAGAAAATGGGAGAGGATTCAGAGAAGATAAGATTTTGCGAATGTGAGGAAGACAAAGATGTAGGGAGGGTGAAGATAAACCATCACAAGGCTATAGGGCATAAAGTCTGGAAAGAGTCTGGGCTTTAGAGTCAGACAGACCTGGGCTCAAATCTGAGTTTCCATGTGCCTAGATACAACCATGGGCAACACAGTCTCTTTAATCCAATTTTCTCATCTGTTCAAGGGGGAGTGGGGGATGACCACAACCTCGCCGGGTTGTTGTGAGGATTAAATAAGGTAATCTATATGAAGAAGTATCTGGTACGTGGCGTGTGCTCAAAAACAGTTATTTTACCTTCCCCTCTTGAAAATTTCCATGGACAGAGATTTTAGTTTCCCCTCAGAAACCTCTCCATGGTTATAGCTCTCCATAACTGAGAGGGTCTTCCACGTGTCCAGTTAAAGCTGCTCAGAGTTTGCTTCGTGTGCTTTCTGCTGCTCAGCACTCTGTGGGACAGAGAGAGCTCAGCAGCCTTTTCAGAAAATCCCTCAGACGCTTGAAGAAAGTATTTTGAGTTTTAGTTCAATAGCAACCAATCCTACCTTACAGTTTAAAAAAGGTACCATAAAAAAGTATGATGTGGAAGAGGCATGGGCTCGGAGTTAGGATGGTTCACGGTGCAAAAGATAAAAGGGTAAAAGCCACCCAACTGCCTCAGGGGGTCCGACCCACACTTTGTAGCGAATATTTACTTTGTGGCAAGCCTTTTGTGATCTTTGCTTTAAACACATTTAAATGTTACAGGACCCCTATAGACAGCTCTTACCATCACACTTTTCCTTCTCTGAATTTCCCGGATGGGGAAACTGAGGCTAAAGTTCTCACAGCTAGTAAGGTGGCAGGGCCAGGAACTGGACCCATGTCTGTATCTGGACAAAACTATGCTTCCTCTCCAGTCTGTGAGGATACAGAGCCTCAGACTCTGGAATAAAAAGGATTTTTCTGAGACCTGAGGAATTAGCTTTGGGAATTTTTCAGTTGGTAAAGAGTATGAAATTCTGGAAAAAGCTATTGAAGAAGGCTATGCAGTGTCTTTTCCTGAATACTCCACCATACGGCACCCCTTTGGAAAAGATGGACCCTTAACACATGAAAAGTTTGACTCTTGCACTCTTTCAGGGCACACGTGACAGTTTTCTGCCACTTAGCCATGTTGTAGAAACATGCTTTTCAGAGGGACGTTTGTAATCTGTTAGAGAGGGTGCTGTTTGACAAGTAGAAGAAGCATGTGCCGTTTTACAAGCAATATACTACTGAACATACTGAGTAAAATTTTCTTTAGGACCAACTGAAAAGTACCACGTGTTTAGGGCCGTAATGAGATGGAAGCAGGTGTGTGTGTTGGTTGTCCTATAGACAGAGGGGTTCAAGGAGTCTTTCTGGGCTTTAGGCTAGTTTCCTCTCTGGGATGAGGGTGACACTCTGTCACAGCTCAGCTATGTCCTTGTCCAGAGACATCTCTCTGTTGCATTTCCTTGAGGAGAGCCTTTACTGTGGGGCTGAGGGCAAAGCTTATATGAAAATTATGAAAATGAACACTTACAAGTAAGGGCCAATGTAAATAAGTCATCAAGTGGTGAAGGGTTAGCATATATATTAGAATGAAATAAAGAACGATGCAGGTTTCCAGGACTGTGATTGCTATATAGGACTCCTGGGCTTCAGCAATGATGAAACAAACTAGTGCCCCTATGAGAAGGCCCTGTAGTAAAAGAAACAGGATTTGTTTTAATGCAAATGGGCTATTAAAAAACAAAATAAAATCACAAACAGTCAGACTGTAAACCTGATTATATTGCAATTGTCTGTATTGTTTTGCACATACATATTATTTTTAAAATTCCTTACATGTTTAAGAAATGAAATAATACACACAAAAAATGCACACAGTACAGAAGTTTCTTTCTCCTCCCTCATCCCAACCCTAGTCTATCTCCTTAAAAGTAATCACTGTTAACAGTGTATATTTCATACCAGAAAGAATTGTGTATATACAGGTCAAGTAAAGTAAAAATATATTGATTTTGATAGAAAGAGTGAGGTAGAGTCCCAGCTTTCTTTCTTTCTGAACAGCTGTTGATTATGCCAACATCATTTATTGGGAAACAGCACTGATCTGAAATCCAACCTTTATCATATACTAAATTTTCGTATGTATTCGGGATGCTTTTGAAACTCTTTTCTTCTATTGAGTTGCTGATTTCTTTTCTAGTACTTCTGAAATTACAAGCAACTCATCTTATGTTGTATTATTGTCTGATTTAGTCCCCCTTTCGGTACTCATTCTCAGGTTGTTTATGTTTCTCAATTTTGTCTTGGTCAAGTTTCCGAAGCTAAGCCTGTTGGTATTTTAATTGGGATTTCCTTTAACTTATAATATGGAAAGATTACAAAATTTAGTCTTAACTCTTCAAGAACAAAGTATATCCTTCTGGTTATTTTAGTGGTTTTTAAAATATCTCTCAATAGAATTCTAAAGTTTTCTTCATATAGGTCTTTCAAATTTATTTCATTTAATCTTAGATATTTTGTCATCTTGATTGCTATTGTAAAGAGAAATATTTTCTTCTATTTTAAGTTCTTGTTTGCTCATTTCTACTAATGAGTTAGTAGAAATTATTTTGTTCTAAATTGTTTCCCAGTTGATTTTATTTTTTAGATCTTTGATCATATCAGCTGTAAGAAATGATATATTTTGCCTCTTCTTTTCAAATATTCTTACTTATTCCTTTTTCCTGTCTGATTGTGGTGACTAGTGGGCATCCTCTTTGTTCCTCATTTTAATGGGAATACTTCTGAGGTTTAATTATATATGATGCTGACTTTTGGGTTTATTTTTATAATGTCACTGAAATATCTGTGTATTCCTATTTAACTGGTCTCTCTCTTCTTCCCTTGCTCACTTTTTTTTCACTCAGAGATGAATGTTGAATTTTGTCAAATGTGTTCTGTACCCTATTTGATAGAGTGTCCTAATTTTTTCTCCTTTTACTTATGGCGGATTAGTTTAATAGAGTCCTAATATTGAATCATCCTTATGTTTCTTCTTCATGGTGTGTTTTGAAGAAGCACTGATGAGCATTTTCTGTTAATATATTGATACTGCTGATTTGATACAAAGAGATTGAGATTTCTGTTTAGTTTTCTTTTTCTGAACTTGGTCAGGTTTTGATATCAGTGTTACACTGACTTTGTAAAAATAGTTCAGAAGTGTTTCTTCTTTCTCTATTCTTTGAAAAAGTTTGAATAGTATCAGAGTTGCATCCCATGAAGGTTTGAAAAGAGTTAACCTGTGAAAAAGTCTGGGCCTGACACATTTCTGAAAGATACTCTCATTTTCCCCCTGTGCTTATATTGGTCTGTTTAGGTTTTTCTCTGTTCTGGGATCAGTTTTGGTAATTTATAGTTTCCCAGAAAATCAACTCTTTGATCCAATTATTCACATTTATTTGTTTTGCAAAGTGCTCTTGTGAATCCTTTCAGTTTCTTCGGAGTTTGCATTATTTTCCCTTTCTGGTTTCTAACTTTAAATATATGTCCTGTTTTACCCCATTTTTTCCTGTTATATTGGCCAGTGGTTTATCAACTTTATTGGTCAAGTCTATTATTCTTGTTTGCTAATGTACACATGGCTGTTATTATCTCCATTGCTTCCCTAATTCCCTTTGTGAGGGGAAACCTGAGGAATATAAAAGTGAGGGGTGGGGGGGAGCGTGCCAAATTTAGTAGCAAGGGTAGAGTGTGTGGGAGGAGCAAAGGGAGAGGAGGAAGAAAGGGGAGGCGAAACAATGTGGACCCGCAAAGGGAATTAGGGAAGTTTCCCCCAGGTGGCGCCCCTGGGAATCACTCACTCCCTGCGGCCGAAGCCGGCCTGCATCCGCCCTTGCATCCGCCCAGCGGGCCACCAGCTCTCTCTGCTCACCAGCCTAACGATCTTCAAGATTCCTGTGGGCGAGAAGAAAAAACGCTCGAGGCTGTCCCTGAGTTTGGGCGGGACTTTGGCGCGGCCCTCAGCACGCTTTTGTCTGGCCTTCTTCTCCCGCTGGCTGGGGATGGCGGGTTGTGCAGTGGGCTTGAGTGTGGGTGCAGTGCGCCCCCGGGGCGCTGCGGGCGCCGCGCTTGTGTCCCGCACCGAGCTTGTGGGTGGCGCCGAGCGCTCGGGATGCGCCGCACGGGCGACGTTTACTGAGCGGGAGGGACGTCCCCCGGATTTCGAGTCCCCCGAACGTGCGTTGTCGTCTTCAGGATTCATGGTGGACCCCCGAGCCTGGTGGTGTCTGGCGGGCCCCTCGGCTCTGAGCCTGCACGGCGGCGGCCGGCTCTCCCCTGGGAACCAGCGTCGCGCCGCAACGGCTGCCGGCCGCCTCTCCCTCGCGCGCGCTCAGCTCTTGCTGCCGGCAGACAAACCAAGCCCTTCTGCAGCCCTCGTAGCCACCGGGATGCGACGCCGCTGCCTAGCCTGGGAACTCAAGGTCCCCTCAACGCCACCACCTCCGTGCTGCCAGCCAGCCGGGGAGCGGGCTCTGAAGACCATTTCGGGCCTCCTGGCCTTTCTCCTCTGCCTCCCGGGCCCAGGAACGGGAAAACCGGATCCCATAAGATTCAGGCGCTCGAGCGCTCCCTTGGAAGTTACAGCGCTGGGCCCACAGTTCCTAAATCTCTTCTTCCAGCTCCCATATAGAGATTAAAATGAGAACTGCAGAAAACATGTGTCAGAATAAAGAGATATGTTTAATAATTAGCATCAACTAAAAAGGAATATAAATTTACAAAACTTATAGTTTGTCATGAACAGCACTTTTTTGATAAGGACCACTTGGATTAAACAGCAGCTTCCGGTAAATAAGGGCCCCGTCGGCAATACAGAACACCGAGGCCACGAGTCCAAACACCTGAAACAAAGACACAGTGTCACTGCTGGGGCCATGGTCGCACAGGTTTTAGGTGGTCTGCCCACCGGTTTCCTCTCCTGCGAGGGCACCAGGATTGCTCCCTACGCTGTCACCTAATACTAAAATGGGAAGAGACTTCAGAGATCATTTTATTCTCATTCCCAAGTTTTCCCAGTACCTTCCTAGAGAAAGGGAAAGATAATTTAAGTGAGCAGAAACAATATTGAGGTGGTGTGGGCTCTGAAACAAATACTTGTCTGGATCTCTTGACTTGCTCCTGGATAGACTATTTAAAGCCCTGCGATGGTACTTAGTTACCAATCAGCATTTCTATACCCAATGATCAACTGTTTGACTTTCCTGTTGCAAACTGTACTGGAGAAAAGATCAGGTTAACACCAGCTCAAGATTTAACCATGGTGATAGTAGCTGTGATAAGAGCTTTGGAGAACTGGAGTGATAAGATGACCCAAAGTGAACTCTCAAAGGCTCGGCTACATCCACTTAAGGGGTGGGATTCTAAATAGGCCTCAGGAAAACAAAACTGATGTAAAGGGAATAAACTAGAACATGGTCTTTAGGTACTCTGATGGCTATTTGAGAACTGGTGCCGGGGCTGCAGAAAGGGGATGTCAGTGTTATTTCACCAGCTCCATCCAACTGCCAAGAAATCTGGCTTTCTGGCTTCAGACACTGTTCCTTTTCCATCCTGAATCTCAAACACAGCTTCCTAGGTTCTGACCACGCTAAGTACCTCCTACCGGTGCTTTCATGACTCTGGTACACAGCATGTTGCTGGTTCCTCCACCTGGAACCATCCCCGTTTCCTCCCCTTTAGTCCTGGCAAACCACGATTCCACTGTCGGAGAGAGGTAGCTGCTTCCTTTTCTCTGTGCCCCACAGTACTCTGCTAACCG
Source organism: Balaenoptera borealis (assembly GCF_965194805.1). Classification (NCBI taxonomy): domain Eukaryota; kingdom Metazoa; phylum Chordata; class Mammalia; order Artiodactyla; family Balaenopteridae; genus Balaenoptera; species Balaenoptera borealis. Next base: position 18,862,239 of record NC_138878.1, read on the forward strand.
CTCAGACACAGCTGTTTGCACTTTTGTCTCCTGTATTAGGCTCTAAGCAACTTGAGGATATAGGGCTCACATTCTAGTCCAGAGCTGTCCAAACGAAATATAATGTGAGTCACCAATGTAAGCCACATAATTAATTTAAAATTTTCTAATTGCCACATTAAAAAGTAAAGAAAAAACAAGTGAAATTAATTTTAGTAATATATTTTATTTAGCCTGATACATCCAAAATAATGTAATTTTAACATGTCATCAATATAATAAAATTATAAATTCTACACTCTCTTTTGGGGCCAGTAAGTCTTTGAAATCCAGTGTGTATTTTGCACTTACAGCTCATCTCAATTCAGACCAGCCACATTTCCAGTGCTCAATAGCCACCTGTGGCTTGTGGCTCTATATTTTGTCAGCACCTACTGAAGTGCACTTAAAGAATGAATCAATGAGTGAATGAGTAAATAAGTGAGTGAAAGTAAACCCTATGCCTCATCCCTCTTTCTCCATAATTATCTTTAAAGACGACTAGGAGAAATTGCTATTACAGCACTATGTCATTTCTAGAGTAATTCCCATCCCTCATGAAGTTGCTTTGGGCCTAATGAAGGAGTTGAAAAGCCATGGATTCTGATATACGTGGCCAGTTCCCCTAAGTGGCCCATACTATGAAAAGACAAGGAAGTAGGAGGGAGATTTATTTAAGAAGAACTTAATAATTCACTTCTCTAAATCAGAACCTAGAAAAGCCAAATGATTTTGAACCCCCTATAAGAAATCTCAGAAGAATATCCGATGGAACTGTAACTAAATTACTTGACTCTTCGTTTGTTTTGGCTTGCCTTCCAAATTAAACTGATTTGCTTCTCTTCAGTGTTCAAAATAATCCTTTAGTTACAAGGCTTCCTACCACCATTCCCTTACGATGACACATCTATTAAATTCCATCTGAAGCAGGATCTGGACAAGAAATAACTGAGCTCAGAACAGTCTGTCTCACCTTAACAAGTGGGATGTATCCTTTTCTTGAAAAGGGAGAGCTCTGAAATTCATCCATGGTTGGTTTTTTTTTCTTGACAGGTTTCTGAGAGTTTAGTACTGTAACTGATTCCAGTAGCTTTTCTCAGTCTAGTCTAGCCCTACATATCTATGAGAAATATGGAGGAATCTCTTTATTTGGTTAACTTCAATTTTAGCGTGAAATCATATTCCTTGACATTAATCAGGGTACGCGTTCACACACAAAAGTATTAAGCCATTAGGTACTGTGTACTGGCATAGAAGCCTCAAGGATGAATACAGTCTAGCTTTCTGTACTTGTATTTATTTTTCAAGTAAATTTGAATTCTGATCAAACCTGAAGGAAGAAACCAGAAATACCTCCACTTACCCCTCCAATGACTATATATGTTGTGGTTTCTGGGATCAGTGCCAACACAGATATAACTATCATGAATACTGCTGTAACCACTGAGTTGATAATATCCTGAAAGCACAGAATAGAAAGGTCAGCTTTACATGAAGATCACCAACAAAATGAATCAGCTCCCTAAAGATTTAGAAAGTTCCATTTTATTAAATTTATTTAGTTTAAATAGTTTTATTTAGTTTTAGGAAATCAAACTGCTGCAGTAAAATGACACATATATTGTATTTGGCCTATAATGATGCCTAATGGGTCTCTTAACCTATGATACACCAATCATTTAACTCCTTAACAGGCTTATGTCTTTTTTATTTAAATGTAGTTGGAGGGAGAGCTCATCTGGTTAGGAGTGGATGCTGTATTATGCGGAACGTTTAAAGTAGAATGGTACACTGGGAAGTCAGGATGCTCAATTTTAATAATATAAGAGAAAGTGTGGAGTGCTCTACACCATAAAATAAACAACTTTATAATGTTACTCCAAATGCAATTAATAAAACTTAGGGCTGGAGAAAGTGGTAATTTTCGGGAAGAAGCTCCCACATATCTGTATGCAACAGCTGGCCAATTATGCAATTATTTTTTGATGATGTAGCTCATTCATTTAATAATTTCTTGAAATGAAGCATTTTCATTCTGAACTGTGGCTTTAAGAGGTGCAGCTTACATTTTGAATGGATGTAAACTGTGGGAAAGTTAAATTGTCTTTATTCTGGAATGGTTTATATATATTTGCAGATAATGGTAGCAAGAAGGAATTTTTAACACAGAAACATCAAACTTCAAAACTCTGGTAATTTAGAAAAGTAGTTATTACAAAGAAAATAGAAAGGTTCAACAGGGACAGGGCAAGATTAGATACACTTAGGCAGGAAAAAAGTCCTCATTTGCAGGAGATATTGAGTTCTAGGTTAATGCTCCTCTGTGCTAGGTATTTTGCTCTGCTTCAAGGCAATAGACCACACCTCTGCTTCAGACAGGCAGCCCTGCCTCCTGTTAGTAATTTGGCTAAGTGTATATGAATGGCTTCAGATAAAAATGGTGTTCTAGGGAGTGCAGAGAATCACAGGGGGGAAAAAAAAGGATGCACCTGCTCCAGAACATCAGTGATCCTTAATGGTGGTTTAAAGCATTGCTTTTCTATTAAAACCAAACATCAGTATGCCATGGAGTAGAATATAAATTTAATTACAAAAATGGAGATTTCATAGAAATTTTGAGCCTGTACTTACGTATCACCACAAAGCCCTGGGTTGGCTCACTTTGTGTGTTTTCTGTCACTGGAGCACTTGAGGGGAACAGTCAGAGGAAGCCTGCTCTACAAACTGTGTTAGTTACTGCAACTTTGGGACAATGACACATATCACAAATCTGTGTGCAGACGGCCAAGCTCTTTCCTAATCAGTGAAGACAGTGGCCATCAGATAGAAGTATTTACAGGTTACCTTTTCCCCACCTACAGATTAATTGGAATCTTCAGCCATCTTTGTGTCCTTCACTTTTGTTATAGTGAAAGAGCCACAGACAACTTCTCCAGCTGTGCTCTGGCCCCATTCCCGTCAACCACTCTGCTGGGACCTCACTGTTTATTGCCCTCCTTTGTCCCTGGCCAGGTTTCCTCAACTCAGTGGTGGCCCTTCTGGTTACAGCTGTGTCCTTCCCTGCTCAGTCTAACTATCCCCACTGCTTTACTGTCACCTGTCCATTCAAGGCAAACCACTCTGGGAAAGGTCACTGGGGGCCTCTATTGATACAGTCAGTGAATATAGATATATTTTTTTCTGGGCTTTCTTCCTTTACCTGTGACATTATTCACCACTTCTTTCTTCTTGAAATGCTCTCCTCTCTTGGCTTCTGGGACATGGGTCTCCCTTGGGTCCTCTCCTGTCCTTCTCTGGCCACTCCTCCTTTCCACGCCAGATGTTGGTATTTCCCAGTCTTGCCTTATCTTGCTCTACTCTCCCTCCGAGCCATTTTCCCAGAGCTCATTTACCATCACGAGGTGATGACTCCCAAAGCTGCAGCTCTGACTTCTCTTTCCTAAGCTTCAGACCTGAACATTTCCATCTGAATATCCCATAAGCAACTAAAACCTTCTGTTTCTCAAACTGAACTCATTACATACCACTCTCCTTGGCCCTTCCTTGAAGCTGTCCTTCCTCCTGTACTTCCTGTCTCATTACCCTCTTAAGACGGTTCTTTAAATGGCAGCTATCCTTGATTTTCCTGTTACCCAGTCCTATCAGTTTTCATCAACACTTCTTCTCACCAGCTACCATTTTAACCTTAATTTAGGCCTTTCTCATTTCCATGTCTGGATTATGATAAGAGACTTTTAAGCGGTCTCTGAGACCTACCTCTAGTTTTGTTCCTCTTCAAGCCATGATCGACACTGCCACCAGTGATCTCCTCAGATATGAGCTAATCATGTCACTCTCCTACTTACATACCTCCCAAAGCTTCCAGCGGCCTTTGGATTAAAACTCAGGGCATTCAAAGCCTTGCATGCTCTGACCTCCTACTGCCTCTCAGACCTCCACTCTTGCCCCTCCCTTCTTCACAGCCACTCAGAACTCCTGCAGGTCCTTGAGGGTCCAGCTCTTTCTCCCCCTAGACCCTCACACACACTGCTCCCTGTACTGGGAAAGCTCTCTCAGTCCCGTATCAGTCGGCTAACTACTTTTCATCCTCCAGCCCTCAACGCAGGCGTAGTTTTCCTCAGGCAAGCCTGTTGTGACTTGGTCCCCTTCCCTTCCACACCGTCCAGGTATACATCTATCACAGCACCTGTTATACTGGATTGCTCACCTATCTTACTTCCTGGCTACATTGAAAGTTTCTCAGGCGCAAGATTTGTGTCTTGTTTTATCAAAGAAGCTAGTATAGAATCTGGGATTAGCAGATACTTAATATTTGTTGAATAAATGATTTCATGAGATCAAGAGCAGAGAGGAATCTGGGTTTCATGATGGAGTAATAACTTAGTTGACCAATACAGCACCATTTCTAAGAGTACAGTATCAGCCAAGTGTGAGTCTCAGAGATTTGGAGACTACTTTCAGTATGCTATACATAGGCCACGCTCCTTCTCAGTGTGTTCTGTTAACTTTAGGACTCCAAGTTTATTACTGGGACGTGTAAGAAGCTCCAGAGAATTACTACAGTTTGAGGAAAAATAAATGCTAAAATGTGTTAGTTTTATTAACTTTGGAAAAGCAGAGTGTGAAGAGCAACTATACGACTTTTTGGGTACAAGATTAACAGGATGTGGACCATATTCCTCATCTCCTTGAAGAAATCCTTGGGATAATTTAGCTTAGTCCTTTCTGCTACTAAATGGTATTACATACCCTGAGGGCCAACTGAGGAAGGGTTTGTAATTTCTTGTCCCAGAACTTACTTCAGTCAGGTCCAGCTCCAAAGTGTAGATCAAGGAGGATTTTGGAGAGGTGCCATGAAGATCCTATCTATTTCCCAGCTTTCCACTTTGGGGACTTTCTCAGCTTGTGATTAGCCTGAAATGCTCATCATTGGTCTTCAAAAGTGGTTCCAGAAGGCACCACTTTAAGGGACGCTTATGGTTTGAGAATAGCTCTAAAGTCCTCTCTTCTTAATACGGGTCATCAGCTTGGATATCAGCACTCTGGAATCCCAGAGGATGAGACAAGTGGTGCTACCAGCCCAGCCAAAGGGTGGAAGGGCAGCAGGGGTCTCAGAAAGGAGACCTACGGAGATAGGATTCTGGGGATAAGACTTGAAAGAGGAGCAGTGAAGTCACTCAGTTCTTCCTAGAACCAGCTTATGGTCCAGGCTGAAGGGCCAAGTATCCCTTAGTTAATATCTTCAACGTGCCTATTTTGAAAGTTTCCAGACCATCTGGGCATTCCACTGGGCAGTTATTCCTAATGCTGTGAGTATGGCAGGTAAAGTCCATATGCTACTAAATAAGGTTCTACAAGATGAGTTAAAAATTATGTGGCATTAATGATTACAGACATTTTGAAGTAAGAAAATGTTGTGCTTTATTCAGCCTCTAAATTATTTTGATTTTCCGTTTAGTGATCAGGGATGTGTAAGATGTAGATACTTGTGTATCTGTCTCCATTTCTATTCCCCAATTTTGAGGTCATATCAACATGCATTTAAAAAGGAGGTAAAGATTAAGAATGCTGTATAATTTCATTGACCATGATCTTAAATTTAAATTTCTTTTGAAGATCTACACCTACGTGAATTCTCCTTAGAAAGAAAGGTCTGAAAGGTCAGCCACATCTACTGATAGAGCTCAGAGGAGAATTTATGCTCCGTGGCTGCCCTGATTCCCTGAGAATCTCCCCAGAGCACATTAGCAGTGGGTAGAGTTCCTCCTTCCTAAGCCTGTCAGAGATTCCTTAAAGGCTTAAGAAAACTAAAGAACAGAGTTTATTAAAATGTCTCTCTATGGCAGGAAAAAGTAGTTAACTTTAACAGTGAAACTGAACACTTACAAGCAAAGGCCAAAATATACAGTCAATTAATCGATCAAGTCTGAGTATATATAAAACTATGAAAAAGAAATTAACAGTGACTTCAAATCCAGTGACAACAATGTATGGCTCTGGGGCTTGTGCGATGATAAAAAGGGTCATAGATGTCACAGTTAGCGCCTATAGGAAAAAAAAAAAACATGATATATTCAGTGATTATTGAATACAAGTTTAAGCTGTAAAAATGATCATTTCTAAAATAACAAAATAAATGGGTTTCTTCCATATACACACACATCTAAAAGAGGAAGACTAAAATGTATGGATGTTGACTTCTCTTTGTGTTTTAGAGAACTAGGTATCCCTCTCTGTTTTAAGTCTAATTAATTACTCCGCTTGTATACCTAATACCATCACTTCCCACATCTGTTCCCTTGATCTTTTTCCACTAAATATCTCCTTTTCCCTCTCGTACCTTCAATCTCTCCTCCTCCACTAGTTCCTTTCCTCATCATCCTCTAAACATATCTAAGTTATCTTCTCTTAAAACACACATACCTTCCTTTCACCCTGCTCCCCACAGAAATTCCCATTTTCTACTTCTCCCTGTAATGCTTCTCAAAAAAGTGTGTATACTGGCTGCTATAATTCCTTATCATCCACTCATCACTCCTTAACTCTTAACAATCTGGAATCTGCTGTCAAATTTAAACTTAGAATGTTGCCATGAAAAATACTGGGGAGGAAAGTTGAAAACAAATTGTCAGAGAAAAACAATTCTCTAAAGAATCCTGTGAGGAAGAAAAGGACAAAAAACCAAAAAACAAAAAAACCCAACAATTCTGATGCTTCGCTTTTTAGCACACTTCCTCTTATCGAAACATAATGCAATCAGAATTAACAAAAACTTAAGTGGAAAAAAAAACCCTTGAAGATTATTAATCTAATCCAATTTCCTCATTTCCGAATGAAGATATAGAAAACAGAAATGAAAAGTGACTTAAAGGAAAAAATAAGCTGGTAGGTCCCTGGGAGTCTGTCAATGTCATGATGTTCTTAGGAGACACAGCTCTATCCACAGTCTCTGTGTTCTTGGAGAATGGTTTTGTCAAGAGTTTTCCCTGGCTAGACTTTTATGATCAGTCTGTCAGCATCCACATTCTCTTTTTAACCTTAGATCTATATAGGCTACTTATTCATAATTCTTTCAATTACTTTACTACTGTAAAAGTAGCTTACCTTTAAACTTCTAAATTGGTCAGTTTGCTTACACAGTAAATATACCTGTGTAAGCAGTAACAGTAAATATAACTAGTTACTAAATAACTCATTCTTTATAATTAATATAATTATGATCAGCAACATGTCATCTCAAATCACTTCATTTACTCTACTGAACCAAGGTCTTGAGTTCATGGGTTTATGAAATCAAGGGTCACTTTTTCAGTCCCCATCTTCTGTAACCTTGGAATTTGGCACTGGTGATTAACCCATTTTCTTAATTCCCATGATTTCAGTCACACTGGGTTCTCCCCTAATCCATACTAACAGCTCATATCTTTCCTAACTCCTGGCCTTTGTTTTCAGTTAGCTTTTAAATATTCCACTAATACCTCAAACATTTCTTCACCACTCTATGTAGACTGCTTTTGCCAAGATCATCAATGATTGCAAAATTACTAAATTTAACAAACATTTTTCAATCCTTATCCTACTGGCCCCCCATGACTTATTTGCAATTGGCTTTTTCCTACTTTTCTACTCCTTGGCTCCCATGTCACCTTTTCTAGTTCTTATACCTCTGAAACTATTCTCTCGGTGGGCTTTCCTTTTACCCATCTCTTTAAAATGATGGCATTCCTTTAGATTCTGTCCACAACCTGGGTCTCTGTCCCAGGTCCATCCTCAACATCTCACACATAAATAGCCATTTAGAATCTTTAATTCACCGTGTGCAAAACTGTCACCTTGCCCCTTCCTCCTGTATTCACTATCTTAATTGGTGATATGACCATCTATCTTTTCACCTGCCCCTGGAAACCTAAGATCACTGCTCCAACTTACTCCTCACAACTGACCAATCAGCAGGTCCTGCTGACTTAATGCCTAAGCATTTTGGGAATCCACTTTGTCCCTAAAACAACGGCCCTTCAGTATCTTTTCCTTGAATTACCATGACATAGATACTACAGTAAAATTTCTGAAATAAAAATGTGTGCAATTCTTCACCTATTTAAAACCCTTCAATGGCTCCCCATGGTTTTTAGGATAGAGCCTACCTTCACCACGGTATTCAAAGTCTTCCATGACTCAGCTCCTGTCTACTTATCTAGCAAGGAGTTGTTCACAATTTATCCACAGGATAATTCCAATGTTCAATTCTCAGTCCTTATCTTGAACTATCATCAGTATTTGACACAGTTGATCATTCCGTCGGAAAAGTTTTCATTCGGCTTCTAGGACACCATACTTTTAGTTTCTCCTACCTTCCTAATTGTGCTTTCTCATTCTTCTTTGCTGGTTCCTCCTCCTCTCCCCAATCTCTTAAAGTTGAAGTGTTCTGGGGCTCCATCCATGGTCCTCTTCTCCACTCTATGTACACTCATCTCTTGATGATCTCATCAGTCTTGTGACTTTAAATACTTCTATTTCTGCAGTGCCAATCTCGCTCCTAAAATCCAGTCTTGTATATTCCAAATGCCTGTTCAGTATTGCCACTTGGATGTCTAATAGACATCTCTAAAGTGAAATCCAAAATTGAACTTCTGATCCTCTGCCTACATTGACTTCACCCACAGGCTTTCAGTGGATGGCAACTCCATTCTTCCTGCTGCTTAGGCCAAAAACTTTGGAGTGATGTTGGACTCCTCTCTCTCTCACACCACATCTGGTTCAGCAGCAAATCTTGTTGGGGTTACTTTCAAAATATATCCGAAATGTGATCATTTCTTATAGCCTACTCCGCTAACAGCCTGGTCTGAGCCACTATCTGCTAACAGCCTGGTCTGAGCCACTATCATCTCTTGCCCAGATTACTGCAATAGCCCCAACTCATCTCCTTTTTTTCTACCCTTGCCTCTTCAGGAATCCTCCTGTCCCCACCAGCCCCCACCTCCCAATCTATTGCCAACATATTAGCTGGTGTAGTTTTTATTTATTTATTTATTTTTTGGCTGTGTTGGGTCTTCGTTTCTGTGCGGGGGCTTTCTCTAGTTGCAGCAAGCAGGGGCCACTCTTCATCGCGGTGCGCGGGCCTCTCTCTATCGCGGCCTCTCTTGTTGCGGAGCACAGGCTCCAGACGCGCAGGCTCAGTAGTTGTGGCTCACGGGCCCAGTTGCTCCGCGGCATGTGGGATCTTCCCAGACCAGGGCTCGAACCCGTGTCCCCTGCATTGGCAGGCAGATTCTCAACCACTGCACCACCAGGGAAGCCCCTGGTGTAGTTTTTAAAAATGTTAGATCATATACAACTTTACTCAAAACCTTCTTCATCTCCCACTGTGTCCCTATGTCAGTCCACTCCCGCTATACTGGTTTCCTTGCTTTTCCTTGAACCCTTCAGGTACATTCCTGCCATAGGGCCATTGTACTGGATTTTCCTTTGCCTAAAACACTCTTCCTTCAGATATTCATAGGTTAACTCCCTCATCTCACTCAACACTTTGCTCAGAAGTCACCTCAACAAGGCCTAACTTGACCATTCTATTCCTGCAATCTTCCTCTCCAACCCTACCTTCCCTTACAGTCTCTTACTTTAGTTTTCTCTTGTTCCACAGCACTTACCCCCTTCTAGAATACTACACCATTTATTTATTGTGTTTATTGTTTGTCTTCCCTGCCCTCCCACCCCAATATGTAAACTCCATGTGGACAGGCATCTTTGCTTTGTCCCCTGATATCTCCCAAGAGCCTGGAACAGTGCCTGGCACATGGCAGGCTTTCAATAAATATCTGTTGGCTGAAAAAAATAAGGCAAAACTCAACTTCTTATGGTTTGCTACATAAATCATGCTGGTTTTTTTTTTTTTTTTTTTGCCTCCACGCCTTTGCTCAGGTGGCTGTCCCTTACACCCTGCCCAATGTCCCCCTAGGAAGTTTCCTGACACCTCCTTGGTTAGATGCCTCACTCTGTGCTCTAACTTCATCCTGTCACACATCACAGCTATCTGCTTGTGTGCCTCTCTCTGACTAAACTAAAGGACTCCATAGTCAGGGACTTTTGTCTTGGGTGTCTTTGTTGTTTCAAGTCCTAACTCAGGGCTGGAAATACATTAAATATTCAAAATTTTGTTGAGAGAATTAATATATCAAAAATGAAACCTTTCTGGAGACTATCAAACCAGAAATAGAGGAATGATAAATGTGTTTCATTCACACTATAGAATACTTTGAAGCATATACAAATGATAAGAAAGATTTATAATTATATTTGAAAAAAAAATGGAACCTTTCTCACAAAATCCCACTTCTCCTCCAGTGTTCCAAAGCTTTCAGTACCTGGCATAAAACCCCAGACCCTCAGGTCACTTCTTTCCTGATTATTTACTCCCAACCCAAGGTAATTTCTCCGTTTTTTGAACTCCAGAGTAGTTTTCTAAACTTCTTTCATGCATTCTGACTTGCATTATGTCATAGTTATTTCTCAGAATCACAGACTTTGGTGTGAGAAGGACCTTGCATGCAGTTTGTTCTGCCCACTCACCTGAAGCTGAAGTTGCCATCACAACATGCTAAGTGCTCATCTGTGCCTGCTACCTTTTCTGTCTGGGAATGCACTGACTTCCCAAATGGCCACTTAATTTTGGCAACTTTCCCAATAAAAAAAATTCTTCCTCCTAATAAGCAGGACTGTTTCCCTGTAACCTTTGACTTTCCACCTCCTCTCCTTATATGTCACCTGTTTAAATTTTAAGAATTATTTTTTTCCTTCCCCTTTTCTCTTCTTGAATTCCTTCAACATATTCTCTTATGATAATTTCCACTTCTCTAACTAGCCGGGTCGCCTTCCTCCAAATGACGATTCATTCTCTCCCAACCTCTGCCAGAACTTGCTGCAATGCTCCTGGCATGTCTGACACCCCAGGAACCAGGAGTTCCATCGTCCTTGCTCTGGACTATATCAGCCTTGAGCTCACTCACATAAAAACTACTGAGCTCTAGCAGGTAAACACAGCATCCACTGAAACCCCTCAGTGCTTTTGTTTTTGTTTTTGTTTTTAATCTTGTTGGCATCTGAGTGGTACAACTGCAGCTGCCTCCCCTGGTAACCTGGGTACCTGGTTTGTGGGTCCAAGTGTGGGCCATTCATGTAGGTGTGCGGATTTTGTTTTATGAGTGGGTCCGTAAAGCCCCTGATGGGGGAGGACAGCACCCTATTTCTCGTCTTCTACCCCCAGGGTGCAGAGCGAAATGCCTTGCCTCTAGGAAGGCCTTGACAGAGGTTCAACAAGGTTGAAAGAGAGGACAGGGCATCGGCTTTGTACTTTGCAGCCCTACCTCCCTGCGGGAGAGCGCGCTGGGACACCCTCCCTCACCCCGAGACCCCGCCCTCACCAGCCGCAGCATCTTCACGTGGCCTTTCACGCTGAAGCAGAAGGGGCGGTGCTTCGGTTTCAGCTTCACCGTCAGCATCTCGCCTGCAGACCCAGCAGCAGCACTTCTCCGTCAGTTCCCCTCCTCAGCGGATCGCTCTGCCAGGCCTCGCACCGCAGCTGCAACGGCCACTGGGGCCTCGAGCCGCCCTTGAAGGCGTCCCGCCTTCGCGGCGCGCATGCGCAGGTCACCTCGGTCCGCACTTGGGTGCACGCGGCAGCCACCCCGGCCCTGTCCGCCGCCACCTACTGGTGGCCCCCGCTATGCGGAAAGCCAGGGTTCGCGCGCAGCGTTTCCTCAGACCTAGAGGGGAGCCAAGCAGACCAGCTTCTCCCCACCCCCTAGTTGTCTGTCCAGTGGGAACGTTGGTTGTGCCTTTGTTAAAAGATAAATTGAGGCATATTAAAAATTTTAAGATTTTATTTGAACAAAAATGGATGCAAATCGGGTGGCATCTGAACTTGAATCCGGCCTCTGTACCCTGCCACCGAATTAATCTCGGAGACAGAGTTTTGGGTGAAGTAGAAAAGTTTTATTGCTTTGCCAGGCAAAGGGGGCCACAGCGCGCTAATGCCCTCAAAACTGTGTGTCCCAACTTGGAGAAGTTAGTCAGAAGGTTTACAGTAATTGTTCAAAGAGGGCGTGATCAGCTCCTGGACATTCTTCTGATTGGTTGGTGGTGAGGTAAGTGGGAGTCAGCATCATTAACCTTCTGGTTCCAAGGTGTCTGGGGTCTGCGTGCTTGTGGGCAGCATACCGTCCTTAACCATTGACTTCTCCCATCTGATGGGGGTTTCCGTATCTGCAAAACAGCTCAAAGATATTGTCGTGTATATCGCTTGATGGGGAGCCAGGACCTTGCCCCAAGTCTGCACTATTGTTTCTCTCTCTCTTCTTTTTTTATTGTTTCTCTTGACTGTTTGTTTCTCCTTTGTCTTGCATCCCCTTCCTTCCCTAATTAGCAGCTGCTTGAATATGCCAGATGGAATTTAGGGAAGGTCATAGGCTGAATGAAGCCTATTTCCTGTAATCAAAGAGATGGGGCACATAGAAAGGCTTTTGTGCCCAGGAGCCCCACAGGATCCTGCTCAGTATCACACCCAATCTAACATAGAAAGGAGCTCTGAAGAGCTGTACAAAATGAAAGACTTTTATAGGCAGAAGAGAGCGAGAACAAGGAAGTTGGTTATTGCAAGGTTACTTTTCTTTAGGGGATGGCAGGGGGTCTATCAGGCAGGTCACCTAACTAGTGCTGATCAGACGAAGCCTGATTGACTGGAGAGCCAAAACTATAATTAAGTCTTGGTTTGGTGAGTGGGGTTTAGCATAAGCGACTCCATTTGGGGCCTGTTGTCTTTTTTTTTTTTTTTTAATAACTTCCTGAGGGATCTAATATATTTACAGTCCAGACCCTGGAAATGTCAAAGTTCAGAGGAAAGAGTGCTGGCTGTGAAGCAAGATAGATGAGCATGAATTCCAGCTCCACCCCTTAATGAATGTTTCTGATCACTTTTTACGAGTTACCTAAGTTTCCAAGGATCAGCTCAGCCCGGAGAATGGGATTGACAATATCCACCTATATGGTTGTTGGGAAGAATAAATGACACCTTGCGTGACAGGTGCCTGGATACAACAGATGCTCAATTAACTAATCTCCAATAGTTAATTAACCAATCAGTCGCTGGTGTTATTGGCCATCCATGCCCCGAGTCTTGCCAAATCATGGGTTCATTCTGCCAGCGTCTCGTTGGCGGGAAGATTTCCAGGCTGCAAAGGGCGAACCCCTCACCCTCTCCGAGAGAGGGTGAAATGAGACGGGGTCTCTTTAAGAGCCGGCAGGGCGGGGCGGGCGCGGGGCTGGAGGCGGTGCGCGGAGGCGGGCCCAGTCGCTGGGCCGCGCTCGCGCCGAAGTGCGCCGCAAGGAAGATCGGGTCCGTTGGATTCGCCAGCGGGGCAATGCTGCTGCGGCCGCTGAGGAGCTGGGCTTCCCGGGCGCTGCGCCGCGACAGGCCCCGGAGCCCCGCCTCCAGCCCGGAGTCGCTAGGGGCGCAGCGTTGGGCCTGGCCTCGGGGTAACGCGTCTCTCAGTTCCCCTCGCTGGCGTCCCGGAGGCGGCCCTCAGTCCCACTCCGCGCCCTCAGCTCGCGGAACCAGCCTGAACCCGAAACCCCTTCTCCGAGGCGCCGGGATTTCCTCGGGCGGCCTGGGGGGAGGGGCGGGGCGGTCGCTGGCTAGTGTCCCAGACGCCAGCTGGCAGGGAGCGGGTGGGGCCTTGGGGCTCCGGGCCCAACTCTTGTCCCGAGCTGGGGAGCCCTCTAAAGAGCGGAAAGAACCCCCCTCCCCCAAGGTTCCTGGGCCCATTCTTTTGGCCTTGGGGGAGATGCCGGCGAGCGGTGGGTGGGTTAGGCTCGGTGCGCTCCTTCTCCCGCTGGGAGTTGAGACCCTCCCCTTCAGAAGTGAGAGCCCCTGTTGTGGCCAAGTTCTGGCGTTCTTTGGCCTCGGGGTGTTCAGTGGCACCTGAGAATCCCTGTGGGGTGGGTGGGCCGCGATGTCAACCCCGGGCCTGCAGGAGAAGCCTGAGTCCTGTGCTGAAACCCACCCCTGGGTTTCAGTGGCTCGCCCGCCAACCCCTCTTACCCCGGAGCTACGAGTGGAGGTCACTCTGCGTTTTAACTAGCTGGACACCCATCAGTGAGGATCATAAATATAAAATGTGTGGAAAACGGAAAACAGAATATACTAAGTGACCAAAGCTGAGCACAATTGGGGCCCTGACGTGCTAACAGGACCCCGGCGGCAGTTTCAGTGTCACACAGGTAGATAGCAGTGGTGGGCCTGCCTCCGTCCACATAGGGAGGGTCCCAGGTGTCACTGGAAAACGTTTTTAGGCCAGGGAGCAAGCATAAAAATTACTGTTTTTGTCGTGGTTTAGAAAATTAGGACAAAGAAGAGTGAGCTATTTAAAACTAAGTTAAAAAATTGATTTCCTTTCTTTTCTAGATAAAGATAGAGAAAATGAAAAAGAGAAAAAATCAGTGGTAAGTCTCCCTCTTATGTGCACTCTTTCCAGTGTAGGATTATATATGTGTAATACACACACACGCATAATACACACATGTTTTGATGAGGGGAGTGAAGGAATATGTGCACATAGTTACAAAAACAAATACAAGAGGATTTCCAGGGATAAGGAAGTCTGTCTCCACTCCTGGGCCCCGGACTCCTTCCCCAGAGACCACCTCTGTAACCAGTTTCTGTTAATGTCCTTCCTGAGACTCTACACAGGTGGGAGAATACATGTATTCATAGCCTTTAGGTGGATTTGGACTATTAGCTTGATGAATGATTACAAGGGGATTTGAAGAGTGGAAGTTTAGTTTGACTGGGTTAGTGGGTGGCAGCCTGGCTGTGAGGGCAGGTCTGCTGACCGCTGCCCCCAGAATACCAATGCTGAGACTGGTGGGTGGGGGAGGGATAACAGAGAATTCATGGGGGTCCACAGACAAGGGTTCCACCAGTGCAGTGACTTTGAGGTGCTACCTCTGGGGTGGGACTGTGGCTGGTGTGAGGTTGAAGGTCAAAGGAGGGTCAAACTGGACATGCCCATGGGATGTTTAAGACTTTAGCTGGCTGTGGTGGGGAGCAGTATTTCGGTCACTGTTGATCCAGAGGCTCAGTTCCTTAAGGGAGCTGGAAGTTGGTAGATATGGCTGGAAAGGGATTTGCTTGGAGGGTGTGGTCAGGAGTACCTTGCTGGGATATGCAGAAGGCGGAAGGTGTGGGGAGGCCCCCTGGGGTATTTGGGGTGATGGAGAGGGCCTGGGAAGGAGTGAAGTCACACGGAGAGGACTGGTGATGAAATGCTTGAGATTTATGGAAGTTTGTTGAAACTAGACGTGGGGTGGGGTATGGCATAGGCATCATAGCAGAGGGAAGGGGTTGGTAAGTTGAGCTGGATGGGAATTGATGCAGTATTGTACTATTAATTATTGAGCTAACATTGTTGTGAGCCGGCCCTGTCCTAGGTGCTTTCTGGGTGTGGTCTGTTATCCCCCATACACACAGTAGGTGGTCCATGGGAAGTGGTGTGGAGCCTGCATTCAGGCCCAGGGCTGCTCTTAGTCATTCAAATCCTCTGAGTTCCTTTGTGGACCTGGGGACCTGGGAATCCAACAGCCCCTGTTAGTGAGCCTGTGGTTGGATGGGGGGGGATGGCAGTGAATAGGACAATGGTGGATCTAGAACAACAGGGAGTAGGGGCAGGGCTTCTAGAGGATGATGACTGAGGGGAGACTTGAGGCCTCCTGGGAGAAGGAGGAGAGGGCGAGGCAGGAGTATTGGAGCAGAGGGAACTGCAGGGGTAAGTCACAGAGGGATGAGAGACTGAGGCTTGTGGCCAGTCCCAGAGAGGTGGCTGGGGAGGGCCTGGGGGTCGGGAAGCAGGACTGGAGACAGATCCCAGCGCCTGGAGCCACTGAAAGACTTTACCAGCTGTGATCTGGTTTGCGTCTCAGGAAGAGGTGGTGGACCATGGATAGGGGATGAGGGACCTGGCTGGGCTGGACTGGAGGGGGAGAGGCCAGCAGGGAGGCTGCTCCCACAAGGAGGGTTAGAGACCTTAACTAGGGGCCAAGGAGACAGGCCACGTTCTGCAGGTGAGTAGGAAGCGGGGCCCAGAGGTATTGCTGAGTTGCTGGGTGAGGAGAGAAGACATCCATGGCCTTGAGGGTGTCTGGGTGGATGGTGCAGCCTTTCCTGAGGACAGGAACAGGAAGAGAAGCCATATGTGGGTGTTGGGGGGTGATAAATTGAGGTGCCCATGGGACGTCCCATGGGATTGGACAGGACAGGGAATATCTGGGCTGAGCTGCAGCTGCGAAGTGAGTCACCGCCACAGAATTACAAAATAAATTCCAAAGTCGGGTTAAAAAGAAGTGACTAATGTTTTCAGGTGAACAAAGTCTGAACAGACATTTCCTGAGTGAATTTGTTAATGGCTAATAAACATAAGAAAGTGCTCAACCTCCCTAACAGAGAAAGAATGCTTTGGGAGATGGAGTGATGAAAGCTGTGGATCAAACCTCATACCTGGGTTCCAGTCCCAGCTCTGCTCTTTAGTAGAGGTGGATAAGTCCTTAACCTCTTAGAGCCTCAGTTTCACCATCTGTGCAAATATTCGTAGCTGTGACTGTTGTGAGGATCAATGTGACAATGTTTGCAAAGTACAGAACCCACAGGGGCTAATTGTATAGACATTATTATTATTAACAATGAAATTAATGAAGATTTAGGATGGGATATGCCCAGTATTGGCACAGTATGGTAATAGGCTCACTCTCATCCTTCTAAAAGGGGTGTGAATTGGGTCAGCATTTTAGAGAGTAATTTGGCATCATGCATCAACAGCTATAAAAACTCACTTATCCTTTGATGCAGTGATTATATTTCTAGAAGTCTATTGAAGGGATAATCAGAGCCAATGACAAGGATTTATGTACAGGAATGTTCACAGCACAACTTATCATATCAAAAAAATGGGTGTCACAACACAGTTTTATAATAAAATAAAAGTAACTGGACAGAATGTAACATCCAACAGTAGGGATTTCAATAATTCATGGTATATCTTATATGATGGAATATTATTCAGCCATTCAAAATCATGTTTTTGAAAAATATTTAATGATGTAGGAAGGAACTCAGTATGTAAGAGATGAAAAAGAAAAGAATAAAAAAATATAAAGTATGATCCAAATGAAATAATAACTGTTCATAGGGGAAAGAAAGGAAAGAAATTGTCAGTCTGGTTAAGGGAAAGTTGGGAAGTCATAACAGTGGGTGTGTATGAGGGAGAGGGAGAGAGAATTTGGGGGGTGAGGGTGGGAAGTCAGATTCTCTTAGTTCTTTGAATGTTAGATAAACTGGGTTCCTTTTTTAAAAAAAATGGCTTTATTGAGTTATGATTTACATACCCCCAAATTCACTTAATTTTAAGTTTACAATTTAATGATTTTTTTAGTAAATTTATAGAGTTGTGCAACATCACAGTCTAATTTTAGAACATTTCCATCATTCAGAAAAGAAACCTCGTGCCCATTTGCAGTCACTCCCCCAGATCCAGGCAACCACTACTCTGCTTCCTGTCTCTATGGATTTGCCTTTTCTGGATATTTCCTGTAAAATGGAATCATATAGTATTTGGTCTTTGTGTCTAGCTTTTTTCACTTTGCGAAATGTTTTTGAGGTGCACCCACGTTGTAGCATGTCTCAGCACTTCATTTCTTTTTATTGCCAAATAGCGATACTATAGTGTTCCGTTTTGTGCACGTACCCCACTTTGTTGGCCATTTGGGCAAGTTTCCTTTTTATGGCAGATTTCTCAGGGTCTTTAATAGGACAATATATATTTTGATTCTTCCAGTGGGGGCTTTGGGGCTCTAACCTATTTGCCTCTGGAAAGTTTGGTTCTGATTAACCATTTAAATGATGGTTATCTCTGGAATTATGAGTGATTTTTATTATCTTCTTTTAGTTCTCTGTATTTCTTACTGTGAGAATGCTTAAAGTCTATTTTCAGAAAAGATGAGATGTTATTATTTAAAAATAAGGATAGATGGTGCATCACAGCATCAGTTATAATCATGGGACGTTGGAATCAAGGCCTAATAGCAGAGTGGTGGGCCTGGCTGGCCATGTGCTCCCATGGCATGGTGAACATCTTTTCTTGTAATTGCCTCTTACTTTCCTCCCCATCTTCACACTCATGAACTCAGTGGGTGCTGGGACTGGCTCCTGAATCCACATTGCCTGGCACATGCAAGGCCTTCAGTGCTTCAGTGAGCAGTTGAAAGACTCTCAAAGATGAGAAATGTATAGAGAAAACAGTACTTGCCTGAAATACACTAAAATGTAGTGATGTTTATCTCCCAGTGGTGGGATTATGGGCAGTATTTTCTGCTTTAGGATTTTCTCAATTTTTTTCATTGGGCGTGCACTCCTCTTATAATGTTTTCAGACATCACTTTAAAAAAAAGTTAAAGACTTCCTTTGCTTGACTCCTCTTTCTTCCCTCCATGACAGGGGAACTTGTTGAGATTCTCCATGCCTTGCCTGGTCTAACGAGAAAACCAGTTGGTAATCCAAGGCCCTAGATTTACCAACTTTCAGGATTTCGTGGTAGGAATAGGAACACATAGTTTTGGAAGAATGTCTCATCTGAACAACATGTTCCTTGCAATGAACAGGAAAGAAACAGTCTGTGCAGAATGATGTCTAGGTTGAGCTCTTTTTAAATATCTAGGAAAAGTTGTTTCCTTTAAAGAACAACAATAAAAATAAAATCCACTGGTGCCCTGATGGGATCTCCCTTTTGCACACTCACTGTGTTTTCTTGTGCTGAAGGAGTAAGCTGACAGGGAACCCGGGTTGGAGGGCCAGGCCTCTGTTGGAACTGCGATTGTCCGTCCACCTCTCCTAGGTAGCCGTTAGGATCAAGGCAGGAGGAAATCTTCGCAGCCAACTGAGAGAGAGTTCAGTTGCTGGGGAGAGTTTGTAGAGGTGGGGCAAGGTGAGACAGCCCACTGTGCCCCTGTGTTTTATGCAGGGTGTGACTGAGGCTCCACTGGGGTCATGAGAAGGGAGTTGCCAGGCCTAGGTGTGAATTCCAGCTCTTTCCCCCGCCAGCCCTGGCACTTGGGGCAAGTCACTTAAGTGGCTCACATTTCTCTGTGGGTGCTTCCAACCTGGCTGTAAAGGTCACTGTGCAGCAGGACAGGTCCCCTCTGGCTGTGTGTACCCCACGGGACATGTAATATGTGTTGTCAAGGGCAAGTTTGTCTTCTCACGTATGTGGAACTGCCCATTTCCTCTCGTGATCTAATGGAACCAAAGCCATTTGGCCCGTGTCACCAGCAGTCCTAGCTGAGCAGCGTCTTGTCAGAATTGCTGGGCAGCAGGTTTAAGGGTCCCAACCCAGAGTCTGATTCAGAGGGTCTGGGTGCTCCGCTGGTGCTTCTGGAGCAGGGTGTCTGTGGACCAGTCATTGAGAAACCCTGCCATGGGTCCGTGGTACTCAGCTTCCTCCATGTTGAAATCACCTGGAGAGCTTTCCAAGGTACTGAGGCCTGAGTCCCACCCTGAGATCATGCCAGAATTGGCCTGGGTTGTGGCTTCCTTGTGTGGATTCTTAAAAGTTCCCAGGTGATTGTAGCACATGCGTAAGACTGAGAACCACAGCTTCAGTTGCTTTCTTTCCCTGCAGTGGGTACTTGTAGGAGGCTCCTTGTCTTTCTTGTGGGTAGACTTCTCCCACCAGTGCCAAGACAACCCCTTCCCCCCAGTACACTTAGTGTGAGCAGAGTGAACGTTCAAGCTCTACTCCTTGCCTTATGCCCTTCGAGAGCCTCATTTTTCTCTTCTGTGAAAATGTTAGAACCCGCTTCTCAGGTTCTGGCAAGGTTAAGTGCAGGATTGGTGTATGTTGCCCATCTTAGTCCTTTTCTCCTGTCCTCATACCTTCCAGTCCACGGCCAAGCATATTTTTCTGCACAGAGCGGTGCATTAGGTTCTAGGTAACGTACACGTGCTTCCCAACCTGAAAGCCATTAGGTTCTGGTGAAGGAGGCAGGACATTTAGGCCTAAAATCTAATAGTCTGAGGGGTTGAGCTAGGGAAGGGCAGAGCTAGCACGGCCGAGGGCAAGCTGTGTGGGGTCTAGGGGTTGACCTAAGGGAGTGTCTGTCCTGGAGGGCAGTGGCCTGGTGGCCAGCAGCGGTGGGCCTGTAGCCTGCCACTGAGGGGAAAGATCGGGTGGTTGTTATTACTAACAACAGGACCCTGGGGGTTTCCTCCAGAGGGATTTTCGTGTACACACTGAAGTCTTGGGCTGAACCAGTTATGCTGTTCACCTGAGCCCTTCCCTAGAAATTCTTCCTGGTATTCCCCCGGGCACTCGATTTCTGGTCCTAACATGCGTTTGTCTTTTGCTAGATCTGTGTCGAGGGCAATATTGCAAGTGGGAAGACGACGTGCCTGGAGTTCTTCTCCAACACAACTGACATCGAGGTACGGTTTCCACACCAGGTTTGAAGGAACCTGCAAAAGCTTGGTGCATTTATAAAGGGTGCAAACCAGACTTGCACTATAGAAATGCTGCTGGGGGAGTGTGTCCTGTGTGAGAGGAGGGAGAGGCCCCTTGGAAGCTTGTGCCTGGTTTTCCCCCAGATTTTGCTCCACACACCCTTTTCCTTGGCTGATTTTGCTTTGTAACCTCTCACTGTAATAAATCTTAGCTATGAGTATGACTATATGCTGTATCTGGTGAGTCCTCCCAGTGAATCCTCAGACCCAGGGAGGCGGGTGTCTTGGGGACTCCCGACACACCTGTCCTGAGCTGTGTAACTCTCGCTGACACTTTAGAAGCACATGTATTCTCACTGAACACCTTGGAGCCAATGTACAACAACAATACCATCAGCAAGGAGGGTGAACAGCTAATGAGGGTAATATTCTATGCCAGGCACTGTGTTGAGGCGTCGTTATATTATCTAATTGATTTCATTCTTACAGGAGTAGTCGCTATGAGACAGGTCCTGTTATTACTTCAGTTGCAGAGGAGGAAACTGAGGCTCAGTAAGGTGACATGGCTTGGCCAGGGTCGCACGGCTAGTGCATGTGGTGCCATGTCCCAGCCCAGGCTGTCTGCTGCAGGGGCCATGCCCTTGTTTGGCTCTATAGTATGCAGAGCTTTTTTGGCTTTAGGAAAACCACCCAGCCTTCAGATCTCAGCTCTGCTCTCTGACCTCCCCAGCTAGGTTACCCTCCATGGTGTAGGTCCTTCTGGCTCCTCTGTATCCTTATTTTGTACTACTTCTCGGGGTTTGAAAATATGTGTTGCTTTCTGTGATGACCTGATTAATGTCTGCTTCCCCGGTAAGTTTAAAGTTGAAAGCATGAAAGCAGGGCTGGGGTGGTTTTTCTCTTGCTGAATCCTTGGTACCTAGCGTGGCACCTGGCACAGTGGGTGCTCAGTATTTGTTGAGTGACAGTGCCACAGGTGGGGCACAGGTCGAGGCTGCCTGTGTCCCAGCCTCTGGTGGGCCTGAGTGGTACAGCATATGCTACTCAGGGGACAGGACCAGAGTGCTGAAGACCCAGAAGAAGGAGAGGGAGGTTGGGAGGAGCAGGGAATGATTCACAGAGGAAGGGATATTTGAACTGGATTCTGAAGGATGTATAGGAGTTTTCCATGTAATGAAAGTTGAGGTGAAATGAGGTGAGGTGGGCATACTGGGCAGAACAACAGCATGAGCAAAGGCACAGAGGGGTAAAAGGTGGGGGGAGGTTACTCTTCAAGGGTCCCATGCAGTGCTTTCCTTTGGTCTCTTGTGCCCTGTGGCACCTACTCACATAGACTTGAAAGTCCCCAGAGGGATCCGGATATTCTCAAAATCTTGGCCCCAAGAGCGCCATTTACTTATTTATTTACCTTGGCTGTGCTGGGTCTTAGTTGTGGCATGCATGTGGGATCTAGTTCCCTGACCAGGGATCGATCCCGGACCCCCTGCATTGGGAGCGCAGAGTCTTACCCACTGGACCACCAGGGAAGTCCCAAGGGCACCATTTAAACCTTTTCCAGTACACACCTGCACAGCTTAGGGAGGCTACTAAAGAAACAGGACTCTTTGCCGTCATTGTGCCCAACACAGAGGTCAGAGGGAGGAAAGGGAGGCAGAGCACGCTGCCGAGGTCGCTGGAGAGCCCTCAGGCCGGAAGCTGGGTGCAGGCTGCAGCCTGAAGTGCAAGAAGCAGCCTCCGCCTTGGCTTCTCTCACCTCCCTGCCTTCCTGATGTGGTGGGCAGTAAGGGGCAGGGTGGAACACATGAAGGGGGGATTGGGAGAACCCATCTTGCCCCCGGGGAGCTCCTGTGGCAGCAGGAGAAGTGGCGTGTGCATATGCTTGTATACAGGGGTGGACAGAGTGGTTCTCAAGTCATTTCTCGAAGCTGCGCCTGGAGCCATGTCTACATGGAGTTGTGGCCTCACAGGGAGGGTTGCTCCAGTCTTTTGGCCCACCCTGGGTGCCCAAATCTTGACTCTCTCCCCCATCCCACCCCTAACATGAGCCTTCACAGAGCTCAGAACTGAGGAGCAGCAGCTCTCTGATGTTTTCTTTCCTGACAGGTGTTAACGGAGCCCGTGCCCAAGTGGAGAAACGTCCGAGGCCATAATCCTCTGGTGAGTGTGTTGTTCAACGCGTGAACCGCCAGCTGCCCCCTAAGTGTGCAGGAACAGCGCTGCTGGTGCCTCAGCCTGCACCCTGTCCAGACGTGTCCTTGCCCTTCACTGGGTGGTGGGGGAGAGGGAGGGGACAGAGGGAAAATGGCGGCATGTCGATGGTCTGAGGTCCAGGTGCTTTAAGGCCTGGCTGGGCATGTAAGGAGCCCAGGGACCTCCTGTCAGCTATCCCAAACTGTCCCAAGTGGTCGGCCCCAGCTACCGGGGGGCCCGTCTCCTGCTGCTCATTCTTACCCCACCCTCTCCTAGAAGAAACCCAGGTCTCCTCAGCCCTAGCCCCCCAGGACCTGTCCCTAAGTAACTAGCTTCCTTGGTAAACCTCTGATTGGGGTTTGCACTTGGCAATGCCCAGGGGCTGCCTCAGGCTCACCCTGAAGCTACCAGTCTGCTTTCCCAAGGGTGGACCTAGCAAGTAGGGGCTGTAATGTGCCTGTGCCCCTCCCACCTCCTTCCCCGTTCAGAAGGCTCAGCTCTGGCTGCTTGAAAGAGGTGGGTGGAGTCTGGGTCCTGTAAGAGTGAGCTCAAGAAAGGGATGTTGGTTCTGGGCTCCTGTCCCATGATGGAGGAACGATTAGTTTCGTTTTTCAGGTAAGGAAACCGTGGCTGAAATAGGTTGCCCAAGGTCACACAGCTGGTAAATGACAGATCTAGGTTTGAACCTTGGACTAGGGGGAGCCTGTGCTGTCCCCTCATTTCTAGCAACACAACTGGCATCTCCTTGTGTGGTTCTTTAGACTCTGAGTTCTGCTAAGGGCAGGGAGTGTGTCTAATTTGGCTCACCGTTTTTTGCTAGAACATAGCACAGTGCTGAGCACTTAGTAGGTGCTTGTTCACTGCTTGATTCAGCCAGTATTCACTGCATGCCTGCCACGTGCCAGACACTATTCTAGACGCTGGGGCGGTGAGCACCTCGAAGCTTCTGCTCTGCTGGCCCTAATATCCCAGTGTGGGGAGGCAGAAGGCAATTAAAAAGTGTGTGATACGGCGGGTGGTGACAGGAGCCAAGAAGGCATCTAAAGCAGGTAAAAGGATATTATTTAAATAAGGCAAAACCTCTCAAAGCTTTTGAATAAAGAATCCCAGAGATGGGAAAAGAGTTTCACCTCTCAGCAAGGGGGAGAAGATGGAATGCCAGTCGTGGGCATAACAAGGAAGCTCAGAAACATTCCTGTCTTCTAGGAAACCGGGAGGAACCAGGGCTGGATCGTTATGTAAGACAACTAGAGTTGCGGACGTTAGGGGTTAGAGGTGACGTTCACAGGACCCAGTCCCAGTCTCAGAAGTCTGAGTACCGTGGCACAAAGAGCATTGCCAATGACAGTTTTATAATAAAAAAAAACAATAGAATTAGATATTTTTACACAAGTTTCCACTCTAGACAGAGGAGCAAGACTGATAGTTTTGTGAAAAGTCTCAGTTCATCACTTTATCTGAATTGGTTTTCTGATGCAGAAAGGTCTTTTTTTCTGCAGCTGTCAGGCAAGAGGGAGTGTTTCTCCTAACTTTTCTGAGATTCTTTCACCCGCAGTTAGGAGTTTGCAGTTTTCAATTCAGAGCACCGGAGTTTCATTAGTTAGCACCAAGAGAAAAAGAAGCAAAAATGTGGAAAAGAGCAGAACAGGATTATTAGCAAGTGGAACATGGAGCAGGAAGTAGTTTGTATCTACAGGCAGTAGAGAGTGATTGGGGGGATGGATTCTGTTTTAGAGAGATTCTGTTTTGGGAAGGCACCTCTGACAAAGTGACATTTGAGCAGAAACCTAAACAAAGCATGGGAGTGAGCAGTGCAGGTATCTGGGGGAGAGTGTTCAGACAGAAGGCACAGCAGATGCAGAGGCCCTGAGGTGAAATCGCACTTGGGTGTTTGGGTAACGCTAAGGAGGCTCATGTGGTTGCAAGCTCACAGAGCCAAAGGAAGAATGGTTGGAGACAAGAGAAGATGGAAGTGATTGTCTAGGGCCCTGTGGGCCTTGGTAAGGGCTTTGGATTTCATTGTGAATGCAGTGGGAAGCCAGGGTGGGTCCTGAGCAGGGGAGTGACGATAACTGGCTCCTGTAGTGTAACAGGCTCCCTGGCTGCCGGATAGAGAGCAGGCTGCAGGGCTCAGGGAACATGATTGAATGCCTGAATGAATGCTCCCTGGGACTTTATGTAGGCTTCTGTTATAGCTGTTCCCAGGTTGTCCTGTAACTGCTCCAGTGTCTGTCTCTGTCCACTCTGTGACCGGGCTGGGAGTCCTACAGATACAGCACTGCATTCTCCCCTCTTTAGGGTCTGATGTACCAGGACGCCTGTCGATGGGGCCTCACGCTGCAGACATATGTGCAGCTTACCATGCTGGACCAGCACACTCGTCCTCAGGTACATTTCAGATGCTTGGTTTCAACCTTCTTAAACACAGTTTTCTTCAAATGAGTGGCGTGTGGTTGCCAGGAAGGGAAACCTCACAAGGAAGCCCCGCTGGGCCTTCAGAGCTGCTCAGCCTTCTCTGTCTCTGGGACCAAGGTCTCTGTTCCTACAGCTCTCTGAGGACCAGCCTCCAGTGGCCCCACCCACCAACCTCAGCTAGCCAAGAACTTGCTATGATGCCGTGTGAGCCCGAGTCTTCCTGACCCGACCGCTCCTGGGCTCGACTCCCTTTAACTCAGTTCTTCTCAAAGTGTGGTCCCTGGCCTAGGAGCGGCAGCGGCACCTGGAGGCTTGTTAGAAATGCACATTTTCTGGCCCCAGCCTGGACCTGCTGGATCAGAAATTCTGGGGTGAGGTCCAGCAATCTGGGTTTTATCACGCTCTCCAGGTGATTTTAACGCATCCCTTATTTGTTTGCAAATTTGTTTGCATGAGAACTGCTGATCTAACCTTCACAAGGCTTGTTTGCATTCTCAGTTCAGGTTCTTGAGAGAAAGAATCTGATTGGCTCAGCTTGGGTCAGGTGTCCAACCCTGGCCCAGTCAGGTATTGGGGCAGGTCACAAACACGGCCACTTAGGCCCCTTCGATCAGCGGGGTGTGAGTAGGGGCAGAGTCTCTTGGAAGAAAGGCTGACTGAGAGATCCGGTTGGCACCTGTGGTTCAGAATGGCAAGTACAACCTAAGAGACTGGCTTTGGAGGCTCGCCTTGAAGGAGACAGGAGATCCATCGGCCAGTTTCTCTGACACAGCCATTCAGTGGTTTGATGCAAGGCTGGGCACTTGCAACCATAGCTATCATTCTTCTACAAATCTGTGTCTTTTAATATTAGAAAAAGATATGAGCAGAACCGTATGAATTTCTATCTCCCCAAAAATCTGTCTAAAAGATACATGTCAGAGTATGGTCTGAGGTTGGCATGCACCCTACTTTTCCTGAGTGGGCACTCGATTGCAAATGTAAATTGTATCTAGTATATCTGAATATAATGGGCTGTATGTGTGTTCCTCTGTTTAAGGAAATCTATCAGGAAGGAGGCAGAGAAAGAGAGATGGACAGACGAGGAAAGAGGAGAAGGAGAGAGGGATAAATGGGGAACTAGCAAAAGATGGGCAGCAGAGAGTCATAAGTAAGGAGAGGACTGAAAAACAGAAAAGAAGGCAGATGGACAGATAGACAAATAGGAGAGTCAGGAAATTCCTGGGTTATGGCTTTAAATCAGCCTCTGATTTGCTGGTCCAGGTCCCGTTGGGTGCTGTGGGCCAGGCTCAGTGAGAGCAGTGTTTGCCCACTTGGTGTCAAGAGTAAGAGCACCTCCGGCTTCCCAATGGGACACTGTGGACAAAGGGAAAGGCCTTCTGTGGAGGGTGTGTGCATGCTGGCAGAGAGGGGCCATGTCAGTGTCGTCCTCCCTCTTCCTGGGCACAGCCCTTTCCAGTTTTGAAGGGCAGCAGTGATCCCCAGCCAGCCCTGTGAGGAGGCGGTGAAGTTGGCAGGCATGCTGGTGGGGTTCCATAAAGCCACAGCCCAGCCCTCGCGGAGCTCTGCCTCTGCTTAAGCAAATGCATCCTATTTAGGTCCATGATAATCACCACACTTTGTGCTTGCCACCACTTTCCCGGGGGGCACTTGGCAGTTTTTCTAGCACTTCCCCAAACCCACAGTCCAGTGGAGCCTCACCCCTCCTGTGAAGGAGGCTGCTGCTGACAGGCCCTCTGCCCGGCCTTGCTGCACTGACCACTGAGCTTCAGGGTATAGTATGGGGAGGGTCCAGGGCCCAGGGAGCCTAATGTGGGACACACAGTTCTCTGGTGTCCACCTCCCTCTCCTGAGGCTTCTCAATTCTTGTATTCAGCATAGACCGTAGGCAGGGGGAGCAACAGGCATTCTTCAAGGCTTCCTGACCCCTTCCTCTTTGCCTGAGTTAGTGAATCACTTTTTGTTTTCTTGTAGACATTGCCTGTACGGTTGATGGAGCGGTCGATTCACAGCGCAAGATACGTTTTTGTAGAAAACTTGTATAGAAGGTACCGTAGTTTGCACAATCGATAATTTTTTAAACCATTAAATTTTTAGAAATGAAATTGGAACTTATTTATCGAATTGACACATACTGAGTACCTACTGTGTTGCCACAGTAACACTGTGTAACAACCAACCACGAAACCTCAGTGACAGACAGCTCTGCGCGCTGATGGCTCGGCCGTCCAGGACGGTCGGCCCGGCGGCTCTGCTGACCTTGGCTGGCTCAGTTATATGTCCAGGGGTTGTCTGGTCTAGGGTGGCCCAGTGAGGGTGACTGGGGTGACTCATCTCTCATCTGCTTGCTGATCTTCCTCCTGGGACTGGCAAGCTGGCCTGGGCATTCACGTCTCATGGCGATGGCAGATCGAAAGCACCGTAAAGTTCTTTTTCAGGTCTCTGCTTCATGTTCGCTAACATCCATTGGCCAAAGCAGGTCACACCAGCCCACCCCAGTCTGAGAGGGGGCAGGGCCCTGTGGGTTACACGGCAAAGTGGGAGGAGACAGGGAGGGGTGAAGATTCAGAGCGACTAGAGCAATCAGTCCAGCAGTGTGCGTGATACTTGTTGTGGTTTCACTCACAGCTGTCTTCTGCCCTCACGGGAGCAGACTCTGTCACACAGACCTAGCGGGGGGGGGCTTCTGGTGGCCCTCAGAGGTGTGGGGTCCTCCACTCCTGCGCTCAGTTGACTGCTGATGTTTGGGGGTCTTGGGGAATGGCCTGCAGCTTCTTCTCTGCGTCTCCCTTCTTGGTAGCTTTGAGCTTCACTCCCTCACAGAGCTGGTCCTGATACCTGCCTTCCACT
Source organism: Balaenoptera borealis (assembly GCF_965194805.1). Taxonomy (NCBI): domain Eukaryota; kingdom Metazoa; phylum Chordata; class Mammalia; order Artiodactyla; family Balaenopteridae; genus Balaenoptera; species Balaenoptera borealis. The sequence goes on from NC_138878.1 coordinate 18,890,245, forward strand.
CTACACCCTGGCTCCCTGTTCCCTCCCATCTGCAGCTGTGGTCCCAGCCTCCCTGTCTAGGTGGGTTGAGCCTCTCATTCTTTTTTTTCCTTTTCTTTTATTTATTTATTTTTGGCTGCGTTGGGTCTTCGCTGCTGTGCGCGGACTTTCTCTAGTTGTGGCGAGTGGGGGGCTACTCTTAGTTGCGGTGCGCAGGCTTCTCATTGCGGTGGCTTCTCTTTGTTGTGGAGCACCGGCTCTGGGGCGCACGGGCTTTAGTAGTTGTGGCTCGCGGGCTGTAGAACTCAGGCTCAGTAGTTGTGATGCACGGGCTTAGTTGCTACGTGGCACGTGGGATCTTCCCGGACCAGGGCTCAAACCCACGTCCCCTGCGTTGGCAGGTGGATTCTTAACCACTGCGGCACCAGGGAAGCCCCTCTTGTTATTCTTAATTACTTCTTTCTGTTGGTTTTCTTCGTGGTATTCAAGACAACTTCTAATTAGATTGAACCATATGAAATTGTTAACACTTGACCAATTTTGACCTGCAAAAATGGCAGTTTTATGTGGTTTAACTTAGTATCTATTTACTTGTTTGTCTATTGCATGTCCCACCAACTGGACCATAAGCTCCTTGAAGGCAAGGGAGCACGTCTGGTTTGCTGGCCTAGCTGGTACCCAGCACAGAGCTGGCACCTGGGTGATACTTGTTAGCTATTGCTGGGTGTCAGGACCTGTGGCTGGTCTTTGGTCTCCAGCCCAACTTGTCCCCCAGCTGTTTCACACCCCTTCCTCCGAGGGTGCCACAAAATGGCTTCTCCCTGGGTGCTGAGCTGCCAAGGATCGTGCCCTAGAGCCTGTGTGGTCCCAGGGTGAGAGCCTCTGCCCCCACCCACTCCAAGCATCCCCAGTGCTATGGGGTCAGGGTTGGCAGCCAGGGCAAGTCCTGACTGTAGCTTTGTCCTTTGACCTCAGAACTTTCTTGTGGGCTCTACCCTTCCAGCAGGCAGCATTCCTGATGCTGGAGCCCCATCCGCATCTGGCTGCCTGCGTGTCTAGTGGGGCTGGCGTGCCCACTGCTAGGTTTACACAGCCCTTCGCCCTCCCTTGCTCCTGCTCATTAGTGCCTCTGCCACGGGGAGGACGGTCAGAGGAGAGGAGAGAGGAGGACGAGGGAACCCCTCCGGTGTTCATTTACTGCGGACCCCGGCAGTGGGTGGGATTCCCTGTGACCCTCGCGTAGCTGGGCTGTCTCTGTTTCGTAATTGCAGTCAGCCTGGCTAGTTCTGTGTGGCAGCCAGTGGCTCTTTTTGAAGAGGGTGACCTGGAATGGAATGGCCAGAAGTCAAGGGGAGAGAGTAGAGGGTGGACTTCAGTGCACCTCAGTTCCATCCTGGCTCTGGAGGCATTGTGAGCACACCCAGGTTCTTGGACCTCTCTGAGCCCTTCTGCTCTCTGATTCTGTTGTCCGTCTCTGGAAAGCCTTTGGAGTGGTTGCCTGGTTAAGGTTTGTGTCCCTTGCCCACACTGGTCTGCACGAAATTTGCCAGTTGAACCCCCTCCCCCCACAGGCTGCCTAACGTCTGGTGAGCTTGCCCAGGAGCTGCTTGTGTTGCTGGTCCTGGGCGCAGTTTTAAATTTTAGCTGATGTCCCGGGCTTTGGTTCCTCACACCCATGGTCCTTCATCTCAGCACTTCTGATGGGTGGTTCTCTGTTCCCTGACCTCCGTGGCTGTGGTCCAGGTGATGGGGCCTTGATGGGGCCTTGCCCTGGGCTGTTTGGTGGGTAGGGAAAGGCTGTAGCTTTTCATTTTTTGAGCTCTTTTCCTTCATATTTACACCTCCCCCTGGCCCTCCCAGAATGCCTGGCATCTGTGGGTAGGATTTCTGTGGGACAGTGAACCACAGAAGAAATTCACAGCGTCCTTGTTTCTGTTCCCAGGACCTAATTGTTTTAAGTTCACACAGCCTCCAGAGGGCATGGATTTCCTTGAAGATCTTGTTGGAGCCTCGAGACTGATCTCTGGTATCACTTGATGGAGCCCAAAGGCTGTGGGTTGGCCCGAGGGATCACTGTGGCACCCTGGGGGGCCAGGCCATCCGCCACTTTGGTTTCAGGGAAATGGGAGAAGGCAGTGCTCCTCAAACCCTTTCCCTGAAGTCTCCAAAGGCAGAGAAACGCTCACCCAGGCGGCCGCTTCCCTGCAGGTTTTCCCAGCCTGTGTACCCGAAGCAGCCGGCTAACTAACTGGAAATTTCTTTGAAGACTTCTCTTCAAAGTCTTTGCATTCTATCCCATAACATATCCTTGTGATTGTAACGACTGGTGTGCTCAGGACGTGGCTGGGAGTCCCCCTCACTCAGCCACACTCACCAGAGAGCCCGAGTTTGGGCGGCAGAGATCCAAGGGCAGGGGCAACAAGAGGCACCTTCCCAGTGCAGGCCATGCACTTGTGGGACTGGTCCAGCTTATCTGAGAGTAGGCACGGCTCATGCGGTTGAGGGGCAGGCCAGGGACCTGTGGGCAGGAGCTACAGTTATTGTCCTTCCGTTTGAACCCTCAAGGCAGCACTGAGATGGGCACTGTTGACCGTGTTTGGCAGATCAGGAACCACGTGGGGTCCGAAGGCCTTGCTCCTTCCTGGTTGGGCAGGAAACTGACCGGGGGGCTGACCTGCACACTGCTATGTGGGGCAGCAGTGAAGGAGGAAGTGGTGAGTCATCTAGATTTCTCTCTTTAAGGCCAGAGGCTTCAGGCCCCAGGGGAGCCCCCAGTGTGCTGGCTCCAGGGGACCAGGCCTCTGCCCCTTTCCACCCAGGCCCTACACTCAGCTTCTCCCACAGACTCCGTGCATCTTGTTAATGCACCCATGCTGCTTCCGGGGTGGGGCCCGAGAACGTGCATTTCTAGCAGACAAGCACCCTAGGTAGCTATCATCCTGCTGGTTGGCGTCACACTTGGAGGGGCAGCCTCCGAAGAAGGCAGCAGCCAGGTGGCCCACAAGGGGCCCTCTGTGCCAATCATGGTCCTTTCCCCTGGGAGTTTTGCCCCGTGGCTTCCTTGGGGCCTCACCTGGGCCTTAGGGGTCGTTGAAAGCAACACCTGCGGGCTGTCTTTGTGGGGGGCAGCGGGGCAGGTGGCCAGCCAGAGTGAAAGTTCTTCATGGAGCAGGATTTCCTCAGCTTCCTGCACCACCTGCAGTTTCTTCATTTCACATTTGTGGCTTCAGATTTTGGTTGTTGGGGGTTTTGTTGTATTACCTTTGTTTTCAGGGTCTCTGGGTGTATTCCTAGGTCAGGAGTGAGGCAGCTGTAGGCCAAAGGTTTTCTTTTTGGAGGCACAGTAAACAGCATTTCTAGCCAGAGCTAAAGAAGTGACAAGTGGGAGGAAGGGAAGGATGCGGGCTTTCTTCTTGGTCACTTTCGTTAGAAACCCAGCTTCTCTCCATGCAGTGGGCCTTCCACAGTGAAGTGGTGCTGCAAAAGTAGATGTTTCCATGCCCCCCAAATACAGATTACCATCATTTTGAGCCTAAACCAAATGATGCCTAGAACTGGGTTTGGCTGGATCCTTTGCTCATACCCAGAATAGGATGTTTTGGTTCCCACCCGTGGAAGTTCGGCTGGGTACTGGGAACCACAAGACGGCTCGTGTGGGCTGTCAGCTCCTGCCTGGGAGCTTGTGTGGGGACAGCCCTTACACAAGGCGGGGGTGCACGGCCGCTGCCCCTTCAGCCTTGGGGTTGGTCCTTTTCTCTTTCACGGCAGCCCTTGCAGCCTTGGCTTGGAATCTGGAGGGACTGGGATGGAAGGAAGTACGGTAGGCATGCCCTTGCTGTCTGCAGTTGCAGGCTCGGGTGCCCAGAAAAGCCCACATTCTGCAGTTCTGCATCCCCCAAAGCCAAATTTCTGGAAGGGCTTTCTTGCCTTCTGGGCCTCGGACAAGTGAGGAGCTCCTCCAGGGAGAGACCCGCCTCTTTTGCCCCCATCCTCACCCCAGCGAGTTTGGGGTGGGCAGAACATACATGCAATTATGCCACCAGGGGTTAATTGCCAACAAGGAAGATTCTGGTTCCACAGTCTCCTTGAAGACTTAAAGAACCTGAAGAACTTCTGAGGTGTGGGCACTGTGCTGGAATGAACAGCTGAAGGTGGCGAGAAAGACTCAGGCAGCTAAAGCGGCCACGCAGGCCACTGTGTGGCCCGACCCTGGGGGCTAGTTGAACACACAGGTTTTACAGGATCGCCTGATTGGTGTTTTCTAAGAGCAGAAGGAAGGGAATTGCATGGGGCCCAGCTGGGGAAGTGACACACTGACTCACCTGGGGCTGCCGGTGGCGGACATCCATTAAGACCCTGTGTTTGGAACAACAGGCGGGTCTGCCTACTGCCCTGATTGGCCCTGGGGACTCACTGCCTGGGTCATGGGCCTGCGAGCGGTGGCTTTCCTCAGGCTGAGGCTAGAGAGACACTGAATGGGCCCAGGGGCAGCCTCAGCTGACAGACGGGGCAGGTGGGGTTGGGGCACGTGGTGCAGCCAGGAGCATATGGGTTTGGGGGCCGCCGAGAGCCAGGCTTCAGTCCCTGGCTCAGAGCTGGGCTGAGCTTCTCTGGGCCTCAGTTTTCCTCATCTATAAGTTGGGGCTAAAATTGACCTCACAAGATCTTGTGAGAAACAAAAGAAAGTCATGTGTACAAGGAGGCTGGCATTTGAGTGTGTGATTTCTGTTTTAACCCATGCTCTCTGGGCCTCAGGGGGAAGGCGGCAGCAAACTGTGCCAAACAAAACAGCAGGATTCGTGTGGACCCATGATTTCAGTTTTGCCCCCCTAGGATAAGGGGAAGGCACCGTGAAACCCCCTCAGTCCACCGTTGGTGGGTCTGCAGAGAGGTGCTGCCCTCTGTGTGTTCTGTGGAAATAAAAGCAGTGCCTTGGTGGTGGTGCTGGGCGCCCCATTCTCGAGGCAGACACGGGAGGAGCAGGGCAGATTCCCAGGAGGAAAACTGCAGATACAGATAAAACAGCGCCCGCTGCCTGACATCCCTCAGAATCATGGAAGGCAGCTTCCGTTTCCTCACTCCGCTCAGCCGGTGGCCAGTTGTCCTGGACCCCCCCAGCACATGGCTCCTGGCAGTCTTGGAAGGGTTTTCTGGAGGTCTGCCGGCCGACGCTGCCCTCAGGGAGGCTGCCCGGAGCCATCTGCACAGGGGACCTCTGAGGAGAGCATCGGGAAGGGAGGACCTGCTTCCTCCGTTTCCTCGCAGTCCCAGGTTTACCTGCGCCAGGTGGGAATGGGAGGTTCCTGAGCCACCCAGGAGGTGTCCTGAGACTGCCTGGAGCCGATTTCCAGCAGAGCAGTGGCTCTCAGGCCCCAACACTTTTTGTGGTGTCAGTTGGTTTGGTTTTAGTTAACACTGTGCTACCTGTGTCCTGAATTGTGACTCAGTTTGGTGGCCACAGCTAAGGGTATCCTCCCAGCTCTGGGGTTTGACGGAACCTCCCTTGAGCCTTACAGACACCTGTGGAGTCCTCAGGGGCAGTCTCACACCAACTGTCCAGCGTCCATGACGTGGGAGGCTGTTGGGCAACTTTCCCTCCACGCGTGCTGCTCACTGGCCCACACCCTCGAGTTGCCAGTCTGTGCTGTGTCCCCAGGCTGCGTGTTTGGTGGAGCGAGTGGGGCTGATCAGCAGCTTCTTTTTTGCAAATCCTCATTCCCTCGGAGTCAGCTTTGTTCCAGAGAAGGAAAACATGTCAAGAAGAGTGGTTTGGTGTCTGAATATCAAATACTCTCAGCTGCAACTAAGTGCAGCCCAGCTCAAAGTAGCCTGAACACTGAGGTTGTTACGGGCTGTCTTAACAGCAGGCTTTGGGGTTGGTTTCATTCGGTGGCCCTAGCGCTGTTTCTCTCTGTTTTCCTACTCTATCTTGTTTGTGTCCTCAATATGATTCCCTCTTGGTGACACAATGCCTGTGGCAGAACCGGCTTCTCATTGCTGGCCAGAGGGTGGATGTCTTGCCAGTGGCTCTCCTCTAAACGTGAGGAAGCATGGTTTCCATAAACCCCAGCAAACCTCCCTCATGTCTCACTGGTCAGGTTGGGCCCTTTGGCCTGGGCTGATCAACTCAGCCTGGCCAGCGGAGAGGACCTCCCTCAGACCAGTTGGTTTACTCTGAAGCTTGGGCTGGGGTCAGGTTTCCCTGAACACTCAGGCCTGTGGGATGGACCCTGAATAGATCATGGGCTACTTTTAAGGAGGTAGGAGGAAAGAATTGGGGGATGGGCAACCATATGAGCCGTGATCACAAAGTTGTTACCTTTAGTATCTGAATTTTGGTCCCTTCTGCAATGTCCTGGGACTTCCTCCCTCTCCCCTCCCCTACAAAGCCTCCCCCACTTATTCGGGGGGGCGGGTGCTGGTCCTCACACGTTAGTCTGCTCTGGTGTCCCTGCTGAAGTCTGATGCCTGAGACCCCTCAAGGCGCTGACAACTGCCCGTCTGCCCCTGCTGTTCTCCCGGGCGCCGTGCATTTTCCTGCTGCTCTGCCAGGCACAGCTCTTCTGCGCTGAGGGCGGTCGGGTGGTCTCAGGGACTAGGGGAGGATGTCCCCCTCCAGTCTGTGCCCCGCCCCATCGTTTGGGCCCCCAGGCAGGGCTGCTTGAGCCTGTCATCTTCAGAGCGCCTTCCTCCACGCCCATCCTGCCCCCTCCCCCAGGTGGGAGTCAGTTCACCACCCGTGGCGGGGGCAGCTGCAAACCACCCTCTCCACCGGCCTCTTTTCCCCGCCTCCCCTTCTTTAGTCAACAGGCGGAAGACCCCCAGCTGCACACAGCTCAGGCACCGCCACTCCCCTGTAGCCCGCCTTGCCAAACCTAGTTCTGAGTGGATCCAAGATGATATTCAAGACGGGTGGAGGATGTTGAAAGGAATTCCTCTCCTGGGCCTTTGAGGGTCACCCCGCAGCTGCCTGGTTTGTTTCCTCCAGCTGCTGCCCCTCTTCCCGCTCTTCCCTGCTCATTTCCTCCAGGGCAGAGGACAGATGCCAGGTCTCTCTCACTTGTGGGCTGCTTCTTCCTTTCTTTCTTTTTCAGTTATCACTTTAAATATGTAGTAATTCTACCCCCACCCCTACCCCGAATTGAGAACTAGTATGTTGTTAAATTTTGGAAAATACAGAAAGAGATAAAGATAAAGAAAAAAATGTCTCCCATAGTCCTACAGTTCAGAGAAAAGCACTCTTAACCTTTTGGTGGTTTTCTTTCCAGTCTCCTTTCCAAAATGTGTGGATGAATACTCTTGAAAGTATGGTTGGGTTGTGCTCTATGCACAGTTTTATATCCTCCTGTTTTCATTGAATAATGAGAATTTGATTATGAGCATTTTCCATGTCATTAAATATTATTTTATAGCCTCATCTTTCAGTTGCTGTGTGGTTTTCTGTTAGATAGATGTACCATGACTTAGTTTTTCATTATTTTTTAAATAGTGCTACAGTGGGCAGCCACGATTATTTCCACAAAATAAATTTCTAGAGGTGAAACAGGTTTGCTGTTCCACCTCCCAGCCTGAGCGCTGTCCGTGCTCTCAGGGGACAGGCTTCATAGCCCCTTCCTTGGCTTGGAGTTCAAATCCCAAATGAATTCTCCCCTCGGGCAATGCCAAGATACTTGCTGCATTATACCATCAACCGTCCCTGGGCAGCGGGAGGTCGGAGGTGTTTCGGGTCCTTGTCGTCACTACCCGCCCAGTATCATGTGATCACACTATGTCATGGTGCCCTTGGCACTGCCCTTTCAATAAAAGCAGTGCCCAGATGTTTTGGGGGAATGGCACAGCCCAGGAACTTTCTCATGAGATAATAAAACGCTTACAACTCTCGTTACAGTGGGAAGATGCCTGAAGTGGACTATGTGGTCCTCTCGGAATGGTTTGACTGGATTGTGAGGAACATCGATGTGTCCATTGACTTGATCGGTGAGACAGTCCCTCCCTGGCCTCCCTCCCCTGGGCCCAGTGAGGAGGTGGTTGGCTGGGCCCCAAGCAGCAGGGGCGGTGGGCAGGGCCCTCACCATCAGCGATTCTTCCCCTACCTTGACTCAGCCTTCTCCCAAAGGGCAGATAGAATCTGGGGCTTTTGGTCCCTCCTGGAGAAGCACCCTGGCCAGTTCCTCAAACTGCTTTCCCCTCAGTCTGTTGTGATATGATGGGTTTTTTCTAGTTTGTAAAGGAGGGAGGAGGGACAGAACCTGGACAGTTACTGAGAGAGGCCGGGTGCCAGGCCCTGTGCTAAGCTCTGTCAATGTACGGAACCTGTTCAGCTTCACGGTGACCCTGTGGGGCTGGTGACGTGGAAAGAGAATGAAAGTCAGGATGAGGGTCAAGATGCCTGTCTGGCCACACAGCTGGTCTGCCTCTCCTGCTCAGGGCTGCTGGCAGATGTTTCTCTCCACGCCTTGCCCACACGCCTTCCTTCCCCCTACCCCTCACTTTCACTTCCAAGCCATGAACAGAGTAATTAAAGCCCCATATATGTTTTTTAAAATCTCAGTTTATCTCCAGACCACTCCTGAGACCTGTTACCAGAGGCTAAAGATGAGATGTAGGGAAGAGGAGAAGGTCATTCCACTGGTAAGAGCCCCTTTAACCTGGGGAAAGGTGCAACTTCATCCCAGCCTGGCCCCACCCTCTGTGAGATCATTGTGCTGTTGTTGCAGGGAGAGAAACAGGAACTGAGCACGTTGGAGGGTGAACTCTGACTTCCTCTGAGCTGGAGACCCTGTGCGGTGTCCAGGTCTGCTTCACTTCCTGTGGCCCCAGACTCAGTGGTGGGCACCCCCGGGGCTCAGAGGCGTCCCTTCTCCCGTTCCCGCCCAGGTGTCCCCCGGGCTTGTTTGGTCCACCTCCTGAAAATTGCTTGCCTTTGTGCCGTCCCCTGGATCCTCGCTAGGACGTGCCCACTTGCTCGCTGCTGCATTGCCAGTGCTTGGCACAGTGCCTGGCTGGGAGGTGAAACTCACTAGTGTCTGCCCAGTGCCTCACCCTTCTGGGTTCTGGCTCAGGGCCACATCAACTCTAGTCAGGGCTGTCTTAGCAGGCTTGGACTGCTCTCCTTGCCCTGGTCCCTCACTATCCGCATCCCCCTCAGAAATCCATCCTCCACACTGCTGCTTGGGTGATGTCTCCAGTACAGAACACCACACATGCAATTCCCTAACCCCACCTGCTTCGGTGCCTCACCACTGTCTAGGATAAAGTCCCCACTTGTAGCATGCCATCCGAGATCCTGCATGATTGGCTTCATCCGCTTCCACTCCCTGCCTTTCGTGCTCTGGCCATAAAGAACTAGTTGTGGCTACACATGCTCTCGCTCTGTCTCTTCCCCTCTCTCCCACTCTCCCCCTCTCCCCCTCCCCCTCCCTCTCCCCTCCCCTCCCTCTCCCCTCCCTCTCCCCCCTCCCTCTCCCCCTCCCCCTCCCTCTCCCTCTCCCTCTCCCCTCTCCCTCTCCCTCTCCTTCTCCCTCTCCATCTCCCCCTCCCCCTCCCGCTCCCCCTCCCCCCACCCCTCACCAGGGAGTTACACAAATGTACCTTTGCCATAGTGGTTTATTTTGCCTCAGGTGTCACCTCCTCCAAGAAGCTTTCTCTGACCTTCCCTCTGTTGTGGTCCCCCAGCCTCTGTGCTTATTATGATCACAGCCATTAGGACAAATATTCTGAAACTATTTCTTTATGTGTTTGCTCCCCATCCCTCAGAAAACTACCATGAACTTTTTAAGATTAGATCTTATTCCCTCTGCGTCCCTAGAATGTGTCCCAGGACTTGGCACCTAGGGGTTGCGCAGTTAATATTGATCGGAATGCCCCATGTGAATGCCACTGGAAGTACACAGACAGAGGCTGGGCAAGCATTTACTGGGATATCATGGGGGTCTGAGCCCAGGATGGGCTGGACTGGGGTCCTAGAAGGCCAGTCCAGCTCCTGAGGCCCTCCCAGCCTTGTTTGCCCCAGGCACCAGCAAGGTGGATTCCAGCCATGAAGGCCCAGGCCTCGTTCTGGGCAGCTGCTTTGAAATCTGGAGACAGGAGTGATTAGAGTAAGGGTGAAATGGGGCGGGTCTGGGCCAAGCTGGGACGGGGCACAGCAGCTCTGTGCAGTGACCCAGATGTTCGGAAGAAGTGACAGATCTGGAGTCCTTCCAAGTCATTGTCCAGGACATTGTCTTAATGGTTTTGACAAGGCCTCCAGGACAAGTCTGTTGTTGCCAAGGGAGAACTCGGTGGTGGGTAAAGAGGCAGCAGTGTGGTTTACCCGAGAGCCTCAGGGCTGGGAGTAAATTGCTGCTTGAGGAGGTGTTTGCCGGCGGCTGAGAGCACCCGGGCCTGCCTGTGGGAGAGTGCCATCCAGTCCTACCGGATGCGCAGGCATGGATGCCTTAGGGGTGGGTCCGGGCCTCTTTTCCCTTGGGTTTCACCTTGTCCTCCTTCTGAAGTTGGCCCTTAAGCTTTCAAGGATCCACAGGTTACAAGTTGTCTGTTGGGGTGAGAGCAGCCGAGTGGGGCTCCTGGGCCAGTGAGGGCCGCAGTCCTCTTGGTGGGAAGGACAGAGGGAGGGTTCAGAGGCTTCCCAGGCACCCTTGAAGGAACAGAGGCCCTGCTGATGGAGAAGTGGCAGGAAACGAGAGCAGCCAGGTGGGAGGATGCGTCCAAAGTGCCAGTGGAGCAGAGTGCGCTGGAGGGATGGGCGGGTGGCCAGAGGGACGCTTCTGACTGTTGCGACACGTGGGCTGGCCGGCAGAGTGCTTGGCCGCGTTTATCATTGTCCATCTGAGCCAGGGTGGCTGTTGCGGGTCCTTAGTCCAAGCCACTGCCCTGTGGTCATTGACATTCACCTCACCTGCCCCTGAGACCCCTTGGTGGGGAGAGGTCTGCTCCCTACGTGCTCCTGACAGCCCTTGCATTTTTCCCCCCTCCGGCAGGAATACCTGGATGCTATTCACCACCTGTACGAGGAGTGGCTCATCAAAGGGAGCCTTTTCCCCGTGGCGGCCCCTGTTCTGGTAAGCCCCCCTAACAGGGCGGGAGACTTTTCTAGAAGGAGGAGCGACTCGGGGGATGTCGGTCACTCTGCAGCTGGAGAATTTGAAAGAAGGAAGCGGGGAGGGTGGAAGGGACTCTGTCTCACAGTCCCCGTTCTGGACTGAGCCTTAGTGAGCTGGACAGACCTGGGAGAAGGTGACCTGTCCCAGTGTCATTACACCGGTGGCACAGTAGCATCTCACTTATCCAGCATTGTCAGCAAAGGAGTGTTCCGGATGGCCAGAGCCCCTGGACCTGGGTTTTGGCCTTAACCGCTTGGGGTGGTGGTCTTTCTGACGTGCCTGTCCCTTCTCCAGTGGGTGGCAGGCCCAAAGCCTCATTGCACCTTTTCTTGGTGACCCAGGGCATCTGAAGGAACGTCAGTTGCTGTTCTGGTCTGTCACACAATGATGCCCCCTTAGGAGGTGCTGAGGTGTGTAGGACTGTTTGCCCCAGGCTACTAATGCCTTTGAATTCCCGTGTTTGCTTTTTACCCTCCTTTCTCCTGCTGGCACTCACCATTTCTAACTGTGTTGATGCTTCTGCCCCATTAATGTTTCCCCACTTCCTTGTCCCCTCGTTTTCTGATTCGCTGCTGCCGACTTTCTTTAGGCAGGCCATCGGGTCCCTCGGACTGTTAGGAATGCGTGTACAGTGTGGGATCTGAGGGAGGGCCGTGCACAAACTTGTGTGCATGGCCTTGGGGACATCTGTCTGGGCTGCTCAAATGCTGTACTCATGGCTCTTCCAGGCAGTGAGGTTGCTGGAAAGTGAGACATTACTGTACTGGATTTTTAAAGAAAATTTATTTTTTTTCCCTCATTATAGAAAAATGGTTGATATCAAATGATGAGAAAAAAATCATTCATGAGCTTGCCGCAGGGACGACTATCGTGGATTCTTAAGTGAAAATATAGTTGAGAATGTGGATTGACTTAGAAACGGGAGCTGTTTGGCCCTAACCTTCCTTTTTCTCTGCCTGTGACCTTGGGCTTCCCTGCCTCTCCCTGCCTCATTCTGCCTGCCCCCGTCTCTCTCTCTTCATCAGTGAAGGGAGGATGATGTTGAGGTCAAGGGCAGCCCTGTGACCTGTGTGTTTAATTTCCAGGTGATTGAGGCTGACCACGACATGGAGAAAATGTTAGAACTCTTTGAACAAAACCGGCACCGAATACTAATTCCAGAGGATCGGAAGCTTGGTCCATAGGACGGGGAAGATCATGCCAGAGAAATGCCCGCTGCTGCCAAGTTAGCTCTCACGAGCAATTTGGAACAATCCACTCTCAGGAGGGCTTTCTATCTGGGCACATTTGTCTTCCTAATGGTCTTCTCTCCTTTACCAGTGTCTTTATCCTGGGATTCTGGCCCTCGTGGGTAGATGACATGATGGGACCATTGGGTTTGTCGCGGCCCTTTGGTGTCGCAGCCTTGCATTCCCCCGGTGCTTCTCCCGGTGGTTTCCCACCTCTGGATTCCTCTAAGTTAGGGAAGAGCCACCTGACTGACCCTGGGCTCATGGTCTCTAGCCCTTCAGACCATCCTCAAGGGCGTGGTAGCGGTCTTACACCCCAGGGGAGGAAGTTGAAGCTCAGACAGGCTAAGGGACTCCCCGGGGTCACACAGCCAGTGACAGTGGAGTCAGCACCATTCAGACTTTCGGTGACTCCCAAACGATCAATCTCTTGCCCCAGGCTGCCTCATCCCAAGAGCCCTGCCTTCCCTGCTGGAGAGCCCTGCACGTGCGTGGGAGTGTGTGTGTGTGTGTGTGTGTGTGTGTGTGTGTGTGTGTGTGTGTGTGTGTGTGTGTGTGTGTGTGTGTGTGTGTGTGTGTAGTGGGGGCAGCGGTGCATGCAGCCAGCATCATCATTTTCTCCTGATTTGAGCAGCTCCTGAGGACAGTTAGCATTTCTAGACTTTCACAAAATTGTGCGGTATTTGGCTCGAGCCCAGTGTTCAGTGATTCACTAGCATGAGGCTGATGTGGTACTTACCACCTCGTCATCGGGACTTCCCCATCCTTAGAAGAATCATGGTTTGGCTCCTGAATGGTGCTCGGTCTTCTTGGTGACGAAGGTCCTGCTTGAGCTGCTGCTGATTCCCTGGCAGGGCAATGGCCTGTGGCGCCAGGCTGGTGTGCCCAGTGCTGTGCTGGGGCAAGGGGCTGCCAGCCTGGCTTCTGAGGCTCCCTTCCTCCATAGTGGCCTTGTGTGAAGAGCTTCACCCTTGGAATTCCTGGGAGTTTGTGGCCCAGGGGAGAGACACAGTGGCCTTACGTCTTTTTGAAATGTTTTTCCATCCAAAGGGACACCATGGGCCCTAGGGCATGAACCATCTTTATTAGTTCAGAGAATATCTTAGCTCCGCTCAGCTGTAACAGTGCACTGAAGGCACGGCTGTCTCCTGAGTCAAGTAGGAAGCAAGAGAAAGGAAGAACATTCTCTTCGGGGACAGTCTGGGCAGGAAAGTTGGGGCTGGCAAGCAAAGGCTCTTGGAGCACTGGAGCTCCTGAATTTTGGAGGTGGGTGGGGAGAGCTTCCAGAAGGCTGTTTGCAGACACGGGGAAGGATTGATTATGAACTTAGGGAAACAGGCCTTGGCCTCTCCCGAGTGGTGGTTGGTGTACCTGAAGGTTGGAAGGCCTCGTCCCAGCCTCTGTGTGAGTGTGGCTCCTGTGCACGCAATTCTCTGACGCTACATAGGTGAGAGGTGCCCCTGGTGGCCCGGGCCCAGAGGCAGCGCTAGGAGGGCAGCACTCTGGCTTCCGGCCCTTTCTGGCTGGACTGACTCCTGGGCCGTGTGCACAGGGTGAGGGCGGGAGCCCGGTGGGGATGTGTCTCTCAGCCCAGTTGTTGGTGATGGACCAGAAACCTGGGGGAGGCAGCGCCTCTGCTTCCAGGCATCTGGACATGCCGGGACCATCTTTGGGCCTTTGCAAACAAACAGTCCAATTTCCCCTCAATTTGAGCATCTGTTTTGGGGGAAATGTGATTTAAAAAAAAAAAAAAAATCTTGCTCTGTGATAGCCAATAAATCCTTCACTTAAAACCTGGTGATAATTTTGGAGTGCTTCCTATGCCAGTGATTCTAGGTCCCTGCAGCATCCTTGTACCAGCAGGGTAATGTTTTAATTTTTAAACACTGTGTTCCTAACGGGATGTCCAGGTCCGTAAGAGCTCTCTGTCCTCCCACCCCGGCATCTTGGAGAGGATGCTATATGTACCCACAGTGGCTGGGGCTTGTCGCAAAAATCTCCCGGCCCAGAGATGTCACAGGAAATGGCTGGAGCCCAGCCCACCAAGGGTTGCTCTCCCCCATGTGGCAGGCAGGGCTGGTGGTGGCAGGGGTCACAGAGCAGTTATGAACACTGCTGAGAACCAGGGCAGGGAAAGGGCAGATGGCACGTGGTAGGCACGGGGCCCAGTTCCTCCAGCAGAGGGAGGCACTCCCCAGGGACTCCCAGGAATGGCTGTGAGGAGCGTGGCAGTGCTTGGCAGGCCCTTGCTAAACATGGACCCTGGGAAGTGCTGTCACCCAGCTTGTTTTTCCCTTTCTGTTTCTCTTCCTGCCTCTTTTCTTCCTTTCCACCTGAGCCCCTCACCTAGATGAGATGTGCCCCCCTGCCTGGGGAATGCATCAGTCAGAGACCCTTCCTGGGACTCCCGCAGGCTCCCACCATCTGACCTGTGGAAGGAAGGATTGAGGTATTTATTGCTCTGAGAGCAGGTAGGAGATGTTTCCAAAACCTGTCTACCCCTGGGTGCTATGGAATCTGCTTCGCCCTCATTTTCCTAGAGCCTGGGGCCGGATGGGGGAGCTCACTTCAAATGCTCACACATCTGCGGAATGAGTAACACTCATCCCCTTGGCCTCGTCACCCTGAAGAGTTACAGTTATTAAAATAATTGACAAGCTCTTGGAGACGTCAGCCCTCCACTGTTGAGAATCTAATAACAATAATATTGTGCCCAGTGTCTCTGGGCTTTGGCAGTGGATTACTTATTTACCAGAGGCCCCAGGGTCACTGGCACATGCTTTCTTTTCCTAATAACCCCAACCTTGTGGCTCCCCTAAGGCTGGGGTGAGCTCTGTGTTCCTCTAGTTTCCGTAAGATGGTGAACTTGGCAAAAGCTGTCATTAAACAGAAGCTAGGAGAAAGCCAAGCTTGTGGAATCAGAATGGGCATTGGCATTTATTGCTCTTTTCTTGAATTTCTGCATTTTTTGGCTTTTTCTCCTCCAAGACTGGGGTCCGTGGAACACAGGTGTCCTGGGAGATAGTAATAGGTGCTCTGAGAAAAGAGGGTTCTGTAGTCCAGAAAATTTGGGAAACACCACCTGGGTACTCTCTCTGAGATGCACAAGGTACATTAGCCTAGATAAAGTCAAGAAGTCCTGCAATAAAAACACCTTCTAAACTTTTTTTAGCCAGGGACTCTCAAACTCACTTGACAGTAGAGCCTCCCATTTGGGGAATATACATTAACAATCTCCAGATGTGCTAATGTTCCTTGGAACACACATTGGGAAGCACTGTTTTAGGGGGCCTGCAGCTGCTGATGACTCCTGGTTCTGTGTCCTTTGGGATGCTCTAGCTCATGGTTCTCTAACTTCAGAGCATCTGAGTCCTCCGGTGGGCGTGTTAAAACACGGACTGCAGGGCCTACCCCCAGAGTTTCTAATTCAGTAGATCTGGGATGGGCCTGAGAATTTGTTTTCTAATGACTTTCTAGGTGATGATGAGTCTGCTGGTCCAGGAACCACCCTTTGGGGACCACTTCTCTTAGCTTGATGTTTTCTAGAAGTGGACATCCAGGAGTTCCAAGAAAACTTGGCATGTTGTTGAACTTCTCCTGAGTGTTGGCTGTCTTATCTGTTGAATGGGAGCATTGCTCACTTCCTAGGGCCGTGAGGATAACCAGCCTGGCGTGTGGAAGGGGCCCAGAGCAGGACCAATTGCTGAGTTTTAAATAAATCGTACCTTTGGGGATCCAGATGTTGAAACATACTATAAAACTTCTGTAATTAAAACAGTATGGTACTGGTGCATGAATAGACAAGTAGACCAGTGGAATAGAATAGAGAGCCCAGAAATAGATCCAAGTACATGATAGAGGTGACATCTCAATGATTATTGGGGGTAAAGATGGATTTTTAAATAAATGGTGCTGAGATGACCGAGTAGCCATTTGGAAAAAGAAAATAGATCCGTATCTCACATCATACCCAAGAATAAAATTCCAAGTGGTTAGGGATCTAAATGTAAAAAATGAAACCATGCAAGTACTAGAAGAATGAATTCTTCTTCTTTAAAACCTTGATGTAGGGAAAAGTTTGTAACTATAATTCAAAATCTAGGAACAATAAAAGATTGATAAATCTGACTAAAAAATGTGTATGACAAAACTCATGTGGAAACAAAGTCAAAAGACATGGACAAAGTGGGAGAAAATATTCACAATGTATATCACAAAGGGCTAATATTCGTGAAGAATTCTTAAAAATGGACAAAGAACCAAAACTCCAATAGAAAAATGAGAAAAATATCCAAACAGAAAATTTACAAAAAAGATTATAAAAATGGCCCTTAAAAATATGAAAAATACTCAAATTCACTCAATTAGAGAAATGCAGATGCTATGATCTAAATATTTGTGTCTCCCCCAAATTCATATGTTGAAAACCTAATGTCCAAGGTGATGGCGTGAGGAGGTGGGACCTTTGCAGGGGGGTGATTAGGTCATGAGGGTGGACCCCTCATGAATGGGATTAGTGCTCTGATAAAAGAGACCTCGCAGAGCTCCCAAGCCCCTTCTACCATGTGAGGACACAGGGGGAAGTTGGCAGTCTGCGATCTGGAAGAGGGCCTTCACCAGAACCCAGCCATGCTGGCACCAGGATCTTGGACTTGCAGCCTCCAGAACCGTGAGATATAAATTTCTTTTGTTTATAAGCCACCCAGTCTGTGGTATTTTGTTAACAGCAGCGCAAACAGACTAAGACAGCAAATAAAAGAACACTGAGATACTTACCAGACTGGCAAACACACAAACATATATATCGAAACACATCCTGTTGTTGAGGCTGTGGGGAAACAGTTACTCTTACACGTTACTGTTGGGCATGCAAATTTCGTATACCCCTTCTGGAGGGAAATAGGGTAACACCTGACACACTGCATATGTACTTACATCGCAATCCAGCAACCCCACTTCTAGGACATGAAAGCGTATATATGTACAAGGTTATTTATGGCAGCATTGTTTGTAATTGCAGAATAATTGAAAACAACCTAAAGACCCATATACAAGAGAGTGGTTAAATAAACTATGGTACATCCACACAATGGAGTAGTATACAGCTGTGAAGAAGAACAAGGAGGATCTCTCTCTGAATGGATGTGATATGATTTCCAGGACACACTGTTAAGGGAAGAAAGCAGTGTCCAGATGAGTATCTATAGTATGCTAGCCTAAGAAAAATATATAGATGCATAGGAAGTACAGGAAAGGCAACCCAACTAAATAGATTGGTGGGAAAAGGCTGGAAAGAAGGGAAAAATGGGATCAGGGTTGCTGGGATGAGAGGGGAGTACACTCCTGTGAATATATCATTTTGTATAACTCTAACCATAGTAATGTCTCACCCCCCAAATAAATAAATAGTTAAGATGGAGTAGGACGTAGGGGGAACGGAAGATGGAATACAAACAGATGAATCACGAGTAACAACCACACTGAAGGTGCTGGGAAGAAAAGAACTTACTGAAGTAACCTTGGAAAACAGTATCTTGATTGGATACGAGAAGAGTAAAGGTAAAAATTATTTTACATAAATGCTGAAAGATAGTTATTAGAAGTGTTTCTCGCAGGGATATGTTTAGCAGTTCTGAAACTATACTAGAATCGACCAATATACTAGAATTGAACAAATAAGTAGTCTGTAGATTATGAGAGCTGGGTTTCTCACCGTTAGAGAATTTGAGTTTGGTGTTTTCTTATGGCTAGAGTGAGGTTAGACATTTTTGGCAAGAATGCCACCATAAAAAAAAAAGATGCTGTGTCTTCCCTCAGTGCATCTTATCAAAGGATGTATGATGTCCATGCATCTTATTACTGGTGATATTTACCTGCTCATCCCTGGAATAAACTACTAGGATCTCTGGTTCCTTGTATTGGAGAGTGATGTTTAGAGACCAAGATCTAAGTGCCAGGTGTACTCATTGTTACTGGGTGTCTGCTTCTAAGCCCACTCTTGGGACAGAGTTAGGAAACACATGTATGTGTACTAACCTACTGATACACACACATAGCTATATTTCTGTATCTAACTATATATAATTTAAAAACCATGAGTTCATATTGATACCTCTGATTCTAATCCAACACCACAGAGTGAAAGTCATGATGGAACATAGGTTTTAACAGGATCCTCCGGCAGCTGGATGGAGCTGACTGCGGGAGGATGAGGGCAGAGGCTGGGAGACCAGGAAGGGGGCTGGCGTCCTCCCGGGATCTGAGTGACAGGCCTTGGTAGCTCAGTCGAGGGGCTCAGGCCTCTGTGGAAGGAGGAGGGACATGGTCAGATTTGGTCCTTGTTGTGACAGAGAGCTATGGTTGGATGAAGGATGTGAGAGAAAGGGAAATCAAAAGTGATTCCTACCTTGGGCTCAGCTTTCAAGTAGATGGGGAACACTGCGGGGCAGGAACACGGGGAGAACAAAAGTTCTGTTGTGGTTTGGGACTGAGCATGCTTATTATGTTAACGATCAGAAAATAACGAATAAAAAATGGTCAGGGGCTGCGGGTCAGACCCAGAACTAGGTGCCCTGGTTGCCATGATTCCCAGGTCCGTACCCCCTCCCGCTTCATCCCTTCTCCCGAGGTTCCTGACCCTCTGTGTCTCCAGCCCAGCCTGTTCCTGATGTTCTCCTTCCCCAGGATGGAGGCTTATGGCTAGGGTCTGCTCTGACCATCCCTGCCCCCGGCCCCCGCTTCACTGGCTCCAGACACTGACAGCTTACCAGCCTGAGTGTCGACTGCTGGGTGCTGTGCTGAGTAATTGGCATGGGTGGGTGGGAGGAAGGATGGATGGACGGATGGCTGACTGGCCAGTGCCTCTCTCTTCCCAGTGCAGACTGCTTCCCGATTTGTCTCGAAAAGCCTGTGTAGGGCCCGGCCAACTGTCTGATTGGGAGGGAGGCGGGGCCAATGCTCCTTAAATCCTTCCCACCTGTGGTCCCCCTTGATTTGGGGACTGAAAATGGTGGGGTCATATGCTCAACTCTGGGGACAGCAAGGCAGGTGCCAACATTTATTAAGCACCTGCTGTATGCCCAAAAGGGGCCTTTACCACCACCCTCAGAATGCAAAGC
Source organism: Balaenoptera borealis (assembly GCF_965194805.1). Taxonomy (NCBI): domain Eukaryota; kingdom Metazoa; phylum Chordata; class Mammalia; order Artiodactyla; family Balaenopteridae; genus Balaenoptera; species Balaenoptera borealis. The sequence goes on from NC_138878.1 coordinate 18,909,673, forward strand.
TTCCCCACTTCACAGATGCAAAGCCGAGGGGCAGGCCCTGGGCAGGTGCCACCTGCCACCCCATAGAGAGGGTCTTGGCTTTCTCTTGGGGCCCCCATGAGGACTGCCCGTGTGTGTGTGTACGTTCCTGGACACACCCACTTGTGTGCATGCATGTGTGCATATGTGGGGGCACAGGTGCCACCTGCCACCCCATAGAGAGGGTCTTGGCTTTCTCTTGGGGCCCCCATGAGGACTGCCCGTGTGTGTGTGTACGTTCCTGGACACACCCACTTGTGTGCATGCATGTGTGCATATGTGGGGGCACAGGTGCCACCTGCCACCCCATAGAGAGGGTCTTGGCTTTCTCTTGGGGCCCCCATGAGGACTGCCCGTGTGTGTGTGTACGTTCCTGGACACACCCACTTGTGTGCATGCATGTGTGCATATGTGGGGCAGGAGAGGCTGGTGGAGGAGGCGCCCCCACTCCAGGCAGCTCGGATGATGGAGCCCCCAACGCTGGATGCAGAGCAGGCCTCTGAGCTGACCCTGGGCTCCCAACTGTGGCCTTGCTCTCTGTCGACCTGAAGTTGGCTGAGAGAAAAGGGAGGCTGACAGAGGACCCTGAACAGATTAAGAGTGTATTACACGTCTGGTTGTCTACACATCTCTCTTTTAATCTGCTCTGTGACAGGTGCCTTAAGGATGCTGAGGGAAACTGCTATTCAGAGATGCAGGATGATTCTCCCAAGGTCACACACTGAGCTGGGATGTGAAGGGGACAGGAAGCCCCCCTGAGGTCGGCACTATGCACACCTCACCTCATTAACTCTTCTTAGCCTCCTGTGAGGTAGATCTGACACCACACCCACTTTGAGACGAGGAAACATGGCTCAGAGAGGTGCAGTGAGTGGCCCAAAGTCACACAGTCTATAGGTGGCAGTGTTGGGACCTGAGACCAGCTGGGATTAGCAGGTTTGTCCCTGTGGCTGACAAGCTGTGGGTTTGGCTGCTGTCCCCACTGTGGTCCCAGATCCACCATCTCTCCAAGTGTCACCTTCCTGGCAGAAGAGCAATTGGCTTAGTCAGGTGTCTGCCCCTGTGCCATCCAGGGGTGACAGTCTCAGCTGTTGCTCGTGTAGTATCCTCGTGTGGCACCTGGCACCTCCAGCCCCTCCGGGGGGACGTAGTGAGCACTGGGGGGCTCTTGTACATGAGAGGGGGCCTGAGGAGACCTCCAGAGCTGAGTGATTCTACCGTCTGGGCTGCCACCCTCACCGGCTGGCTCTGGCCTCATGAGAGGCTCTGATTGTCCATTCTCCTCAACCCCTGGGCCAGGGGAGCCCCCGGGGTGGCCTGCTGGAGTTGGGGGTCTGAGGAGGTGGGCGAGGTACTCACAGAGCTCATCCATCTCAGAGGAAGCACTTGGAGGTGCAGCTTCTGTACCAGGGGTGGCCAACTCCAGCTGTGCTTCTGGCTTTGAGTCCAAGGAATTCTCTGACAACTGGGGGCCTGGCACCAGGCAGAGCTGGCCGGGAAAGGTGACCCCTTTGCTCTCAGGAGCTGCGCTGGGGACCAGGGGCTGCTCGCTGCTGCTACCTGCGGGGGCAGTTGCCTCCCCTGGAGGTGGGCTGGGCCCCAGGCCTGGGCTCTGGAGTTGCTTTCCCTTCAGGCTGCTCAGGGGATGGTCCCTGGGGAACAAGGGTGTCTGGTGCAGCACAAGGTCGCTGTAGCAGGTCAGGAACTCCTCACTGTCCGAGCGTGTGCTGGTACGGCGCTGGGGCCCCAAGGAGACCGGGGGGCCAGTGAGGGGGCTGCTGGGGGCTACTGAGATCTCAGGCAGGCTAAAGGCCACAGGCAGAGAGCGCTGACCATCAGGGCTTTCAGCCAGGGCCCTCTCAGTCCTTGCCCCTGCTGAGGGGCCTGGGCTTGACTGGGCCTCCTTCAGGCCCCTGTGGGTCTTCAGCAGCCCCCTCTCTGAGCTCGGCCCGCAGTGGGGCCCGTCCACTTTCTCTCTGCCCGGCCCGAGGAGCTGCCTGCCCGAGGTTCCGAGAACGGCCTCACACATGACTCTTGTCAGGAAGATCTCAAACACCATCTGCTTGGTGTCCTCCTCGCTGATGGCCTGGACCAGTGAAAACTCGGCCTCGGAGGTGGCCATGTAGCCCAGCCTGCCCAGAATGGTCTGCAGTGTGTGTTCAGAAAGCACAGGCCGCACCCAGTAGACAAAGTTCCCTGTGTATGTCTGGAACAAACAGAGTTGTTTGTTAGAGTGGGACACGTCTCAGCAGAGTGGCTGAGAGGGGCCAGGCAGGACCAAGGGCTGATGTCCAGGGCACAGAGGCTCCTGAGAAGCAGGTGGGCCAGGGCATGGGGCCAAATGGAAACCTGGCCCACAGTCATGTCACCCCTGTCCCATTTTACAGAAGGGCACACTGAGGCCAGAGGCAGGACTTTTGTCTCAAGTCACACAGCAGGAGAATGACTGAGCCAGCTGGTGTCCTGGCTTCCGGCCCAACAATCCTGGCCTGGAGCTAGAAGAGATTAAACCTTTCCAGTGGCTTTCCACAGCCAAAATCTTTCCCTTGTTTCTTGTGAGCTCCTTGGTGCTGTCTCTTTAGAGAAGCAGTACATCCTAGTGGTTAGGAGCTGCACTGCCTGAGTTTGAGTCCTGTCTGGGCTGCTTATTAGCTGGTGACCACAGATAAGTTGCATTAACCTCTTTAGCCCTCAGTTTCTACATCTGTAAAATGGGACCAAAGTCAGTGGGCATGACAGACGACACACTGTTCCCCCCAGAGGCACAGCCCTGGTCCCTCCCCGAGACCCCCTCTCTCCGGGGCATGGCGGTGCCTACCTTCAGGGACCTAATTTCCTTCCTCCAGGGAAACAGGAGTAGGTTGATGGAGATCAGCTCTAGGAACTCCAGTGCCTGCACCAGTTTGTGGCAGATGTGCTGGGCAGAGCTGGGAGCCCCCTGGGAGTGAGTGGTCCCCAGATCAGGGGCCACATCCTCAGGCAGATAGAGCTGAGGAGGGACCCCTGTGACCAGCAGCCGCTGGGCCCTGCAGGTGAGAGCTGCTTGCCTGCAGACCCCGAGCCGGCCCTCCCCTGCCCTGTCCAGGTAGTAGCTGATGAGGTCATCCAGGAGGGTCTCAAGAGCATCCTCGTCTGGGCCTGGGGGTCGGGGCCAGCTCATGGCGGCTCCGAGAGACTGGATGTGGACGAGAGTCCTGTGGGCCTCCCAGGCCAGGCCCAGGCTGGCCTGCCTCTGTCCCGCCCCACAGCTCAATCAGGAAGCCGAGGAGGAAGTTGTGTTAGCAAAAGAGAAAGCTGTGCACGGTGTGGCCTGCCACAGCTTGTCACTCTGGGGCTGTGTTCATCTCCTCCCAGTGGAGCAGAGCCAAGGTCAGTCTGGGTTCTCGCCTTGCCCCAAGAGCAAGTGGGAAAGCACAGCAGCGCCTGCATCCTTCCACACCCCCTCTGCAGCGGTCGCTGCCCGTGCCGCCCGGCACCCTCAGCCTGCCCTGATGTCACCTGCGCAGGCTCCTGATGCCTCCTGCTTGAGAGCCTTCTTTGGCTGGTGTGCGGGCTGCAAGTGCCAGGGAGTTAACACCCAGGGGCAACCCTCAGCCAGCCAAGGAGGGTCAGTGGATAGAAACCCCAGCTTCCTGCCCTTGGTGGGACAGTTCTGAGGTGTGTTCTACTCTGTCTTTCAGAGGGTCCCCAGTGGATCACCCCGGTTGCCCACAGCAATAACCTGCTCATTGATGCATCTGTGTTGACTCTTCTCCCTCCCTGTCTTAATTCCTGACTCCTTCACTGTGCTTCCTGGGATCACCTCCCACATGAACTATTTATACCCAGATCTTGAGTCAGGGACAGCTTTTGGAGGAATTGAGATGGATACAATCACCTATGCACTCTCCCATCAAGCCTTCCCTCCCTCCACTGCCCCCTGCCTCCCTCCCTCCCTCCCTCTCTCCCTCCCTCTCTCCCTCCCTCTCTCCCTCCCTCTCTCCCCCGCCTTTCCCCCTTCCTTCCATTCACCCACTACTTAATTCAGCGATGATTCACTTATTCATTCAGCCACTCAGTGACTCACTCGTTCCATGTGGGTCAGCATTTCTCAAAGTGTGCTCCACCTAGGAGCACTTGTTTGGGGCTTTAATCAATCTTATGTGAGTGAAGATTTCCTGTGGCCAAATGCATTTGGGAACCACTGGATTAAGTAAGGTCTCTAGGCTTCTTGGCTTTAGGACCTCTCATGTGGGCGCTCACTGGGGGTGTGAGTTTCTAGGAGGGGGCAACCTGTGCTCTGTTTCCCAACTTCTTGGACCCTGGGTCCTTTCAGTGTTCTCATATGGTGATTGGGGCAGTGTCGTCCTTGAGCAGGTGGCCTGGCCCTGTCCACGCCAGCCCGGGGGCTTCAGAGGCAAATGAGACAAAGCACCTGCCCTCGGTGGCTCACAGTCTGGAGAGCCCAGTTGAGGGGGTGGTGGATGTGCAGGAGCTGGCTGTGACCTTGTAGTAACACAGCCCAGGAAGACTTGGTTCTTGACCATCCTTTGCTTTCTGTGAGACTCTGCTGGCCTCCTGCCCCTCCAATCATCAGGAAGGGCATCTGCCTGGTGCTTGGCCTTGGAGCGGCCTCAGACCTGGGCTCACCACACCTGGGGTCTCTTTGCTCCCTGCCCCCAACTCCCCTGCCCCCGGGGTCTGTTTGCTCCCTGCCCCCAACTCCCTTGCCTCCTGCAACCTTTTCTGAGCTCTGTGGCCAGGGCGGTTCCTACCCCTCTGGTTGGGAACTTACTTCCTCATGGGAGTGCTACTTGGAAATGGGTCTCCCAGTGAGTGGCAGCTCTCCCTCTGGAGGCTGGTCTGGGTTAGTCATTTTTTAGGTCCAATGGTGGGGATGCTACTCTTTCACACACGTGAGTTCATCTGATCCTGAAGCTCAGCAAGTTCAGGTAACTAGTCCAGGTCACATCTGACCACCCTTCTGGGTAGGAGACATAGGTCAGGGCTGTGCAGGCCAAGGTGGGTGGGAGCATGCTGGTGGACGTTTGGCATCCTGACAGCCTGGGGCCAAAGAGAGCCAGAGAGGCCCTTGTCCATCACTAGGCCAAATCCCCTTTCCTCCCATTTTATGAATGAGGAGACTGAGGCAGGGAGGGTAAGAGCTGGGATTAAAACCCAAGTATATTAGTTTCTTATTGCTGCTGTAACAAATTACTGCAAATGTAATGGCTTAAAACAACACAAATTTATTATCTTATAATTCTAGAGGTGAGAAGTCCAAAATCAGTCTCACTGGGCTGGTTCCTTTTGGATGTTCTAGGGGAGAATCCGTTTCCTCGCTTTTTCCAGTTTCTGGAGGCTACCTGCATTCCCTGGCTGTGGCCCCTTCCTCCATCTTCAAAGCCAGCAGTATAGCATCTTGAAATCTCTCACTTCTCTCTTCATTCTGCTTCAGTTTATCACGTCTTCTCTGACTATGACCCTGTGGCTTCCCTCTCATAAGGACCCTTGTGATTACACTGGGCCCACCTGGACAATCCAGGATAATTGACTCATCTCAAGGTCCTTAATCACACCTGCAACGTCCCTTTGCCATGGAAGGTAACATATTCACTGGTTCTGGGGATTAGGACCTGGACGTCTTAGGGGGGCCATTATTCAGCGTACTACACCAAGTCTATCGGATACCCAAGGCCATGCTTTTTCCATAATACCAAAGATTTGTAAGATCACCGAATAGAAGTGGCAGGTTTGGGGATGGGTCCCAGGCCACTGAATTATCTTGAAGGGCTGGTCACCAGACCATGGAATCGGGTCGGGGGGAGGTTTAAAACAAAAGAGTTTTAATTTTCTTTGTCTCTGTCTCTCTCCTTGGCCTCATTTGCTCTCTGAGGAGGGGCCTGGAGATGTTAAACCAAAGTTTACCAAACTGGTACACACAATTTAACCCCCCCCCCCATATGATTCTCCTATTGCTTTTGGTTACCTGTTGATTTAAGCACTTCACTCATTCTGGACATCTTAGTCCTCAGCCCTTGGGAGCCCCGTCATGTCTGTGAACTGCCTTCCACCCCAGTCTCTCCAGGGTGGTCCAAGATCATGGGGGGAGAACGCTGGCAGGTTGCCTGGATCCATTCCTCTCCCTGCCCTCTCGCAGGTGGGTCAGCCCTGCTTCTCCAATGCCAGCTTCCTCCCCCCACTGGACCACTGCTTCTCTTGAACTGTCGGATTTAGTGTTAATCGCATTATTCACACTTTCTGGGCCCTCAGGGGAGTGACTGGCTTAGTGAGAACCTGCTTTCTCTGCCTGCCAAGGTGACTTGCTTTGGGGACAATGCAGGGGGCAGAGGGAGGAGAGGGGATGCTGGAGATTTGTGGGGGGGTGCTTTGACTTAGGATAGGCTGATGGGGGATGGGGTCCTGAGGCCCAGAGAAGGAAAGGGCCTGGCTCAAGGTCACAGGAGTCAGGCTGGTGGGGATGCGTAGTTGCGGTCTGGCTGAGGCTGTGACCACAGGGCCTGAGGCCCTGCAGACCTGGGATTCCTTGGAGAGATGCTGAGCAGGCACAGCTGGGCTGCAACCCTGGGGGCAAAGGCATGCCCAGCCCCGTCCCTGCTCAGAAGCACCCGGCCTGCCCCAGGCAATTGGTCCTGATTTGAGAGAGTTCACCTGGGCTTGGGGAGGGGCACTGTGAGGTCGAGCAGAGCAGAGCCCGGGGCAGAGGATTTGCTCTCTCAGATGAGAACGCTGCCTGTGCTTCCACTGCTCGTGCCCCCAGCCTAGTCAGTCTCTGGGGGACACCGATGATGACACCCGAGTGTGAGTATGGGTGGCCTTGGGGTGTGCATGTGGGACCCCTGAGCGTGTGAGCTCTGAGTGTGAGGGGCACAAGTGTGTGTGCAGTGAAGCCATCTGAGCCAATGCATACAGACCACAGGTGGTGTGAGCTGAGTGATGCTGCATACGGGCGTGTGCCCGAGGGCCTCTCTAGGAAGTTGGTGTGAGAGACCCCTGTGTGTATACGTGGGTGGGCTTGGCTGGTGCAAGCCAGTGGGTGTTCTGAGGGGCGGCTCTGGACGGCCGTGCTCGGTATCAACCCTCGTTCCTCCCTCCCTCGGGTGATTCTGCTGCTCAAGTGTGGCAGGTGCTGTGGGTGCCCTGTCTGGAGGCCGTGGAGTGCGCCGTGCCCGTGCTTACTCGTCCAGCGGCATCTTGTGCTGACCATGGCGGTGGCCTCATCAGCCAGCAGCTGCAGCTCCCCTGTCTGAAGACTCTCTTTGGCCAGAGGTGCCTGCTCAGCGCACAAGGGGCAGGGATTAACATTCACGGAAGAGCAGCCTCAGACAATGACCCCTGAGAGTCTGAGAGCCGCGTGTGAGTAATCTGTCTCCCTCCCCGTCAGCTGACTAACTTTAAGGTGAGCTCCACGCAGTCTCTCGGAGTTGCCAAGGGGATGGAGCTCAGTTGCCCACAGTGGTGACCAGCATGACGACACCCTGCATGGGCTTCCTTCCTTTCCTGGTTTCACTGCCCACTCTGTGGTGGTACTCCCAGGGTCGCCTTCCTCATCAGCCCCTTGTGTCCACATCCTGTCGCAGGGCCTGGTCCTGCCCCTCCTCCTGTTCCCACCATCCTGGGAATTTGACTTCACTTCCCATCTCCTTGGGGCCCAGGATGCTCTCCTTGGCCCGACCCCTCAGGCCCCTGGCAGAGGGAGGCAGCCAGGCTCCTTGTAGGAGTGTGCACAAGGACCTTGGATGTGGCACCGTATGTGGACACAAGGCACGTTGTGGATGGAGGAGGTGGAAAACACTGAGCTCGATAGTGCCCTGGGCCAGGGGGATCCTGAGTGTATTTGCTGTTGGAACTGGGTGTCGGCATGGCATGGTTCCGGTTGGGGTTACCACGGGCACCACATGGGCTGGGCACCATCGCCATGAAGGCTGCTACATTCATTCCCAGGAGCAGGGGTCTCAGAGCACAGAGGTGGCACCTGAGCCGTACACAGTGGTGTTTAGAAGGACAGGGGAGTGATTATTTTGTACACAGCAAGGGGCACTTAGGTATCTGGCTGTGGCCAGAGAGATGTGGAGGCAGGAGTGATTCCTGAAAATGGGGTCCTTGAACGATTTAAACTTTATGGAACATCCCAAGGGTGGAGGACAAGCCCAGAACCAAAACAAGTTCTGTCTACAACAATGAGTGTCCGCAGGCAGTGGGTTAGAAAGTGGGAGAAGGGAGTTTCAGGGGCTGACTCATTTGCTTTGAACAGTGGCGGGAGGCAGCCAGCAGGTGGCAGTGTGGGCTTGCAGTGGGGCTGGCAGGCGCAAGCCTCTTGGGACCTGGGACAGGGCTGTACCTTCCTTCAGGATCGTGCCCCACTTTTAGGGCATTTGGGGGTTTAGGACTATGCTAGTGGACTCTGCCTGAGTTCGAGTGGGAGGGAATAGTGACAGAGGAAGGGAACCGGCCTCTGTCGGCCAAGGAATCAACGACCAAAGCCAAGGTCTTATGGAAAGCAGAGACAGGAAGAGAATTTTTGCAGAGGGGGAGAAAACAACTCATTTCAGTCTAATTACCCGCCCCCCCCCCCTTCCTGGTAGTCAAAGCCATCAGGGTGTGGAGAGCCAACTGCTGTCAAAGTGCAGTCCCTGGTGTTCCTGGAGTCTTGAAGTTTATGACTTGAAGTTTATGGCCTGTCTTGGTGGCAGTTACACTGGCCAAGTCTTGGAGAAATGATGCCATGTTTTAGAGAGGTTAAAAAAAATTAACTCGTGTAAGTCACTAGCTACGCAAATATCCGTGTCACTAGGAGAATGACAAGGCTTCAATGGCTGCTAATTTTGAGAGAAGTAACATATTATCCGTTTGCTGCTATTTACCATTTCCCTTCCTTACAAGTTTCGGATGGTGCCAGCCCCACCATGGGCTCCTTGATCATATTACTTCTTGCAACATTTGTTATTGATATATTTATTTTGAACACAGAAAAGATACATTGTTGCTTATTTAGCGCTTAATCCAGGAACAAGAAAAGCTGTTCAGCTCCATCCCTCAAACACTGATGAGCATGTGGGGATTTTTATCTTTTCCGCGCCCACCCCCCTCCCCCCAGCACTCTCTAGGGTTGCAGAAGCAGGATGCGTTTCTTAAAAGAGTCTCATCCCTGGAGTGCATTTTAAAGGCTATACAGTACAACAGACAGATATTTTTTGCCTAGGAAACTGTACACCACAAAGGTGGACAGAACTGCTTGTAAACAAGGTCCCTCCCCCGGGCGGAGTCAGGGGCTCCAGGATGCTACAGAACCTCTGGGTGGATTCCTTTCAGTTCTGCACCAGAAGAAATTCTATTTCTACAGAAAATAAAATTCACGATTGCTTTCCTTGCCGCCTCTCTTCTTCAGAAAGGGATTACTAAATTGTCTTAGCCCTTTGTTGGAGGAATTGAAATGCGGGGGAGAGGATGGTTGGAGGTGCTCTTGTTTAAGGAGGGGGTGAGGAGGGAGGCAGGGTGGATTTGAGAACTCTCTGCCGCTGGTGATGCCGGCGGGGACATGCTGGGCTGCCGCCCTCTGGCAGGCTGGGTCTTCAGGTGTCTTCAAGGTAACTTCAGCTCTGTTACCTGCATGGTCTCTGATGGAAATTGCTGGGATTCAGGGGCCAATATCTGAGTCTCTACAACCAGGCCCGCGTATCCCCTTCCGTGGTACCCCCGGCAGCAAGGCCGAGATGTAGCCACTGGTGCTTTTGCAGTGGCATAGTGGGGCCCACATCCCCTTCATTTCGTCTCCTCAAACTCCATGGAGGGCAGGACCAGAATGCGTTGGCTCACAATTCCCCACTATGCACCACTGCCCAGGAGCACAGCACTGCTTCTGGGGTCTGACTCCAGCCCACTCAAGCTTAGGCCGTAATGGTCGGCTGGGCATGTACTTAGCGAGGGGCTGCTCCTCTCCTCAGAACTGTACCCGGCAGCCCTCCATCTTCTTTGAAGACCCTCAGTCCTGGGCAGTGGTTGGACTGACGTGGGCACAGCTGTGACCCACTACCACCACCGCATGCCCACCAAGGGCCCTGCCCATCACCCGTGGCTTGGGGTGGGGGCTTCGGAGATGATTCCGCTAGCACCACCAGACTGAGGGCACTGGGCGAGGGATGGGCAAGGCGGGCTGTGAGGGTCTCCAGGTTGTGCCTGAGCCCCCAGACCCAGGTCCCTTACCCTATAAGTGGCAGGGTGTTGACGTTGTGGCTCTTCTGCCCTGGGGTTGGGAGATGGGGACAGTGCGGAGCTGAGCCTCACTGAGGCCTGTCCTGCCAGCCGGGAGGACCAGCTGCTCTGGGGTGGGGTCGGGGCAGGCAGCTGACCTGGGACGGTTGAGCAGTTTTTGGAGGCAGAATCCGCGTGTGGGCACAGCCTGCCTGGTGCAGGCAGGGCAGACAGGCCCGTGGAGAGGGTGGGATGAGCCCTGGTCCCTTCTCCGCCTCTCTTCTCCCAGCGTTGGCTACAGAGGCATCACTGACAGGCTGGGGAGGAGACTGGGAGGTCGGGAGAGCTTCCTTTATAATGAAACCTTCGCAGATGGGATTGTGTGTGTGTGTGGGGGGGCCTATGTGTGTGCACGTCTGCACACGTGTGGGGCGTGTCTGGATGTGTGTGCGCACATGGGTGCATCAGTGTGTGCGTGTGTCCAAGTTGTGTGTACATGTGTGCATGTGGGGGTGCCATGTGTGCACATCTGTGCGCGCGCGTGTGTGCGTGTGCGTGTGTGTATGCGTGTGTGTGTGCGCACGCGTGTGTGTGTGCGTGCGCGCCCCTGCGTGCCTGAAAGGTGTGGCTCAGCCCTGAGGGGCTGACAGGACCCGGCCACTGGGTCCCTCATATAATCCTCTCTGGGCCTGAGGCTGGGGCCCGGGTTGGGGTGGGCGAGTCCTGGGAGCTCCTCGGCCCTGGTTCTGGTCCCGGCAGTGGCAGCAGGCCCGATGGGGGGGGGCTGGCCCCACACACGGCCTCATAAGGCGGCAGGGTGTCCATGGAAATGGTGCAGAGGCCACTCTGGCGCTGCGGTCTCTGTGCCTGCTGGTGTTGGCCGGGGCTGCGGCCACTGCCCGCATCCAGGGCGCGGTCCAGCGCAGGGCAGGAGTCGGTCAGCGAGTAGGGGGGCGGGGCGTCCGTGGGGACGTACAGCTGAGTGGCCCCCGGCCCCACACACTCCTCGTAACTGCAAGAGAAGAGGCTCCCTCAGGGCCCTGTGCGAGCCGGCTTCAGTGGTGGGTGGCGGGGTCGGCCCCGAGGGCCGGGGGCCTAGCCACAGCGACAAGCTGCCCCGGCATGGACCAGGTCAGGCCTTTGTCACGCTGAATCCGATGAAACCCCTCTACTCCCTGGGGAGGGGCACCCTGGAAGCACCGAGACCTGGATTCTGGCCCTGACTCAGCCCCGGTGTTCCGTGTGAACGTGAGTGAGCGAGCCACCGATTCTGGGTCTCAGATCGCTCAGAACCGCAGCCGCTGCTGCTGGAGCATCTGCAGGCTGGCCACTGAGCGTGGGTGGTGCTGGTGGGAACAGCCTCAGGCTGCCAGACACTTCTGGGTCTCAAGTCACCCCAAAGTGGCCCTTCCAGGGTTAGGAAGGTGCCCCTGGGGCCCATGGCTGCAGGGTGAAAAAGCACCCACCTGCAGGCGAAGTTCATACCTCCCAGTGCCCCTGGGGGCAGAGGGTAAAGGGTGATGGGGAGGATGGGGCTCTTTCTGGGGCCCAAGTGGTCTCCTGGCGGGGAAGTGATGGAGGCCCAGACTCCTCTTTTCAGGTACAAACTGGTGGCGATGTGCCTGAGGGTGGCTGGCAGGACAGGACAGGACCCAAAGGCTCCCCGGGGAAGAATCCCCCCCATGGGACAGGGCCACCTGATGGCCACGAGTGCAGTCTGGACACAATGATGCCTATCCCAGTGGATGTGATTTGGGCTTTGGGGGTGCAAACTAAGGGGCTGGGGCCTGGACCTTCCACCTCACCTCTTCACCCAGCCTGAAGGAGCTGAACGTTTCTTCCTTTTTCCTTTTCGAGTGTCTCTCAGGGACATCTGCTGAGTCGCACCCCACCTTACAGGGACCAGCTTGGTCAGGAGGGTGAGGAGATGGCCACGCCCACTGAGCAGATGTTTTCTGCATTTATTCCATCTGGGGTGTTGCTGTTTCCCATGGGGGCTGGGGATTCTTGCCCAGAGCCCTGCCCTCTCAGGCCTCCTTACCCTGGTGGAGAATCTGGGTACAGCTCTCGGAGCACCATGGCATCCACGTCCCCATCAGAGCTGAGGTCCAAGGGTGGAGGCCAGTCCTCAGCAGGGCTGCAGGTGTAGCGTGTCCTGTGGCTCGAGCGGCTATACGTGTGCCCGTCGGACACTGCAGGGAACGGACATTCAGCCTGGGCCTCAGGCTGGTGCCAGGGAGGGTCCTCACAGGTCTGCCTGAGGCCACTGAGATTCTGTTCTCTCCAACTCACCATCCTGCCCCTCACCAAGGAGGGCTGCCTTCATTCCGTCAGCAACAGCCCCAGAATATGAGCGCCAGTGCCCTGCTGGGCATGGGGGTCACAGAGAGGAAGCAGAGCTGGCCCTGCCCTGGTGGGGCTCCCAGGGTAGTGAGCAGCCGGTCCTGCGGACAGCCTGGTAGTGGGCAGCATGTCACAAGCTTTGATAGATGTTGTACTGGGGCTGTGGGAGCAGAGACGGACCTGACCCAGCTTGGAGGGCAGGGAAGGCTTCCTGGGGGGAAGGGCTCCCAGAGCTGAATCTTGTCTAGAAATCAGCCAGGGGAAGAGGGGCAGGCCTGGCAGAGGGAACAGAACAGCTTGAGCCAAGAGGGGGGAGTTGTGAAAGAAGACTGTAGTGTGAACAGGAAGCTTTGAGCTGTGGAGAAGGGCTGGAGCACAAAAAATGGGGAGGAAGTGTCAGGGAATGAGGACAGCAGAGGTCTCTGGGGTCAGGCCTCCCTCCCTTAAGGTATCCCAGGGAGAAAAGGGGTTTCTCTGATGACTCCTGGTGACTTCATATACTAGACTCTCTTCTGGGTTTTTTTGTTTGTTCTTGTTTTTGTTTTTATCACATAGTACATCAAAGGCTCTGAAATGTCCCACAGCTGAGAAACACATTTAACTGTGCTTGTGCAGCATTTGGCCACGGAATCTTATTTTCTGAGACCTAGTAACACTGCTTAGGAAATGCCGATGGAGTACAATCTTCTCATTCTACAGCTGGGGTTCAGAGAGGCTCAGTGTCTTGCTGGAGGCCACACAGCAAATTATTGGTTGGGCCGAGAGTGGCTGGATGTCCCGGGTCCTCCACCTCCCAGTTTCTGACAGGTCTGGTAGAGGTGGGGGTCGGGGTGGGTGGACAGTGGGAACTGCAAAGATAACTGGTTGAGACATGAGGTGTCCCCCCCACCTCCAACGGGTTCCCAGGTGGCTCCTCCCCTCAGAGGGCAGGGTGCAACATCAGGGGCGGGGCTTGTCTGTCTGGGGTGGGGCTCATGACCTTTCTTTGAGGTCAGCAGCACCGTTGCAGTTGCCCTTTCCATTCTACAGCCAGAGGCTCAGGGTCGCATTGCTGGTAGAATGTGGAGCTGGAATTCATGCATAGTCTGTAGACCCCAAAGATTGCTCTTTCTACTCCCCAAATCTCTTTTTCTCACCTTGATACAGCAATGAACGGAAAAATCTGGATATGAAACACTATCTGCAGGTGCAGTCCCAGGGTTATCTATGGACATCGAGAAAGCTCTCGGAAGAAAATATTCCAAACATGTTAACAGCGGCTCTGTCTGGAGGACAGGATCAGAACCCTTATTTTCTTCTTTATATTTTCTGTATTTTAAAGGTTTTCTGCAATGAACACATATTACTTTTCTACTAGGAAAAAGGAACCCAATAACATATGCTGTAAGAAGGAGCCGAAATGAGATTTGTTTCCTTTTAGGGCACCAGCCGAAGGATGAGAATTTTGGGAAGAAATTGGGGAAGAAACTCAGGAGAGAGGAAGACATGAAATAAGTGCGTGAGGACAGAAGTGGAACTGAGGCCACTGGGCTCTGGTGCCGGGATCTCGTCCCTGCCAGTGTTGCTGCGGGGAAGGCCCCCCTTGCAGTGCCAGTGGTTGGGGGGGCTATGGCTGCCCAGACCTCGGGAAAGCTAAGGCTGTTTCCTGGTGGGCAGGTCTGAGAGCTGACCGGGCCGAACCACGCTGCTGTTACCCTCTCTCCCTGGGTTGCTTTTCTTGGGCCCCCCAGAGGCTGAGCGTCTCAGGGAAACTGAGGCTTCCCTGAGGCACTCACCTAGCCCAGACCCCATTCCTGAGATGACCCAGGTCAGTCCCAGACATCCAGCTGGGTGGAGGTCCTGAGGAACAGCTGGAAAGAACCCCCTCCCCACACACACACCCTATTTGAACTCCCCAAATTCCTTTCTTATCTCCTTTCCTTTCCTGTCTTCAACATCAGCACAGACCCAAATGGTCCAGGGAGACCCAAATCTCCCTCTTCCCTTATTTACCCAAGCTAAGATATACTTCGGTTCATTATTCAGCCCAAATCCAAGGTTAACAACCTTTGACAGGCCCGGGAGAGGGGGAAAGAGGAATTTGCATCCATGAGCACCTCTGTGCTCTAGCCTCACAATCTCATTCACCCTCAGCAATTTGTGAGAGGGGGACAGTGGCTACTCCCTTCCCTCAGATGACGAATTGGACATAAAGCCACTTGCTCTAAAGCCCCAGCAAGTGAAAGGGGACCAGATCTGTCTCCTAAAGCTCAAGGTATTTCCATCTTATGGAAGGAGAATTTCCCTTCCTTCTTTCCTTCCCCCCTCCCCCCTCTCCCCTCCCTCCCCTCCCTCCTCTCCCTCCCTCCCTCTCTCTCTCTTTCTCTTTCTCTCTCTCTCTCTCTCTGCCCCCCTTTCTTCCTCCCTCCCTCCCTCCCTTCCTTCCTTCCTTTCTTTCTCGGTCTTTCTGTCTCTCTCATTCACTCACTCCTTCATTCATTCTCAAACATTCATTGGCTCCTCTCTCTGCACCTGACCAGCCTACAGAAGGGCCCTGTGGGCAGACAGAGGAGGACCAACTTTGTCCTGAGGGCAATGGGGAGCCATTGAGTAGTGCTGAGTAGAGTCACAATTCAGTCATGTTGGCTGTCTTGTGGAGAATGCCTTGGAGGTGCCAGGCCAGTGGCTGGCAGGTGTGGAGGTTGTAGCATTAGTGAAGTGGTCCCAGAGTAGGTTTTCTCGGAGTGGTAGGGAGAGATCATGAAAATAGTTAACATTTACTGAGCACTTACTCATAAGCCAGGTACTGTGCTGATTTAGTCCTGACAATAACTTTTTGGGGTGGGTCCCTGTGTACCCATTGTACAGATGACTCACAGAGGTTAAGCAACTTTCCTGAGGTTGTGCAGTAAGAAGTGGAGGATGAAGGCTGTTTTGGACCCCCTGGGTCTGAGGTGCCTCTGAGACTTAAGGGGGTGGTGTCTTGGGAACGTCTGGGTGAGGGTGGTGGGTGGTGCCTGGAGCTGGCAGGTGGATGAGATGGACATGGGTACAGATGGGGTGGGTACAGAGAGAGGAGCTAGGGCCCAGGGTTGGGCTCTGAGGGACCTTAATATTCCTCTCCTCAGAGAATAGGAATCCACCAAAAAGTCTGAGAAGGAGCAGCCAGAGCAGTGGGAGAGAGCCTGGGAGAGGATGAGTCACTAGAGCCAGGGGGAGGGCATCTGAAGGACAGAGGGTCCCCAGGGCCACTAGGGTGGTGTTTGTTGGTGCTCTGCTGCTTTCATGTCCCCTCTTCCCTGGCTTCTTTCCAAGGCTCCTCGCAGCCCCTGTGCACCCCCTGAAGGCTAGAAGGCGGTGTAAGGGCATCAGCACCTCCAGGCGCCCTGCTGAGGCCCCAAGGAGGTGCCAAAGCCAGAGCTGAGAATAGAAGTGGGCAGAGAGGCGGGAGCCCCACCGAGGGGTCTCCACGGTAACAGGGCTGCAGGGCTGCTGTGAGTCAGCGGAGCGAGGGGGTGGGTAAGCAGAGGCTTGACCCCAGACTTGGCCTGGCTGTGGCCTGCTGTCACCCCACCTGCTCTGATGTCAGGGACAGGGCCTTGCTCATGTGGCACAGGCCCTGTGGCTCCACCACAGACTCAGGATGGACTAGCCTGCCCCTAGGTCCATCTCTCTCCTCAAGGCCAAGGTTGACCTCTCAACCTTAATCTAGGGAACTCCTGTGGGCATCTCTCCTAGGCTCTAAGTACGAGGCGCAGGCTCGGGGGCACTCAGGCCATTCAACAAGTCCCTCCAGCTTCCCAGTCTTTAAAATGGGCTAACACAGCTCTTGGTGTGAGGATGAAATGAAGTGGTTCCTTCCCTTGCCCGCGGAGTACTTCTTCTGGGCCAGGTCCTGTTCTGGGCTGTGAGCTCAACTCTCGGAGAGCTACATGCAGCTCCTGCTTTCACCGATGCAACACAGCCATCCTGTGTCGGGGTACTGATGGGAATGTGGGTACAATGCTAAGGAAGTACAGGGAATGGGGGTCAACCCTGCCTGGAGGGGGGAGGTGAGGAGGGGCCAGAGAAACTTCCAAAAGGAGGTGGTATTTGAGCCAGGTCTGGAAGGACAAGTAGGCTTTTGTCAGGTGGGGAAGTATGGGGAATGGCATTCTGGGCATAGGGAAGAGCATATGCAAAGGTGCAGAGGCAGGAAGGAGCATGAAGGAGGTGCCTGGGGAGGAGCAGGAGGAGTGGAGGGCATGGGTCTAGTTATGTGAGGTGGGCATGCTGGCCGTCCTGGGCCTGACCGGCCACATCCTGGGGTGGGGGGAGGTCGAGGGTGGTACCTGGGCTCCTTGTTGGGGGTGGGCCTGCTCTGAGCAGGAGCCCTGCACTCTCCAAGGGTCAGGCTGGTGATACAAGGGTAGGAACAGGCAGGCCTGGTCTCACAGTGGCCAGGGCTGGGGAGGGAGCACCACACTCTCCCTTTGACCTTCAGCCTCACCCTGGGCAGACAACTGGGCTTCTTATGCCACTGAGACATGGTGAGTGCCTCTGAGCTCTTCCTGATTACTTATGACCTCGAGGATGCCTCCTCTGACCACCCTGCGCCACCCATGGCAGAGCTGCCACCTCCCTGATGCCTCCTGGGCTACAGGGGTCCCAGGGCCCGGGGTGGGCGGCAGCTCACCATAGCCGTGCTCGTACTCTCGATGGCGGCGGCGGCGGCGGCGATGGTGGTGGCGGTGGTGGCGGCGATGGCGGTGGCGGTGCCGCTGGAGCCGGGCTTGCCTGTCCCTGCGGATGCTGCCCACGATGATGGTGATGCAGGAGAGGATGATGACCACGCCTATGACTGCGCTTGCCACCAGCACAGGAGACACAAGCAGATGGCTGTGCTCTGAGCTCTCTGAGAACGTCGGGTAGAAGTAGCTGGTGCGGTTGTATCGAGCTACTGTGGATAGCGAGAGAGAGGACACTGAGCCGGGGCACGGACCCTGCCCCACACCTTCCTCCTCCCTCCCTGCTTCCCTGTGAGTTATTCATCCCTAAGCAAATGGAGGATATTCAGGTCTCTATCCTGACTGTTCCTTCCAGGGAGGAGGGGAGCAGCGCCTCGCCCACTGCCTGCAGGAGCCTCTGCTAGTGAGGGCTGACCTCGTCGCCTCTCCTCTGAAGCCTCTGGCCTAGGAGCTCAACCAACTCACAGAAAGGAAAAAGGAAGCTCAGAGAGGGCAGTGGACTTGCTCAAGGTCACACAGCAAATTAGCGGCAGAGCTGAGGCTTGAACTCACTGAACCTGACTCAGTGCTAGACAAGGACTCTATTCCACCAAGACATGAGGTTGGAAGGTCAGCATGACTTTATCAAAGTCTTGGGAAGGGATGGGGGATACACAGGGGTCAGAGTATGAGGACCAGATGTGCTGGCCTCCAACACTGGTCTCCTGCCTCAGGGGCGAAACCTACCGAGGGGACTCCAGGGAAATCAGGCAGGCCTGGGGTTATGAGCAGTAACTGACCCAGACATGACAGTGGGTTGGGTCAGATCAGGGAAGGCTTCCCAGAGGAGGTGAAGCTAGGAGGTGTTCCAGGCAGGGGAAGAACAAGGACAAAGGTGCAGAGAGGTGGGAAGGGGCTTCTAGGAAGGGGTGTGGTATGGTGGGTCCCTGAGAGCCCTACTAAAGGAAGCTTCTGGGGCCCATGATGGCTTTGTCCTCCCATAAGATAAGATGATGGAGCCCTGGGGGCTGGGGTCCCAGGGAAGGGTTAGAATCAGCCAGGACCATCCATGGGTACTTGCTGCCTCGCTCAGGGAGAGCCAGCACCACATTAGTGAGTGTCTGTGACTGCCCCTTAATTCCCTCCCACTCAGCTGGGCAGGGATGTGGTTTTCCCCTTTTACAGATGCGTGGACTGATGCTCAGCACTGGTAGGTGACCAGCCCGTGGCCACTCAGTTACTCTGTGGTTGAGCCGAGTGAGAACTCAGGCCCAAGCTTCAAAGTCCCGAGCTCACTCTCCATTGTCCCCTGCCCCAGGCATGAGCCCTTCCTGAGGGTGCAGGTCCCATCTCTGGACAGCCATAGGGAGCCAGCTTCAGATACTCAGTGAGCCACAGGGTCAGGGGCAAGCTTTCCTGGGCCCTGTTCTGAAAGCGGTCCCCCTGTCTGTCCTCCCAGAGCCTGTGTCCCAGTCCCTGTTCTGCATTTGTCGCATATGATTATGTATGGTTTCCAGGGCTTGTGTTTGATCGATCTGTGTGTCCTCAAGCTCAGCACTGGGCCTGGGCTCACCAAAGGTGCCCAAGCCATGTACTGAGTGAGTGGCTGCAGCCTTGAGACCAGATGGGGAAGTGGCAGGGAGGCCCTGAGCTGCCTCCGGGGAATGAGGTCTCTGTCTTGAGTGGTAATCAAGCAGAGTGTGGATGGTTACCTCCCTGGGTCGTTGTAGGAGGGCTTTGTTCCCAGGTGACAGCATGGACTTAAGCAAATCAGAAGGTAGAAACTCAACTGTGGCCTCCTGTACCTTCCCATCCCTTTCCAGCACCATCTCCAAAAGCCTCTCCCACACTCAGCTCATGTCAGGGACAGGGAGGTGAAGCATGAACTTGGGGCCTTTGCCTGAGCTATGAACATGCCTTGCCAGCAGTCCTGGCCCATGCTGGTGGCTCTTGCAGCCTACTGACCTTCATTAGGAGGGGCTGGCCTCGAGGCCCTACTGCCTGGGCCAGAATGTCATCCTAGCCTGAGAGCCAAGCCTTTGCTTGCTGAAGTTCATTGTAAGCTTCTCCCCTGCAGGTGCCTTCACTGGGGAGAGGGAGCTGCCCTTGGGCTTTGGCTGAGCATGCGTGCTTCCTGACCCTCTAATATGAAAATGCCAGGGTAAGCAGATTTCTGGGATTCTTTGAGGGCCAAACACAGACCACTGTTTTGAGACCCCCCACTATGTGTAGGTTCTGTGCTGAGAGCTCACTTCATCCCTGAAGCTATGTTCTCCCCATTTTATAGGTGAGGATACTGAGGCTCAAAGATATTAAGTAACCCACCACAATCATATATAGCCAGTATATGGCTAAGTGATAATCATTCTCTTCCTGTTTGGCCCAGGAGGCAGCCTCAGCATCCTTTTCAACATAGCACTTCACACAGTGATTACCCTGGTCATGAGACAAAGCTTTTGGCCACCACTCGTCTAGTCCACCGTGCTTTCACTCCTGAGCCAGTGACCAGGCTTTGCCTTGGACTAGAGCTGAGCCAGTGGTCATTCTGCTACCGTATTCTCTCTGATAAAGTACAAGCCAGCTGGCCATCCAACCAATGTCACCCTCTTCCTCTCACCTTTGAAGCAAATGGCAGGGCTTGGGAATGTCAGAGACAGCAGCCCTCCTTGGGGAGGGTAGGAGTGTATGGGGTCCACACTGCTCTCGACTGTCCTGTTCAGTCTGTTCCAGCTGCTGCGATGGTTTGGGATGTACTGGTCACCCCACGATCCAAGGCAGATGTGCTACCAGAAAGCTGGCCATGGCAAGGAGGTGGAGGTGCCCAGAATGAGAACCTAGGGTTGGATTTGTGTGTGCATGCCTGCCCTGCTCAGCATGCAGAAACTGCTGCGGAGGTGCCAGTCCCATGGGGTCACCCTGAAGACGCCTCTCCCTCCCCCTGCTTCAGCAGCAAATGAGAACCTCGCCCTCGTGGCAGTGCCAGGCTCATCACCAGCCAGCCGTGGAGATGGCAACACCCATGCCTGCAGATAGAGCCAGTTGGTGCAGGCGTCCGCCTGCATGGCCAGGGGGAAGTTGATCTTCCAGTCCCTGCGACCGGTGGAGGTAGGTGCTGCTTTAAATTATGAGGGAAACTCTTCCAATTCCCAAATTCAGGGTCCATTTCATCAACAAGATAAAAATGACTGCAGAGAAATAACATGATGCTAGCCCCCCTTCCCACCACTCTGCCTCGCTCTCCCCCTGCACCAGCTGTGGAAAGGACAGAGGGTAAGGCAAGCTTTGCCCCTATCCTAGACTTTCTTCCCAAGCAGCTTCTGCAAAGGTGCTGATGATCAAGAGGAAATTGTACCTCAAGATACCAGGTCATCCCTGAGATGCGGCCCTCCCTCCACATACAGCATGAGTAGCTATCATCTCCTGGACATCTACTGTGTGTCATGCACCATGCTTGGTACTTTTCATGCACTGTATTATCTCATTTAATTCTTATGATGGTCCATGATGGGATCCCCAATTAATAGGTGGAGAAACTGGGCTTCAGACATGTCATTTGTCCAATGTCACTCAGCCCACAAAGAGGGACCTGGGTCAGTGGGCAGCAAAAACCCCATGCTGTTAGCCAAGATGCTACTCTGTGGCTACCAGGCACTGTGCACTGGTGCTCATGTTTTTGGGATCTTGCTAAAGTAAAATTTTTCTCTCCCTAAAACGATGCATGGCTTCTTCTGGGCCACCTTAACATGTAGTCAAAGTAGGCCATGACCTATGTCTTATTCAGGATGAAGGTGTATCATCAGCTGAACGAACACTGCTGAGTTTTGAAGGGCTGGCAGGGGCCCACCATGAAGGTCAAATCAAGAGACTGTCTTTTATCTCAAGGGCAGAGAGGAGACATGAAGGGGCGCGGTCAGAGTGTTTTAAGAGCGCCCTCTGGCTGCAGAACTGGACGCAGGGTGGGAGGACACCAGCGAGTCCGCTGTGAGGGTCCACGTGAGCGTGGAGCGTGGAGGGTGGAGCGTGGGGCGTGGAGGGTGGAGGGTGGAGCGTGGAGCGTGGAGCGTGGAGGGTGGAGCGTGGAGCATGGAGGGTGGAGGGTGGGGCGTGGAGCGTGGAGGGTGGGGCGTGGAGCGTGGAGGGTGGAGCGTGGAGGGTGGAGCGTGGAGCGTGTAGGGTGGGGCGTGGAGCGTGTAAGGTGGGGCGTGGGGCGTGTAGGGTGGGGCGTGGGGCGTGTAGGGTGGGGCGTGGGGCGTGGTGGGGGGAGCGTGGGGCGTGAAGCGTGGGGCGTGAAGCGTGAAGCGTGAAGCGTGAAGCCCGCAGCTCCCGCCCTCGGAGCGTGGAGCCAGGCTCAGCTGAAAGCCCTTGAAGGGCGGATGCTCCTGAGGAGAGTTCTTACACCGCGCCAAGCTGACGTCCTTTGAGCAGGCCTCAGCGACAACCCTGGTGCTCTCCCCACTCTGCAGATGGGGTCCCAAGGTCCCCTTCGGGGCTGGGATGGTGCCTGGATCCGTGGGCCTCAGCTGTGCCAGGCAGAAGCCAGCTCTCGCGCCTCCAGACCTCTGCTCCAGGCTGGGACTACGAACCACAGGTGAGTCAGAGGCCCTGCATGACCCCAGCCTGGGTGTGGGGCCGGGTCTGGCGCTTGCCCCCTCTCTGTGCGGAACCATTGTCACCCCCATTTAAAGGACACTGAGTCTTGGTGAGCTGAAGTTTGCCTACCTAGTTTTGTGGCAGAGCTGGGATTGGAACCCAGGTGTGTCTGATAATCCATGCACTAGGGCCCAGAGCAGGGGAAGAGAGTTGGGTGGGGTGGAGGTGGAGGTAGGAGAACGGGGCTCCGTTCCTGGTTCTAGTTCTACCCCTCACTCGCTGTAGAGTGAGTTTGTCCCCTGCCCTCTCTGGACCTGTTCGCTATTTGTCTGAAAGACGCTTATTCTTGAGCCGTTCTTCCTGCAGGGTGGGTGAAGGGGTCTGAAAGGGGTGGGGAGGAGGTGGGAGCCAGCTGAACACAATGGGTGAGGCAATGAGATCCAGGCTTGCGTCGGGGGATGGGGTCAGGGCTGGCTGCAGGCTGGGAAGCAGTGGGGAACGTGCAAGGCAGGGAAACTGAGGCAGACCATCACTACTGACTCCTTGCTGAGTGTAGTGCGTGGGCAGCTGTGCAGTCACTCTGTCTGGGTTCAGGCAAGTGCTCTTTGCAGCCTGAAGCCACCTGGGAGCACTGACAAAGGAAGGGCACCGAGACACTGGAAGTGCTGAGCCAACATCTTTAGGCCTCCAGTCCTGCCCACACCTTCGGAGACGCTGGCTAGAGGGAGAAGGGGGGCCGAGGACTGAGATCTGACTGAGGGTTCCTGTCACAAAAAACTCTGAAGACATTTGTCATGGGTCCACTTCCCTGGCAAGTCTGGCCTCAGTAGTTTACCTCTTTCTCCACTGCCGAAGCCACTAGGGTGAGGCCTTGAAGTCATTGGAGGGAAGCTGGGGAACAGGATTCAGGTACCATCTTCCCTGTGCTCACCAATGGCTGGTCTCAGCCTCCCAGCAGGGACAGGGGCAGGGGACGTGGCAGGGCAGACTCACTTGCTTGGGCAGTTCTGAGTCCCCTCCCTTTCTGTTTTGGGCAGCCTCTCAGCCCACTTGGTGATATCACCTAGTTACCAGGAGACTGTGATGGAGAGAGTCAGAGTACCGGGAGCAGGTCAGGGACATCCACACAGAGGGGCTGGGTCTTGAAGAATGAACCAGCAGAACAAGATCAGGGGAGGGAGGAAGGGGCCTGGGCAGGGGAACAGAGTGGTAAGGTCCCAACAGAGCTCAGGAAAGGAGGAGGTGCTCCTGGGGTGGGGCTGTGGGATGTCCCCTGAACATTGGGATTATGGGGATGAGGAAGAGGCTGCTTGGTGTTCAGGATTCTTCTTACAATGGGGATGTAGCTCTGTAAGAAGTCAGCTAATGTCATGTCAAGGCCCTGACACGTTTTACTTGGCCATTTGTGGCATTACAGGTGGGGCAGGTTATAGTGGAAAGGAATATTGGAATGTGAAGTCATCCACCTGTTAATCAGTCTTCCATAAATTCACTCAACCAACCGATCATCCACCCTCCTAATGTATTTATCTACCTAGGTATCTATTCAGGATCCACTTGATCATCCATGCATCCATCCATCCATCCATCCATATATTCAATCATCCATCCATCTACCCACCCATCCATCCACTCACCAGTACTCACTAAGTGCTTATTCTATGCCTGGACACATGCTAGGCACTGGGAACATGTATATGAATCAACTAAAATGAACCTCTCAAACTGTGGAAAGCAAGAGTTCCCACACAGGTGCCCCAGGGCTGAGAGGGAAAGTCTTGGTACATCATGGAGTTCTCTGCTCTCACGTCATGCAGAGTAGCTCTGCTTCCCTCTGTTTTATGCATCAGAGTTAATAGGAGAGTGCTCCATTGCCAAGTGGAAGATTTTCAGCCACTGCATTAAAATATAACTGGAAAAATATAAATGACCACCCACAGGCCTTTCATGATTCTATAAATATAAGATGAAAGTGATTTATTCCACTATTGAGATAGATTCTGCCACTTAAATAAACTCACCAAAATTAACTCACATGTACCTCTACATATCCAAACTCCCTAAGTTTACTGTCTTGTCATCATTCACTAAGGTTTTATCTCTGGTTTGATGAACAATTTATTTGTTGGCTGGAAAACTCATTGAAACAGTGTCACAAACCACTTTTCCCTACTTCTGCAGAGGAAGTGGTAAACTGGCTGACATTATGGAACCAAGCCATGGCAGAGTTAGACTTGCTACTTGAACCCACACCAAACTCTTCCTTTTCTTGCTAGAATCATCAATGGCCCTGTACTCATTTTCTCTCCTCTTCCGTCCCCATCTAGAGTTGGCTCTTAGGCTATTTTCCACAGAGAACACAAGCTTTTATAACACCAGCAGTCACTGTGCCTGCTCGATGGGTAGGAAATAGTGGAACTGCGTGGAGAAGCAGATGCTGGGTGGGAGCGGGGGCTGGCTTGGCCCGCCCATCAGCTAGGGGATTAGCTATCACATCCCAGTTTGCATTATGAGACTCAAAATCGTGGCTTCGAAAAATGACCACTTACTACAATGTGGACTTTCCAAGAAGTTCATGAATAATTGATATGTACAATGTTAAATTCATGAATGCAGCAAATTACCCTCAGCTATCCCACCACAAGCTGGACCTGCCTAAAGGTATGTTCTTGGGCCACAGTGGCCGAGCCCCCATCCCAAGTACTATCTTCCTTGAGGTTTGTTTTGGCCATTTGCTTTTGTGGGTTCTGATTCTGGAACATGTTAGAGGTGATGGGATTTTGTCCCCTGCTCCACAGTGGTTCCCTCAACTCCTAGAATACAACGGCATGTGGGAAACCAGCACCAGGGCAGCAGTGTTATTAAAAATAATATATCATAAGTAGAAAGGACTTATTCCAGGAATGCCAGAATGGTTTAAGACCAGGAGATCTATTAACATAACATGTCACTTTAGTAGGTAGGATGAGAAAAACTAGTAGATCAGGCAAAGATAGATACTTCTTGGCCATGATATATCCTGATGATCTCAAATGACTGACAACATCGTACTGAACCGTGGAGCTTTGGAATTGTTTCTCAGCATGTGGTTCAGGGAATGTGGGCTTCTAAAAACATTACGCAGTGTTTGGGGACAAGCCTTGGACCCCCACGCCCACCCCCCAAGATTGCTTTGCAGCCCTGAGCTGGGGCAAACCAGCCCGAGTTCTAAGGCCTTTTATTCACCAACATTCAGTATCCTGAGACGGTGCATGGTCCTAGTGTCCTCTGGGAGAAGGATCACTCCTCAGCCATCTTCCTCAGGGCAGGAGGAAGCCCAGAGCTCTTCCACCAGAGCTGACCTGCATCTGGTCCTAGGATCTGGCTAAGTAAGACAGACAGTCCTGGGTTCGAATTTTGCCCCTGCCTCTTGCAGGTGGTGCCCTCGGGGCAGTTTACCCCTCTGAGCTTCTATCACTTCATTTGTACAGTGGGAACAGCAATTTCTTTGAAATAATCAAAGCACACTGCCTAGCAGGATGCTTGGCACACAGTAGGTGCTCAGTATATGACAATTAAACCTTAAAATCTTTAAAAACACCCCTAGACATAGTGTTAAATGTGAAAGGCAAAACAGTAAAGCTCCAAATGGAAAACACTGTAGAACATCTTTATGACCTCGGATTGTTTAAACAGGATACAAAGGTACTAACCATGAAAAAAACGGATAAGTTGGACTATATTAAAATAAAGATCTTTGGTGGGAGATTGGGCTTCTAGGTGGGCAGGGGGCACAGGGACTGAGATGTGAACAGGGTCAAGGCCATGGCTGGAGCAAGGGGAAAGTTCTGAAAGACTTTCTAAATCATTTGTAACCTGCCCTAGGACACTGGTGAATGTTTCTCAGGGAGGAATCTGTACAGGTGCCTGGAACCAGATAATAGATCCTGAGACACAGAAGTGTCCTTCTTCCACATCCTTATGGGATCCTCCATTTTTGCACAATTAGCTGTTTTACTCCAGTAGGTTTGCTCTTTGCGGGAGACCCAAGAGAGTAGCCATACCATCAATTATAGCAATTCAATGTCAAACAGTATTAACTGAATATAATACATCTTGTGATGATATAGGAAAACTAATTTGGTAACCTAGGTCTCATGTTCAATGAGGGGACCTAAGACAGCCTTTCTTCAAATAATTGATAAGTAAAAAGCCCCACAGTATTCCTTTTCAGTTCGAAAAATGCAAGTCTTAGCAGCAGCTGACAGGAAATGTGTGATATTTCCCCGGGCTGTCTTTTGATGATGACTCATATTACCAGTGCCTTTGCTACCTCTGATTACCTATGTTTCAGTATTAGTGTCACTTTAGTACTTGAATCCTGTAAAGATTTTTGCAGTGGAAGTATAGTTCTTGGTTACCTACTACACTTAGAAACAGGTCCTCATTCTGTTTTATAATATGTTTTTTGCATTCTACTCTAAATCAAAGCCAGCGTTGAACAAAGGGATGATGCTGTGCGCGTCTTTCTCCTTTTGTGTGTGTTTCATCAGCTCCCCCTCCCCATGGCTCTTGTAATAAGGCAGTGGTGTATAGCTGGGCCTTTCATTCTTGTGCACTTAAAAATAAATGTCACTGCAGGAGAAATGCTGGCTGTGCTAGGATTGAGCAGAAATTGATTTTGAAATGATAGTAAACATTTGTTAAACCAGACACTGAACTTCACCCACTATGGTGGTTACATTACTTAGTTCAGTGTTTTTAATGCTCAATGTAATTCCTATTTTAAAAGAATTTAAGGAACAACCCACAGGTTTCTGAATATACAAACTCAGAAATTCCATACTGTCTGGGAATCTGATAGTCATGTTGTTTTAGATAACTGGATTTTACACTTGGTAGATACGCCAGCGCACTAATATCGCTCAGGTGTAATTGATCATCCTGTTTGCTCGCAAGGATAATGAGAGCCGCTGTGCCCCAGTGCTATGATTCTTATTGTTTAGACAGTGTTGGTGACATACTGTGCATGTGTAGTAGCCACATGTACTATAATAGTCCTTAAACTATTGGGATCACTGTCAGTATTTAAGTGTTGGAGGTACTTTTTTATCTTGAAAAAAATGAGAGATTTTTTAAAAAGTTTAAACTGTTTCACAATCAGTCCTTTAAATTTCATTTAACCTAAAACCTGAAATTTCAGTAATAGACAAAAACTCTTTAACAAGGCTGCCATCCAACTTAAAAGGTGCCCACCGTGGCTTTCACATTTGTAAAAATGTATTCTTTGAAGTGCAGCAATAGAATCCTCTGCTCCTAAGGAGTACAAGAGGGTATCTCCTAACTGTATGCTCCATATCATTTTATTTTCTGTAAATTTTGAAGTTAAATATGCATAAAGCAAATAATTATATACAAGAATAGATAAATAGTCTATATATAAAAGTTTAAGAACATCTGTGAATCCAAAGACACGATTATAAGAGTCAAAAAGCAGTCCACGGGCTTCCCTGGTGGCACAGTGGTTGAGAATCTGCCTGCCAATGCAGGGGACACGGGTTCGAGCCCTGGTCTGGGAAGATCCCACATGCCGCGGAGCGACTAGGCCCGTGAGCCACAATTACTGAGCCTGCATGTCTGGAGCCTGTGCTCCGCAACGGGAGAGGCCGCGACAGTGAGAGGCCCGCGCACTGCGATGAAGAGTGGCCCCCGCTTGCTGCAACTAGAGAAAGCCCTCGCACATAAACGAAGACCCAACACAGCCAAAAAAAAAAAAAAAAAAAAAAAAGCAGTCCACAAAGAGGGAGAAGATTTTTGCAATAATATATCCAACACAGGACTGGTAGTCAGAATATATAAAGAACTCCTAGAAATCAGTAATAAAAAGACCCAACGAAAAAGTGGGCAAAAGGCTTAAACAATCACTTCACAAAAGAGGATATCCAAGGTGCTAAATACACTGTACTTAATCACCAGAGAAATTCAAATGAAACCACAAGGTAATATCTCTACTATCTACCAGAATGGCTAAAGTGAAAAAATCCAGACAACACCAAGCATTGGTGAGGATGTAGGGCAACTAGAGCTATCATATATTGATGATAGTGTGGATTGGTACAGCCACTCTGGAAAACTGTTTAGCTCTATCTATTAAAGCCAAATGCATGGATGTCCTATAACCCAGAAATTCCACTTCTGGGCAGAATGAATTCTCCAACAGAAATGCATCAATATGTTCACCAAAAGTCATGTACTAGAACAGTGCTGTCCAGTAGGGTAGCCACTAGCCACATGTAGCTACTTAAATTAATGAAAATTAAATTAAAATTCAGTTCCTCAAAATTGAAGATGATTCAAAGAAATAGAAAGATATCCCATGCTCCTAGATTGGAAGAATTAATGTTATTAAAATGTCATAATATCCAAAGAAATCTATAGATTTAATGCAATCCCTATCAAAATACCCAGGACATTTTTGACAGAACTAGAACAAATAATCCTAAAACTTATGTGGAACCATAAAAGACCCCAAATTGCCACAGCAATCCTGAGAAAAAAGAACAAAACTGGCAGATACACACACTACTATATCTAAGATAGATAACCAACAAGGACCTACTGTATAGCACAGGGAACTCTACTCAGTATTCTGTGATAACCTATATGAGAAAATAACCTAAAAAAGAATGAATATATGTATATATATAATCGAATCACTTTGCTGTACACCTGAAACTAACACAACATTGTAAATCAACTATACTCCAATAAAATTAAATACAAACAAACAAACAAAAAAACACCAAAAAACAAAGCTGGAGGTATAACCCTGCCAAATTCCAGACTATACTACAAAGTTACAGTAATCAAAACAGCATGGTATTGGCACAAAAACAGACACGTAGATCAATGGAACAGAAAAGAGAACCTGGAAATAAACCCACACACCTATGGTTAATCAATCTATGACAAAGGGGGCAAGAATATATAATGGAGAAGAGACAGCCTCTTCAACAAGTGGTGCTGGGAAAACTGGACAGCCACATGTAAAACAGTGAGATTAGAACATTCCCTTACACCGTATACTACAAAAATAAACTTTAAAAGGGTTTAAAGACCTAAATGTAAGACATGAAACCATACAACTCTTGGAAGAGAACATAGGACACTCTTTGACATAATTTGGAGCAATATTTCCTTGGATCAGTCTCCTAAGGCAAAAGACATAAAAGCAAAATAAACAAATGGGACCTAATTAAACTTAAAAGCTTTTGCACAGCAAAAGAAACCGTCAACAAATGAAAAGACAACCTATAGGATGGGAGAAAATATTTGAAAATGATGATACCAACAAGGGATTAATGTCCAAAATATACAAACAGCTCATACTGCTCAATATTAAAAAAAATCCAGTCAAAAAATGGGCAGAAGACTTGAATAGACGTTTTTTCCAAAGAAGACATAGAGATGGCTAACAGGCACAAGGAAAGATGCCCAACATCACTAATTATTAGAGAATTGCAAATCAAAACCACAATGAGGTATCACCTCACACCTGTCAGAATGGCTGTCATCAAAAGGACCACAAATAACAAATGTTGGAGAGGATGTGGAGAAAAGGGAACCCTCGTACACTGTTGCTGGGAATGTAAGTTGGTGCAGTCACTATGGAAAACAGTATGATGCTCCTTAAAAAACTGAAAATAGAACTACCATATAATCCAGCAATTCCACTCCTGAGTATATATCTGGAAAAAATGAAAACACTAATTCAGAAAGATTTATGCACCCCAATGTTCATAGCAGCACTATTTACAATAGCCAAGACATGGAAGCAACCCAAGTGCCCATCAACAGACAATTGGATTAAGAAGATGTGGTGTGTATATACAATGGAATATTACTCTGCCATAAAAAGAATGAAATACTGCCATTTGTAGCAATGTGGATGGACCTAGAGAATATTATGCTTAGTGAAATAAGACAGAGAAAGACAAATACTATATGATATCACTTATATGTAGAATCTAAAAAATGAATGTATATGCAAAATAGACTCACAGATATAAAAAACAAACTTGTGGTTATCAAAGGGGAGAAGGAAGGGGAGAGGGACAAATTAGGGATATGGGATTAACAGATACAAACTACTATACATAAAATAGATAAGCAACAAGGATATACTGTATGACAGGGAATTATACCTATTATCTGGTAATAACCTATAATGCAAAAATACTGACTCACTATGCTGAATACACCTGAAACTAATACAATATTGTAAATCAAGTATACTTAAACTAAAAAAATTCAGTTCCTCATTTGCACTAGCTACATTTCAAGGGCTCAATAGCTGCACATGGGTTGTGGCTATCATACTGGGCATTGAAGACATAGAACATTTTCATTATTGCAGAAAGCTCTATTGGACAGCACTCTACTAGAATGTTCACTATTCATTCATAGCCCCAAACTGAAAACTACTCAGATGTCCATTAAAGTAGAATGGATAAGTTATTTGTGGTATATTGACACAATGAAATACTATACGGTGATGAGAATAAGTGATCTACAATTATATACAATACTATGGTTGAATCTCACAATGGAATGTTGAACAAAAGAAGCCAGACACAAAAGAGAACATACTGTATGATTCCAAATGCATAAAGGTCAAAAACAGGCAAAACTAATTTATGGTGACAGAAGTCAAGACAGTGGTTGACCTGGGCATGGGGTAGTGACTGGAAAAGCACACGGTAGATGTTCTGGAATGCAGCTTATGATGTGTTTCTTGATCTGAGTGTGCTTAGTTTGTGAAGATTTGAGTTGTACACTAACGATTTGTGCACCTTTCTGTATGTATGTTATATACAGTGGTGTGCTGGCAAACCAGCTTTCCAGGAAAAAAAAAAAGAAAGAAAAAGGAAAAATCCCTGATTTGTAGTGTTGGTTGCCAATTTCCATGGTGTAAATACTCCCAGCATGATGGATTTCAGGCTGGCTACCAATGATTAAACGGGTCATGAATCCCCTGAATATTTAAGTATTCACTCTTGTGAGCTGGTATCTCTACTAAACAAACAAAAAACTAACCCCAGAGAATCCCCAGAAAAGGAATTCCTCAGTTCAGTTCTCACTCCTAACTTTCACAGGCCCTCCTGGAGTCTTGGGGACCAGAGGGGAAGGACTGAGTAGGCAGGAGGGAAAGGGTTTGCTAGTCTGACTGTCCACTGCCTCCATGTTAGACTGAGGTGGGACTAGGTTCTAACAACCTTTGTCCTTTTAAAGACTAGCTTGGTAAGCCAGTCTTGGTATTACCATCCACTCAGTATGATTGGCTTAGGGGTGGACATGTGACTAAATTCTGGCCAATAAGACATGGGGGTGGTGTGCTGGGGGACTTCTGGGAAAAGTTGCATCACTGCCTGGGTTGATGGGGGCCATCTTTTTTTTTTTTAATATTTATTTATTTGGCTGTGCTGGGTCTTAGTTGCGACAGACAGGATCTTCATTGCTGCATGCGGGATCTTTAGTTGTGGCATGTGAACTCTTAGTTGCTGCATGTGGGATCTAGTTCCCTGACCAGAGATTGAACCCAGATTCCCTGCATTGGGAGCACAGAGTTTTAGCCACTGGACCACCAGGGAAGTCCCCGACGGGGGTCATCTTGCAATGCAGAAAATGTTGGTGCAAGAAGATGGAAAGAACCTGGGTCCTTAATGATGTCCATCCTTGACCACTGAAATTGAGAACCCTAAAGCTGTTCCATCTCAGGACTTTCCTCCCTATGCGGAAATAATAAATGTCTTTATTGTTAAAAAAAAGAAAAAGACATGGCTTTTGTCACAGTTTCGCTTTCAAAAGAGGGCTGCTCTTTCTCTGCATCTTCACTGAGAACAGGGGAGCAGCCTCCATGTGGAAGGAGCACTTCATGTGGAGTCAGGCTGGGAGCATCAAAGTTTCAGCCACAGACACGCTGGGTGACCTGGTCCAGTCCCCAATCTGCATCTTAGTTTCTCCATCTCTGGTGTGAGGCAGTTGGGGTAGAGTCCCAGGGTAAGTCCTAAAGGGTCAGCAAAGGACCTCTTACATCCAATCTGCAAGGTAGGGAGAACACGTTTTCTTGCATTGTCCCATTGTGTGCCTGTGATGGGACCTGGTGAAAGGCTGGCATCTGGCTGGCCCCTGATTAGAGCCTGTCAGATGAAGGTGGCCAAGCATGCCATGCTGTGTTTCAACACCAGCCTGGGGCTGGCTGGGAAGGGAGAGGGAACACGTGATCTTCCCTTGAAACGGTCTTGGGAGGACCCTGCAGGGAAGACCGAGTGAGTTCTGCAGCTCTCGTTGTGGGATGCAAGAGCCAGAGGTGAAAGACAGAACAAACTCTTACTGAGCGTCTATGTGCTCACCAAACTCTCAGTCACCCCGGAAACTGGGTCTCATTATCCCATTTCATAGCTGAATAAACGGAGGCTTGGATGATTTAAATACATTTGCTCCAATGGTTTTTGAACCTGCGTCTTTCAGCTCTTGCTGTTTTTTCTGTATTAGACTACATCCCCAGCCTTAGCCACATTCCTAGGGGAGACAGACATCATCCAGTGGCTGAAGGGCCTGGCGGATGGGCAGAGGAAAGCTCTGGAATGACTCTCTCTCGAGCAAGGCCTGGAGGTCACCTACGGACATGTAGTCTAGGTGGGGTCAGGTGGGAAGAGGGAGCAGCCCTTAGAAGCTGATGGTTTGGGGGCTAATGGAGGACACGGTTCTTAAGTGCAGAGAGAAGCAAATAGAAGGAACTCTAGGAGGTGAAAATGTATCAAGCTCTCAGAGGGACTAGCGTGGCCAGTGCCCTGGGCTTGGGCCCGGAAGCCCTGCTTTTGAATCCTGTCTCCTCCGTCGGTGGCCCCTGGGTCCATGGGGCATGTGACTTCTCTGTTGGGGCCTCTCTCTCCTGTCTGGGAAGTGTGCAGGCCTGCACACTTCTGTGGTGACATCACAGAGGAAGACCAGCCTTTCCTAATCACCCTGGGCACAGTTCCAGGTGCAGGAGGGGTAGCCAATCTAGGGTAGCCCTTGGCAGAGAAATGGCAATGTCCTTACACATTGCTGTTTTGCAAGTCAGTCCTCTCAGTGTACTTGACTTTGGGGTGCCATGGGTGACAACTCTGGGGGTCATGCTTTCCTTGGCAAGATTTCTAGATACAGAAACCAACCCAAGACTCAGTCTCTAGATCCTTCCCTTTTCCACGCTCCCAGGGTTGTGGCAGAATAGGCCAGAGGGGGACAAGAGGGTGGCAAGGAGGCCAGTTAGGAGGCTAAGACACTGGTACAGGTGATGACGATGGTGTCCTTGGTCCTGGGGCTTAGAGGTGGAGGTGGCAAGATGGGGTCAGATTTGAAAGTGAAACTGTTAGGATTTTCAGATTAATTGGTTTGGGGGTAGATGAGAAGGAGAGCAGTAAAAACTGAGAAAGTTTGGGGCTTGAGCACATGGAAGGACTGAGCTGCCATTTCCTGAGATGGGGAAGATGACGGGCAGCTTGGGTGGGGTCTATGAGTCAAGATGTAAGGTTTCGACATGTTCTATCTGAGATGTGCTGTAGACACCCGAGTGGACAACCGAGTGGAGATATGGGGTGGACAGTTGGATATCTGAGTCTGGAGTTCAGGGAGAGTCTGGAGTTCAGGGAGAGTCTGGAGCTGGAGATGTAAATTTGGGGACCGTCAGTGTATGGAAGCTGCTCAGTACCATGAGGTGGATGAGGTCAGCCAGGGAGCCCGCTGCCAGGGGACGGGGAAGTGCAGAAACTCTGCCAGCAAGGAGTGCTCTGCAAAAGCTGGGGATACTGCTACTGTTATTAGTACTACATTAAGCACTCAAGCTGAGGTTGACGCCCTCTTGCCAAGGACTCTAATATAAAATGGTTGTGCATTTAAAACTGAGATTAGCTGTCAGATGCTGAGCACTCACTACAGTCAGACTCTGACTCAACCAGAGAACTCTGAGGAGGGGCAGCCAGGATGTTTATGGGGCTGTAGAATGGACTCTCCACTCAAGGGGTGGGGGTGAAGGAGCGGACTTGACTCTACCCTTGTCTTTTTGTCCAGCTGCAGATTATCGAAAATTGAGCCCTGGAAAGACTCATCTGGGGTGTATCCCTGACCCCCACCATTTTCCAGCTGTGTCACCTAGACTAGCTTCTTCATGTCCTTGAGCTTCAGTTTCCTCAGGCCTGAAATGGCCACACTGACCCCTCCTGTGCAGAGTTGCTTCTAGGAAGCAAGAAGGCCACACAAAGAAATGATCGTAAGGCCTTGTAAGCCCTTTACCTGTGATACCTCATTTGATCCTCAGAGCAACCCGCTTGAGGTGGACAGTCCTTTCAACTTCCATTTTACAGATGAGGAAACTGAGGCTCAGAGAGACATGGCTAGCCGAAGTCACTCCTTCTATTCCCTTGCCCATTCCAAAATCAGACCTCAGCAAGGAATGGACAAAGGTTTCATTTCACAGGCTAATGATTATTGGGTAGTGCCTGCACATGTTCAGAGGGAGTCTGAGGTTGCATTCAGGCTCAGTAGGAAAGAGCACTGCAGTTGATTAGCAGTGTCTACTCTGGGCAGAGAAGTGGTAAATTGCAGAGTGTGCCCCATCATTTGCCCTCTTAGCTTTCAAGTCCTTCCTTCTGTTGACAGCGAAGTCTCTGCAGAGGTAACAGTTACAATGAGCAGAGCAGCAAACAGAAGTGTCTGGTCCAAACCCCGGATTCATCTCCAAAGTCCCCATCTCTCCTCATTTCCCACATTCTGTTATCAAAGACTTGGGTCATATTAAGCTGTGTAGAGAGAGGGTGGTCAAAAGACAAGACTTTCAAGTTTCTTGAGCATCTTCTCAGTGCCTGGCACCAAGCTAGATGCTCCTTGTGGTACACCACATCTGGGCATCAAACCAAAAGGCTATTATGACTATTTCCATTTTACAGATGAGCAAATTGAGGTTTCTAGACGTTAAGTAGCTTGCTCCAGATCACACAGCTGGTTAGTGTCAGTGCCATGTTGCACTTGAACTCAGGTACTGTCTATCACATCACACCAACTCTGAGGGAGAGTCAAGCCCATCCAGAGACTTTTTCAGCCTGCGATTCCTTCCAGCCCTGTGGGCAGCCTGTGAGCTTAGCAGAGACAAGCCCCACCTGATTTCTCTGTGGCTCTCTTTCCTGCTTGGCTACAGGCTCAGTCTTCCCTGTGTCCCCAAAGCCCCTCCTCCCCCAGATCCGTCCTTTGAGGCCACCTCCACCTCACAGGGAGCTCTGTGGAGCTGCCATGTGCTGGTGGCAAAGAAGAGGTTGTGAAGCATCTGTTCTTGGAGCCTGGGTCCTGGGGGAATCCTGGGCTGCCCTGCCCAGCTGGGGCCAGATGGAGGAGGCTCCCACGCCTCCAGCCTCTCTGAGGATCCAGGCTGGTCCCCCTCCTCCTCACTCAGTGCTTAAGGCTGGAAACGGCTCACAGGCCTGCACTTGCAGGGAGACGACCTGACTTCCCTCCTGCAGCCTTGTGGCCAAAACCCTCAGGGCTTCCCCTCCCCTGTTCTTGCCTCCTCTCCCTGCCTTAGTCTTTTCATCTGCTTGACTGGGCAGAGGGGCATGGAGGTCTGCTGGGGCTGTCTCTGCGAGGGGCTGAGATGAGCTAAGATGCTTGGAAGGTAAGATGGGGCCGGGGATGTGGTAGGGCCTGGGAGGAGTGGGCCCAGCCTGGTCTGCTTCATGGCTGCCCAGCTCCTGAGAGGCCAGTGGATGGTCCCACTTCACCCAGTGTCTGAATCTGTGGGTACTGGGCAGACGCCTGCCCATTGCCCTACTCCTCCCTGCCCTGGATCCACGTTCCCTGCTGACTCTCCCTGACCTCCTGAACTCTAACTCCTAGGAGATGGGTCTTGCTTGGGAAACTCTAGGGCTTGTTTTTCCTTCTGGGGACTTTCCTTTCTGCCCTTCTCAATCGGCAGGGTGTAGGGGTGTGGAAACCTAAACAGGAACAAGCTGTGATTCCTATCCTAAGTTTTCCAGGTTTTAATGGTCTTTGGCATCTTTGCATGTACTGAGCAAGATAATTTTGTGAGCTAAGAAGGTTCAAGGATTCCCTGTTAGGTGTCTAAATTCGCAGAGCGGGAAAGGAGGTGCTAAAAAAAAGAGGGTGTGTGTCCATGGCAGGGCCCTCCTGGGACTTCGGACTTCATCCCTCATTGCTCCGGGTCAGGTGTATGTGGATGTCTGGGGCTCTTGTGGTTCTGCATCCCTTCCAGAACCTGCGTGAAGGCCTCTGGTCTGCGAGCCCAGGAGGCCGCCCATAAGACATCTGCTTCACCTCGATTTGCTCACTTGTCTGGTTGTTCCATAAACATCTACTGAGGCAGCAATTTACAGGTTGGGTCTGAGGAGGGGCCCAGATGGGGGGAAGTCAGAAGGGAGATCCGTTGACCCAGTTTGGAAACCCCGGGGTCTCCTTGGGCAGTTGGCAATGATGGGTGTGTTGGAGGGGAACTGATGGTCACTCTCAGATTTCTGGCCTGAAGAACTGAGTGGTGGTGATGGTGGTGGTGATGGTGGTATCCTAAACCAAAACAGCAAAATCAAGCAAGCCAGCATGGAGGGGAAGACAAGGAGTTCAGTTTGGGACAGGCTGTATTTGAGCAGTGGAGACGGGGGCTTCCCAGGGGAGCCAGGCAGCAGAAGGCAGAAGGAATCAGAAGCTCAGGCAGAACTGGGGTGGGAGAGAGCCGGGACGCTGCCGGCCTAGACGCTGCAGTTGAGAGCAGAGTGAGGATGAAATGGTCTGGAGTGTGTGGGGCGAGAAGGCCAGCAGGATTGGAGTCTCGGGGGACCCAGCATCCCAGGGCAGGTACTGGAAGAATCCACCCACCTCCAGCACCAAAGGAGACCAGGAATGGATGGTCAGAGCCCAGAGAGCCAGAGGGGCTGGAGGAGAACCTGAGGGCTCAGATTCAGGAACCCAGTGGAGGAGTTACCTAGAAGACTGATGTGACCAACAGAGTCAGATGCAGCTGAGAACTGGAAACTCTGGGATGGACTTAGCGACACAGGTGCTGATGCGGTGTTGGTGTGGGGTTGCAGGAGCCAGACTGAAGCAGACTAAGGGTGCTGAAAGGGGTGCTGTGAGCACTTCTTAGACAAGTGCAGAGAAAAGGTAAAGAGTCTGATTGGACAACGTGAGGAGAAGAATCCGGCAGAGAAGGGGAGAGATGATGGAGGAAGGGGTGGGCCTGGACAATCCCATGGGACCCA
Organism: Balaenoptera borealis; assembly: GCF_965194805.1. Lineage (NCBI taxonomy): Eukaryota > Metazoa > Chordata > Mammalia > Artiodactyla > Balaenopteridae > Balaenoptera > Balaenoptera borealis. Next base: position 18,946,781 of record NC_138878.1, read on the forward strand.
GCCTGCCATTGCCTGGGACACCCTTCTCCAATTGAAATCTGAACAGACCCCAACCTGTAGATGTTAGCAGAGCTGCTCTGGCTGAAGCAATGGGTGGTGGAGCTCCTGGGTTCTGCCTGCCTGGGCTCCCCTCACCCTCCAAGGAGCCTCACAGTTGCCCTGAGCTCCTGGAACCCACTGGCCTCAGTCCCCTTCATTTTAGAGATGAGGACGGGCTGGCCAAAGCCACAGAGAGAATCTGGTGGCAGAGTCAGGAGCTTCAGCTTCTCCCCCTCTAGCGCCTCATCCACAGTGTCTGACTGTGCATTTATTTATTCAACAAACATTGAGTGCCTACTGCATGCTAGGTGCTGGGCCTGTTGGCGTGGGGTGGGGCGGTGAGGGGAGAGGGGAATTCAGAGATGTGCAGGAACTGCTTCTGACCAGCCCAGAATACCCATGACCATACCCTGGAGTCCTCAGGAGCTGGATGCACAAAGCCCTGTCCTGGGGTGTCGACCCCTATTAGTGCAGACAGGCGGGGCTCTGAAGGGCCTGGCTTGAGCCCAGAAGGTTCTGGAAAGCCCTCCGTACTCAGCAGCCCCAGCCTTCTCCACTGCTGGCTGCTCCCAGGAGTGACGGCACAGCCACCCTGACCCTCCGTGGGGCAGGTGTCCCTGGGCTCCGACCTGCTCCCCCTGTGGCAGCCTTCCCACCTGGCCTGGGGCTGGGGCTTTGACACCTGATTATGCCACAACAGCAACCTTGGTGACAACAATAACATTTATTGAGCTTGTCCTATCTGTCAGAAAGCTTATCACTCTTGACCTATGCCCTCCTCGGTACCCATGGCAGCCAGCAGCCAGGCTGGGCTCCCCCGGCCCCTGAACATCACTCTTTGCACAATAAACCCATTGCCACCTTGCCCTTCCCAGCCCGCCTGGTGATGATCGCTCCCAGACGGGAGGGGCCGGCTCTCCCCACCCCGACTGCAGCAGCCCTTTGATGTTCAAACAATTGACAGTTGGGATTTCGACTATATGCAAGAGAGGTCCCCAACCCCATGATTCGGGACATGTAACCAATGGCGCAGATTTGAACAGACACTGGTGAGCGGGCCGAAGGGAGATGACAAGTAGAGGGAGGCTAAGGTGGGGGCCCTGAACTCACGCAGACTCACAGTCCCGCCTCACCACGGAGAGGGGATGGGGAGGTTATGCACGTCCTCCCAAACTGCAGCAAATGATGGTGGCTTCGAGGGGGTTCAGGGCACATCACGGGAGGAAGCGGGTGGCTGCCAGGGGGAGAGGTGAAGGCGACTCTGGGGTAAGGGTGGCAGCGTGAGTCGATGAAGGCGGGGCTGATGACGACTAGGGGAGTGAGCCCCAGGGGCTGTGACCTTGAGCCCCGGGGTACACCTGATTGTGTCCATCTTCTAGACGTGTGAGCGTCAGGGAGCCATGAGAGAATGTTACGGGCAAAATCATCTATGGCTTCAGTAGATGGAAATGAATTAGTAAATGAGGGGCTGCATGGTGGGGCTACTCCAGGAAGGGTTTCCTAGGACACTGAACTCCAAGGAGCGTGTTCTGTGGCGCACCCATCCCGTGAGACATTCCTTGTGGCCACCTAGATTTGGGAAGATCACTGGGCTTTCTCTTTCCTATGGAGCCTCACAACACAGCACCACATTAAAGGCTCTGAAAAGTCCAGCAAAACCCGCTTGACTTGTCTCACTCAGCATTTCCCACACTCACTTGACCATGGAATTAAAAAAAAAGTAACCCCATTAATATCCCTTGGAGGAACCCTGAACCACACTTTGGGAAGTGCTCATACAGAGGGATTCGCAAAGTGAGATGTCTCTTGCAGACGTCAGGAGTCTTCTGTGTTGCCCTCCCCCCAACCATCATATCACATCACACCCTGATCAGACCCCTGGAGCTCTCTGGCCAAACATCCTAGAGACATTCTCTGCAGTCCTGACTCTGCCCTCACCTGGCCCTGGTCCATGGGAGGATGTGGGGAGGAGACTTACAGGGGCAGGGGCGTTTGAAGGACATGTAATCCTTGGAGCAGAACAGCGGAGCCAGCCTGCCCACGTGCACAGCTCTGACTTCTCGCAGGGAAGGACCCTCCGCTCACCTGCAGAGACACAAACAGGCAGGTGATGGGGGCGCCCATACAGCACCTACCGACCCTGCAGGGCGCTCGTGTACCTTGGGCTGTCAGCCTCTGGGGAGAGGATGGTGACTTTGAGAGCATGGGCCTAGTCTGGGTGGGGGCCTGGAGGGCTCTGGGCTGCAGAATATGGGGGTTCTGGGCAGGGGTGGCACAAATGTGTGCTGGGTTCTCAGTGGTTGGTGGAAGAGGGGAATCTCTCTCCTGGGTGGACCCTTGAGAATCTTGTAACTGTCAGGGCTGGAAAGACCCTTAAAGATCAGTTCAATGTCCTCATTTCACAGAAGGGGAAACTGAGAACTGGAGAGGGTGAGGGACTAGTTTAAGGTCCCACAGCTAGCTTTGGAAGGGAATTCATAGATGCCTAGCTCAAAACCTTATTATTATCATCATCATCATTGCAACAGTTTTAAGAGGAAGATGCTCTGCTCTTTTCATTCTCATTTTATAAAAAAGGCAGTTGAGGCTCAGAGAGGTTATGAAGCTTTCCAAGGTCACACAGCTTCTAATTACAGGCTGGGACTAGAACCCAGGTCTGTTTGACTCCAAAGCCCACACTGTCAGCCAGCACACTCCCTTAGAAGGCACCTAATATATTAAATTACCAACTCGGAAATAAGGACCTAGAGAATGAAATTGTCTCTTCCCCAATTCCCCCTGTACCCCCAAGTGAACATCCAGGTGTCAGGATGTCTGTGCAGCAAAGGACTGCCAGGTCACTCTAACACCCATTTGCAATGGAGGAGACATTTTCAGAAAGTAATCCATCCTCCCATGCTGCTGGAGATCTGAACTGATTCAGTCTCTCCTGGTATGTCCCCAGGTGACAGGAGGCTATGGGAATATTAGGGAGTTATAGTTCTTATTTCTAGGGAGTGCGGTCACTTTACTTGCAGAAACCAAACTGCACCTTTGGATGGATGTGGAGCCGAGCAGGTACTTGCAGGGGAAGCTGTCAGTCACAAGCCAATGGGAAAAGAGCCTGGCCCCTCTAGGTCCCAGGGGGCATTCGGCTTCCCTGATCCTGGGGATGATATCATTGTGGACAGAACTTTTTTGTAAGAGGCGGGTCCAGAGGTCCCACCCTTTTCTCCTCCAGGGATCCCTTTTATTATATGTTTTTTTTCTCCAAATGGGTCCCCTATTTTGACGGGGCCAATTGGCCAAACTACACTAGTAACTGATTATTCTATTTAATAAACAAATCAAACACCTATCTTTGGAGAGCCTGAGCTCAGAAGTCCAATTCCTGAGTGCTAATATCAACGCAGTGTGACTTTGGACAAAGCACTTCACCTCTCTGAGGTGCAGTGTCTTCCTGGGGAAAGCAGGGTAAGAACACTTAAGCTGCCGTGAGGACGGGGGTTATGTACGGAAAGCCCCTGGCAGGAGGTGTGTGGCTGCAAAATGTTCATTCTGCTGCCTGAGGGGGGTGGGAGGGAAGGGGCCATCACTGCTGCTGACCTGGGAATCCCTCTTCAGGTGGCTTCTTCCAGCTCAGCCTGTCCTGGTGTGAACCCCAGGCTGGCCTGACTCCCACTCCCAGTCCCCATAGAAACCCAGTCAAGAGTTCTGATGGGGGAAGTGAAGGTAGGATGTGATCTCCCCAGGCCTGGTAGAACCGGCGTGGCAGGCTGCTCGGGGAACTGTGATTTCACACCAGAAAACTCACAGAGCATCTCAGGGCCTGGGATCTGTGCTTTCTAAAAATACATGTGTGTACGTGTGTCTGTGTTCATTTCTGCGGGTGTGCTGGTGTGCACTGTGGCCGCGTGTGAGTCTGGAGGAGGATGTAAGTGGGCTGACAGGTCATCTCTTGCGCTGCTTCCAGAGAGGTCTTTCTTAAAGGCAAAATGGATTATGTCATTTGCTGATAAGTCTTCCACAGCTCCCAGTGCCCTCAGGAAAATGTCCTGGCTTCCGCCCCAACCTCCACAGTTCCAGGGCTGTTTCCCTCTCTAGTGAGTTGGCATAGTGTGGGCGCTTGGTAAATGCACGCTGAATGTACACTTACTGTAAGGCTATCCTGGTGGCACCTGATGCCATGGAGGGTGCTGACCAGCTCTAACACTTCAAGCAGTTGTCCCCAAGGTCCTGCTTCTCCTAGAGGCCCCCTGTACCCCCTCTTTCCTCCCACTGGGCCTTGTGACACTGAGATGAAGGCTGGGGTTTTGTAGGGTGTGGGGAGGTGCGAGATGACCTCCCAGGGCAGGGGGCACCAAAAACCCTTGCGTTACGTATCGTTTTCCATGGTCAGTTTGGGTGTTTGGTGGACAGCGTGTTAGGTTCCCAGGTGGCCAGGAGGCTGGCAAGGGGCCGGCAGGTTTGGCCATGGGTCAGGTACACATTTCCGTATGTGGAGATGTTCCGGGCACGCCGGCTTTCAGGGTGGCTCACGTTCACCAAACACCTGCATGTGCCAGTTAAGATCACCGAAATTACTGCAACAGGTCCCCCGAAGTGGGTAACAGTTTCATTTTGCAAATGAGAAAACTCACAGGCTCCGTGACATAACCCACCCAAAGTCACCCAAAGAGAAGAGGTGGAGGAAGAGCAATGCAGGGAGGGACTCTGTCACTACCCGCCCCGCCCCCCCCGCCACAGTGCCCCTTGGTTACTGCAGGGACACCCCACAGAGATCTGACACCAGGTCACGTCTCCCCCCCACGCCCGCCGCACTCAGCATCAGCATCAGAGGCGAGGCGTGTCCCTGCCTGTGACTCATCTCCGACTGGATTGTCTGGCTGGAAACTGGAGGGCGGGCCGGCGGGCTGCGGTATTCCAGGTTCTGAAGTGGCTGAATGGTGGGCGGCGAGTCCACGTCACTCCCACTTTGCTTCACGTCCCTGCTCCCGGAATACCTCCTTTCTGTAGCCACTGCGACACTCTGATCTCAATCAATGAGCCTGTGGTTAGTGGACTGGCGCCGTATCCCTGGCGGAGGCGGCCAGGTAACAGCGGGGACAGGACGGTCAGCGCATGCGCGGCAGAGGCACCCGGACTGGAGGGTTGAGCTTCACGGGGGTCCACGGCAGACGGGGCAGGGCCGCGCAGGGGCTGGCCTCCGGGATGGGCCACGTCTATGCAGCGCCTGCTCAGCCCATTGGATCTCAAAACAAATCCCCATTTTACAGTTGACGACACAGAAAGGAGGCTCAGAAATGAGGTAGGCGGGTCTTTTAAGTCTGGGACCCAGGTGATGGTTTCCCTAATGGACAAAAACATCCCTTGGCAACTGCGGGTAGATGTCATTACAGGCATACCTCGGAGATATTGCGGTTTGGTGGTCGCGAGGCTCCAGACCACCGCAGTACAGCGAGTCACACGAATTTTTTTGGTGTCCCAGTGCATATCAAAGTTAGGTTCACACTATACTGTAGTCTGTTAGGTTTGCAGTAGACATTTATCTAAAAAACAATGTACATACCTTAATTTAAAAATACTTTATTGGGACTTCCCTGGCGGCCCAGTTGTTAAGACTCCCTGTTCCCAGTGCAGGGGGCTCGGGTTCGAACCCTGGTCGGGGAACGAAGATCCCGCATGCCGCATGGCGTGGCCAAAAAAAAGAAAAAAAAACTTTACTGCTAAAAAACGCTAACCATCATCTGAGCCTTCAGTGGGTGGTAATCTTTTTGTGACAGTAACATCAAAAATCACTGGTCACAGATCACCACAGCAAATACAACAGCAATGAAAAAGTTTGAAATGTTGTGAGAATCACCAAAATGTGACATAAGGGACATGAAGTGGGCAAATGCAGTTGGAAAAATGGCATGGATAAGACTTGCTTGACTCAAGGTTGCTCCAAAACGTCAGTTGGTAAAAACAAGCAATATCTATGAAGAGCAATAAAACGAGGTATGCCTGTAAACGTTTGTCACGTGATTAAATGAAGAAGCAAATGAACTCAGGAGTGGAGGAGAAAAAGAGTGAGAGGACGGTGGCAGAGAGGCTGGCAGAGGACACGGAGGTTTGCAAATAAGTAACTTGGTCCTGATGTTAGAAAAGGGATCCAAGTGTGTGGCAGCCTCTGCAGCAAGGAGGCCTTCTGTCCCCATGCAACATCTGGCCAAATGTGTGCTACACTGGGTTGGTCAGGAAATGCCTGGAGGTTACTGGGTCTTCAGGTTGCCTTGATTTACCTGGAGTAGTCCTCTATTGGATCAGCTGCCTTCCCCGCTGCCACCAAGGCCCAACTTCTAAGACTTGATATACTGACTAACTACATAAACCGGTCCATTTGCAAATCAGCAAATAGGTCCTGACCAAGCGTGTAGAGAAGCCTGATTCAGGGTCCAGAAAACACCAAAGAGGGCATAGAAAAGTATTATTACAGTGGTGAAACATGGGATGCGTCCCCAGTGTCCAATAAGAGAGGAGAGGCTGAGAAAATTCTGGCATATGCTTATAATGGAATATTGTATAGGCATGGAATCATGTTTTTAAAGAAACTTTAATAACATAAAAGACTTTCAGTATACTGTTAAGAGGGGGGAAAAACCCCACCAGGTAAGCAGGTTCTAGAACTCTGCCTACAATATGATCCTTATTTTGTAAGGAAAAAAAAAAAAACCAGAGAAAATATTCACACATAGAAAAAGATTAAAAGGAAATAGACTAAAATATCCACAGTCACGTACTCTCTGGGCAGTGGTGAGATTGAGGAGGCTTTTTATGTTCTTTTATTTTTTAAAAATGATTTTCCAAATTTTCTTCAATGAACATGTATTAATTTTATAATCTGAAAAATCATTAAAATGAAGATTTGAAAACACCTTTTATGCTAACAAAATAAAGAATAATTAAATGAATAAATCAGTGATAGTTAACTCACTGGAAGTTTTTTTTTAATTTTTTTAAATTTATTTTTATTTTTTATATTTTTTATTGATTGATTGATTGATTACTATGTTGGGTCTTCGTTTCTGTGCTAGGGCTTTCTCTAGTTGTGGCAAGCGGGGGCCACTCTTCATTGCGGTGCGCGGGCCTCTCACTGTCGTGGCCTCTCCTGCTGCAGAGCACAGGCTCCAGACACGCAGGCTCAGTAGTTGTGGCCCACGGGCCTAGCTGCTCCGCGGCATGTGGGATCCTCCCAGACCAGGACTCGAACCCGTGTCCCCTGCATTAGCAGGCAGATTCTCAACCACTGCGCCACCAGGGAAGCCCTCACTGGAAGTTTTAAATGCTAATTTAATTGCCTTTGAACATGCCATTTTTTATTGCCAAAATTTAAAAAAGTTAACTTGTCTTTGAACTTACTGATAAGGAGCTTTACTAACATGTTAGGAAAATAATCTCCACTGGTTTTAACCTTCATCACATTTTCCTTGGCGCTTGAGCAGGTCCTATTTGCCAGATTTTTGAGAGAATAGTTTCTGCCATGAACCTTGAGGTTTATCTTCAGGCAAGCTATACACTTGGCAATAATAATAACAATAATAGACCTTATGTTTGTAAAACACTTTATAATTTGCAAAGCACACGAAGTGCTGGTTATTGTTCTAGTCTCTGGGGATATGAGAGTGAGCAAAGTGGTTAAAAGTCCCTGCCTTTGGGGAGTTTACATTATATTGACGAGGGCAGACAATAAACAAATGAATAAGATATATAAATGTTGGGGGTGATAAGTGCTATGGAGAAAAATGGAGAGAAGAGAGATAGGGAATAAATGGGGCGGGGAGCTGCTCTTTTAAATCAGTTTGATACTGTTTGAATAGAAAAAAAATGAAGATGTCTCTAAAAATTCCATAGCCCATGGGCAATTAACACATAGACATACAATGATTGAAGATATCCATTGAGGAAGCATTCCATTAACTAATTACATATCGTCTAAGATACAATGTGCTAATTATCAATTTTACAAACTCATAAAATTATGATGAGTCATAGTGATGTTTTAAGTTTTCTATACCTAGCAAAGTTAGTCCTTAACCTTTCTAAGCCTCAGTGTTCTCATCTATAAAATAGGGATAATTATAGTACTTATATCAGAGGGCTGTCCTCAGACTCCAGAGAGAAAATACTTATGCTTGGGAAAGAGCATGCATTCAGTGCATGTTCATAATGCAGACATAGCAAGGCCATTGCGAGGGGTCCATTCGTCACTGCCACGTGTTTCCTGTATATTGTTTCTCCAGTCCTCACGACTATACTGGGAAATGTGGACTATTTGTTCCCCTTTTCAAGAGGAAATTGAGGCTCTGAAAGGTAAATCTCCTGCCCAGAATCACAAGCCATAAACCCAGGTAGTCCAGCTCCAAGAAGCTGTGCTCTCAGCCACAACTGTACTTTGTGCCAGGGGGATTCAGAAGCCCTCCTGGCTTCAGTTTCTCCCTTTAGGAGGCTGAGAGCTGGCTGCCACCTTCTCATCCCTTACCCTGTGCTGTGAGCACTTCCAGGGCAAAAGCTTCAGGTAACAGGCATCTGAGTGTGTCTAACTGATCATTCCCCAAGACTGAAGGAGGTGCCCGTATCCCCATCACGTTGCCGCCTGGCTGTACTCCACTATGTGAACCAGGTGACACAAACCTCCTAAATTAGTTTCTGATTAACTCCTTTGGGAAGAAGAGGTGAGGATTATAGAAGATGCTGGGATGTGACACCCTGGTGGGTGAATGGGGGAGGGGTGGGAGTAGGCTACAGAGGAAGAAGACGACAGAAGGGGTTTTTGTGTAGAAACAGCCCTCAGGAGGCAGCCCATTCTGCCTGTCTCACTAGGTCCCCACCAGGCAGCATGTGGACAGACCCCCCGCCATCCCCCCCGTTCTCACAGCTGGGGCACAGGTGAGCAGGACTAACACGGGTGTCCACAAGCTGGACATTTGTTTTCTTCCCAGCAATGCTCCTGGTTACCTACACCCTCCATGCCACCCCAAGGATTCCAGCATCCTTTCCCAGGCCCTGGGCCTCATTGGTTCTGCTCTGGGTCTGAAGCCTCAGCTGCACAGACTGGGCAGATCTCTTCCTGGGGCCCTTCCAGCTCTGAACTTCTAAACTCTCAGTCAGCCACGGGCTCCATTTCCTCCCCAAGGGTTATCATTTCTGGTGCCTCGTGGCTCGGTTGCCTGGATGAACACACCACGGTCAGCACAGGTCCAGGGTTGGGACCCCTCGGACTTCCCGCTGTCTCCTTGCCCTGGTGGCTGCTCCCCCTGCTGCTCTTCACTGCCTGTCTGAACTGTCACCACCGGAACATCCAAGCCACCTGACTGTCTGATTGCTCCTCAGGGAAAGCAGTCCTCCCCAGGCCCCAGTCCCCGGAGTGGAGGGAGGTGTGAATTCCCTCGCACAGAGTGTGAGCAGCAGACATCAGTCAAGGGCAAAAGAAAGAGTTGGTCAGATACAGTCTTTCCCAACCTGGATGGAGATGACAGGTAGGGAGGCGAGCACCGCTGGGAAGCAGAGCGCCCAGGGAGGAGGGAACAGCTGAGAAAGGGCAGACCCTAAAGAGAGCGTTTTGCCCTTGGGGGATTCAAAGGCCTCCTTGGAGGGGGGCTTGGGGGGTTTGGAGGGGGTCGTGTCGCCGCCACCTCAGGGCAACTCGCTCTGCCTCAGCATCCACTGGTGCTGCATGCTTCACAGAACGACACCTGTAGTCAACCTGAATTGAGTGATGGCTGAGTGCCAAGCACCATGCTAGGCCCCCTACAAGCATCACCTCATTGAATCCTCCCAACCCACCTTCCCCATGTTTCAGATGGGGAAACTGAGGCTCAGAGAGGTTAAGTATCTTGCCTAACATCACACGGCTAGGAAGGCAGCCAAGCCCACCCTCTGGTTCCAAAGCCCTTAAACACTCTGCTCATGACAGAATCCTACCTACTTGTCAGCGGAGGCCATTGAGGCACAGGGACGTGAAGTCACTTGTTCCAGTAGAGCAGTCAGGATGTTTGAGGAGAGTCAGGAGGGGCTTGCTCAAGGCAGGTGCCCGTGGACTGTGTGAATCAAGACCAAGGACCAAGCTCCTGGAGCCCCCGCCGCTCACACCTGTCACTGGTGCCCTCCCCTTTCCAGCCTGGGCCTGGCCATCTCCGCTGGCACGGCGCGTGGGATCAGGAGGGCAGAGCCTCAGGACCGCCAGGCCGATGGGGAGAGGGGGAGGGTCGTGCGAGTCTGCCGTGGGTCTGGTGGGCACTACCCAACTTCCGAGAGCGATTAGGGAGAGGCGGCTCTACCGCTTGGTGCTGCGCAGCCAGCCAGAGCAGCCGCCTCGGACTCAGCCTCGAGTCCCGCTTACCGCGCCAGGGAAAGTCGGCCCCGGAGCTGGAGAAGGTGCGTCGGGGACACCACCTTTCCCACCGATGGTGCTGAGATAGGCCAGCGTGGTAGGCATCGAAGTGGGGGCATGGCCCTGGTGGTCCGCCCGTCGGAGGGTCAAACTTCCCGGCTCGAGGGTCGGGGGTGGGTTCTAGCTTCGAACTCTACAAAGCCCGGAGCCCCTTTCCTCTTCTACCCCGACCAAAAGTGCGTCCTAGTTTACCCTTCTTGGGTGGGTTGTTCAGGGGTCCGCGAAACCGAGGGCGCGGGGTCGTGAAGACTGTCTTATGCTCTCTCCATGGGGTGGATGTTTGTTTGGGACTCAAGTCGGGCAAGAACCGGGAGACCTCTCCATCCCTGCGGCCCGATGGCATGCTCAGGGGCAGCCACGGCCCGCGCGAGTCCCGGTGGCCCGCCCCGGGGCGCGGGGGCCGGGGTCCGCGGGAGAACGGGGGTCCAGTTTGGAGCGCGCTGCGGTTCCGCCGAGGACCGCGCTGAGCGACCGCGGGTGTGTGCTTGCGCCGGGGCCGCCGCAGAGCGCGGGGGAGGGGGCCGGGACCCCCTCCCCGCCCCTCCCCAGCGCCGCCCCCGGCCCCACGCCCCTTACTCGGCTTGGCTGCCTCGCTCCGCTCCGTGCGCCGCACTGCCGGCTCCAGCTTCGGCTCCAGCTCAGGTTCCCGCTCTGGCTCCGCTCCCGCTCCGGTTCCCGCTTGGATGCCGCTGCGCTCGGGCTCCGGCTCTGGCGTCGCGGGGGGCGCGCCGCTCCGCCTCGGCCTGCTCGGCGCGCAGGGGCGTGGCGGGGCGGGGCCCTGCCGAGCCGACCCGGGGCCCGAGATCCCCGGCCGAGGCGGCGGCGGTGGCGGCGGCTTCCCGGCTTCCCGGCCCCGGCCCTGCCGCAGCCCCGCCCGGCCGCCCGCCGGCCCCGCCGCCCACGCCACGGCCGCCAGCTCCCGCCGCCCTGCGCCGCGGCTCCGGGGCCTCAGCAGCACTGGGCCGCCGCCCGGGTCATTCCTGAGCTGAGGGGACGCGGCGGAGGGGGAGGGCCGAGCCGCGCCCCTCTGCGCACTGCCTGCCCGACACCCACACAGCGGCAGGCGGGGCGGCGCGGCGAGGAGGCCGAGAGATGCAGGGAGGCCAGCGTGCCGGCCAGACGTGTGAGGACAGACGGACAGGCGTGTGTAGAGAGCGACATACAGACAGGCGGGAGCAGAGGCGCAGACTCAGACATGTGCAGAGAAGGGTAGACAAACGAAATGTGCAGGACAGACAGACAGGTTGTTCAGAGGCAAGCCTGGGCATCCGGGCAGGGGACCCCTGTCACGGCCACTGGGAGGGGCAGACGAGCCTGGCAGGGCCTCCTGCTCCCAGTTGCCTCGCGGTGAGTTCTAGGGTGTTTGGGAATGTCAGCTAGGCCTGGCTGAAGCCTTCCTCTCCTGAGCGACCAGCTTGCCTGTTTCCTTTACTCCTGGCCTGATCCTGTGCCCTCTGTATCCCCCTGTCCCCAAACCTTGGGCATAGAGCTTGACCCTGGCAGATGCATGCCTGCCTCAAGGGGTGCCTGGCTCAGGGAGGGGCTCCTGGCTTTCAGGACCTACTCTGTCCACACTCTACTTTGGGGCCTTGGACAAGTCCAGCCCATCCGCCAGACCTCCCTTTTTTTATTACACTAGAGCTCCTGTTTATTGCCCTCTTGCTAGTCCTGGTGGTTTCCAGTTATTTGTGGAATCATTTATTTAATCTCCCCTACTTAACTGGGAGTCCCAGGAGGGAGACCCTTGGGGGCCTGCACAGAGCATGCACTCTAAATTTGATGAATGAATTGATGAAATACTTTGTTGATAATTCTCCTAACCCCCATTTTGTCAATGGCAGCTAATAAGTGGTTGTCAAAAATAAAACATGAGGATAAGGAGCTGCACATATTGATGATAAAACTTGGGGAAGGAGAGGAGCCATAGGGATGGCGTGGAAGAGAAGCCAGGCAGACAGTGGCACTGCAGGGAGGGTGGGAGCAGAGCAGGCTCTGGTGGAGAAAACAAACCTCACTCCAGCTCACCTCTGACAGTCACCACGTCTTGGGCTTCCCTGGGTGGAGGCAAAGAGACCTGCATGGTCTAGAGCCTTGGTGGGTAAGGACACTTCCCAGCCGCCTTTGGTAACTGTTCATTCTGGGCTCTGCCTCCTGCACTGCCTACCCCATCCCCCAGACTGAGGGGGGTGGAGGGACCCAGGCTGAGGGATTCCAGCTCCATCTGGGGCCATCAGGAGGCATATGTGCTATGTGGGGCATGGGGCCAGAATAAAGGGAAACATCTCTGAGTCCTAAGAAATGGAACCTGAGAGGCCCTTTGTCCAACCTCGTGCATTTATTTTATGGATGAACAAGTAAAGGACTGGAGAAAGCAGGGGCAGGCCAGGGCTAGACAGCTAGGATTGGAGGCTCTAGGACTCCCAGGCCAGGGCTGTGCCCCCTGTGCAACCCTGCTAAAAGTGACCTTGACCTTCCTAAGCAGACACCTGCTGATCTGTGCAGGATGGATATTCTGGTCGTTGAGTGGTTTTACCCGTAGTCTGTCCCCTTTGGCAAGACTGTGTGTATGTGTATTTTGTGGGGGCCTTGTGGAAGGCTCTAGCCGATAAAGAGTTCATCCCCCGCTACCCTCTGTTTGAGCATCGCTGGGCTGGCAAATCTGGCTTGTTCTTCACACTGGAGCCCAGAATGGGAATTGGTTTCCACTGGGCATGGTGGTGTTGGGGTCTAGCTTTGGGGAGTTGGCTTATATTGATTTGCCTGTCTATACATCCATAAACAGGACACTGGAGAAACATAAAAAGGTGAAAAAAGAACAGAAAAGCTGGTCACTGTTAACGTTGAGGTTTCTTTTTCTTTCTTTTTAATCTCACATCTCTACGAGTGTCCCTAATGGAGTGAGCTTGCTCACTCTCTGCTATGTCCCACTTTTCATGGCTGCCTAGTGTTGCATCAGATGGCTGTACTATATTTTATTTCACCAATTCTCTACTGCTGGGCATTCAGTTTTGAGTTTTTCACACTTCTAGACAGCACCGCAGTGAACATCCTCATGGGTAAGTTTGTGCATGTCTGCGATTATTCTTGGTTTCAGTGGGTATGTCCATATAGTTTTGAAGCTTTCTTCTGTATGGGGTCAGACTTGCAGGAGGGACATTTCCTGGGCACCAGGGAAGCACAGTGATATTTAGTGTCTGCTACACCAAGGGCAGGGTAGGGAGGCTGGAGGGAGGAGCCTGGGAGAGGTTATGCAGTGCCATCTGAGGACAGTGAGGTGCCAGGCTGTGGGGACCTGCCCTAGAGTGTGCTCTGTATTACCCCTGTCACTCATAGGAATGGTCAACTTATCAATTCTATTGTTGGGGGGAATCTTCTGATACTAAGGGTGGAGGAGGGAAGGAGGAAGGGCCATCAGGATGGTCTGGCCTCTGGGTGGGATATCTGTCTAAAAAACCCAGCACAGGGGGGCTTCCCTGGTGGCGCAGTGGTTGAGAGTCTGCCTGCCAATGCAGGGGACACGGGTTCGAGCCCTGGTCTGGGAAGATCCCACATGCCGCGGGGTGGCTGGGCCCGTGAGCCACAGCTACTGAGCCTGCGCGTCTGGAGCCTGTGCTCCGCAACAAGAGAGGCCACGATAGTAAGAGGCCCGCGCACCGTGATGAAGAGTGGCCCCCGCTTGCTGCAACTAGAGAAAGCCCTCACACAGAAACGAAGACCCAACACAGCCAAAAAAAAAAAAAAAAAAAAAAAAACCAACACAGGGAATTCCCTGGCGGTCCAGTGATTAGGACTCTGCGCTTTCACTACCAAGGGCGCAGGTTCAATCCCTGGTTGGGGAACTAAGATCGCACAAGCCACGCGGCAATCAATCAGTCAATCCCATCACACCCTTCAGGAAGGTTACCTTGTGCTAGTATATCCCTTATACAGAATTATGTCAAAAGCATCTTCCCAGCCTTGAATTACGTTACAGAGGGCCTGGCTCTCCAGATTGCCTTGGCTTTGGGGGTGGGGAGTACACCATGCTCTAAAAAGAGAACGAGGTGAGGGAGGAAAAACTAACCCACCAGCTTTAAAAAGATTTTTCCTCTTTCCCTCTGATTTTTGCTAATGGTCCCCTTGAACATGTTAAGGGGGATGAAGGAAGAGAAGAGGGCTTGGTTCTTGCTTGGTGGCGGGTGGGGTCAGGGACCAGAGCTCTCCCAAGGCCAACAAGCTCTGAGGTGGTGCTGAAGTAGAGAGAGGAAGCTGGGGGCAGGGAAGCACCTGTAAAACCTGAGGCAGCGCCTTCTGGAGCTGCTCTCTGCTGAGAGCATGGAGGGTTTTGTGTTTTCACCCCACTTTACGGATGAGGAGACTGAGACCCACCGAATTTAAGTGGCTTTCCAGAGATGCACACCTGGTTAAGCCACTCCAGGTAAGATGATGAAACACTTTTAAAACAGGCAGAAAAGATTACCAGGTGTCCTTCGAATTGACTATTCGGTGTTACCCGGCACATGGTTGTCTGTTTCTATATGAGTTTGTAGCTTTCATGGTCTCTAAGCTGTTTTATTATTTTGGAAGTTGTAGAAAACTGATTGTGATGGGAAATTGTTCTTGTCCATTAAGATGCAAATACATTTTATCAGGTGAAGTCAGTTGAGATCTTGTGGAGCGGGGGCTAAAAGCTATAGTTGTGGCTGTGCTTCGGATTCTCCTTTAAATTGTGTATAATGTCTTATTTTTCCCTAAGTAATTAATCCGTTAAATGAAATCTTTGACATGTGTTGTTTGTTTTATATTTTATAACATTCATGATTTTACCCTTTAAAAAATGTATCTTTTAACAGTAGTAAGCTGGGGACTGCATCCAGATGGGTCTGTTTTACATCAGAGCTTAGCCTTTCATTGGAGGCATCAGGCCCAAGGCCCTCAGAAGAGACGGAAATGAGTGCTGGGTCAGTCCTAGAGGGCTTTCTGGAAGACGGAGGGGGTCGGGTTTGAGGGGTGGGGAAGGATTTAGAGAGGGACACCTGAAGACAGAAGGCTTTCCAGGATGGAGGGCGGGGCCTGGGGTGGAGAAGGAGTATGGAGGCTGGTGAAGAGGCCTGTCTGGATGAAGGGTGGGCTCTGGGGTGCAAGGTGCCAGACGGAGGATGGAGGTGGGATTCCAGGTAGCGGAGACTGTACCTGATGCTGTAGGCAGCGGGGAGCCACCATAGGCTCTTGAGGGAGGAGGGGACTTAAAGAAATGGACCTGTTAAGAAGGCTGGTCTCTGGGTTCCTAAACCCTTCTGGGCACTGAATAGGCCCCGAACACCCTTTCTCCCGGGTGGAGGGCTGGGGCAGGCTACCCCTCGCTGTCCCTGTTAGGAGGGAAGCCACCCTTCCAGGGTCCTGAGAGAAGGTCCCCAGGTAATGAGTGTAAAAGTCTGCCCCTCCTCTCTTATCCCCAGAGGCCCATCTGGGGGAGCCTATTTCTGGGCCTGCTTGAAGATTTGTACTCAGGGTGGAGCTCATTTCAGGGTCAGCTGGCTGTGGGGTGAGCAAGGTCTGCATGCACACCTTTCTGCTGCTGTTCCCAGCCAGTCATGACACGTCCTCCCAGTGACCATACCCTCTGTCCACCACTCTACGTTCATTGTTCAATTCCATCCTTATGGTATCCTGTGGAGGGGGACAATATTTTCTCCATTTTTTAAAAAAATTGTGTAGCAAGGAGGTTTATGGAGGCTGAGTAACTTGTTCAAGTTCACATGGCTAATTAGGGGCAGAACCCAGATTTGCACCCAAGCCTGCTTGACCCCAAAACAAAGCCAAAATAGTCATGGTCTCTCCTTTGTGGGGCTTACTGCTTAGAGGAGGTGACAGACATTAACCACGGAGTGACAGAGATAAATGTCAAGTTGCCATGATGAGACGTTCCACAAGTTTGGGAAGCATGTGAGTAAATGTTACGGGAGGTCTGACCTTGTCAGGGTGTGGGACGAGGCGGGAGAAGTGGGCAGGGGCCAGGACTGCTTTCGATCTTGAGAGCAGTGGAAGGCGTAAGAATGTTTTAAACAATATTGGAGGAGTGGTGGTGGCATAATCAGACCTACATTTGTTTTTTGGTTGTTTTTGGCTGCGCGACATGTGGGATCTTAGTTTGCCCACCAGAGATCGAACCCGCACCCGCTGCATTGGAAGCGCGGAATCCTAATCACTGGACCACCAGGGAAGTCCCCAGACCTGCGTTTTGAGAAGATTGCTTTATTGGTAGTGGGGAGTTAGTTGGGGGCAAGACAGAATGGAGGCAGGGAGGCCGAGAGGTGGTGCGCACACTAGCCCAGGAGAGAAGTGATGGTGGCCCTGGAGCTGGAGAGAGATGAACCGGTTGGAGATAGATGTTGAAGGTAAAATCAGTAAGACTTGGTGATGTCTTGGGTATGGGCGTGGCGGGAGTGGATGGAATCAGGGATGGTGCCTAGATTTCTGCTTGGTGCAGCGGGATGGACAGTGTTGCCGTTCACTGAGGAGCAGAACACTGGGAGGGAATCAAGTTTGGGGAAGAAGAATATGAGTGTGATTTTATACATGTTGAATTTCGGGAGTCGCTTGCGGGCGGCAGAACTCTGAGAGGAGTCCAGGCTGCAAAGACAACCTAAGGACTGAACCCCAGGCTTAGACATGCAGGCATCAGAATTGATTGATCCGTCCATTTATCCATCTATCCGTCCACTCATCTATACTGCCATGAATTCACGTATCCTTTCTCCCATCCTCCCGTCATCTCTCTATTTATCCACTCATTCACCCATCTGTCCTCCCACTAATTCACCTATCCCAACTCCTGTCTTCCAGTCCTCCATCCATCCATCCATCCATCCATCCATGCATCCATCCATCCCCTTGAACATGTCTCAGTAGTGTTAAGGGGAGATGAAGAAAGACGTTCATGCTTGGTGGGGTGTGGGGACAGTGGCAGGGCCCTCCTAAGACCAACAAGCTCAGAGGTGGTGCTGAAGTAGAGGGAGGAAGCTCAGGAGGTGGGGAAGCATCTGTAAAACCTGAAGCAGCACCTTCCGGAGCTGCTGTCTGCTGAGAGCTTCAAGGGTTTTGTGCTCTCATCCCACTTTGCAGATGAGGAGATGGAGGCCTTCTGAATTTAAGTGGCCTTTCAGAGATGCACACCTGGTTAAGCCATGCCAGGGAAGATGATGAGACGCTTTAAAACAGGCAGAAAAGATTATCAGGTGTCCTTCTAATTATCTATTAGGTGTTACTTGGCACGTGGATGTCTGTTTCTATAGGAGTTTGTAGCTTACGTAGTCTCTAAGCTGTTTTATTATTTTGGAAGTTGTGGAAAACTGATTGTGATGGAAACTGTTCCTGTCCATTGAGATGCAAATGCATTTTATCAGATGAGGTCGATTGATATCTTGTTGGGGGTGAGTGGGCTAAAAGCTGTACTTGCGGCTGCACTTTGGCTTCTACTTTGAATTGTGTATAACATTCTATTGGCTCCCTCATTAGTTAATGAGTTAAATAAAATCGTTGACATCCATCCATCCATCCATCCATCCATCCATCCGTCTAACCTTCCTTTCATCTATCTACCTCCATATCCTCCCACACATCCACTTATTCTTCCTCCTATCCATTTACCCATCCATTTATCCATACAAACTCCCATTTATTCACCCATCTACTTATCTATTTACCCCATTTGCATGCATCCATTCACACATCCCAAACATACTTACTGATACCTACTACAGGCCCAGCACTCTGCTGTGTACTGGTGAAGAAAATGATGTAGAAAACCAGGTCCCTGCTCTTAAGGAGCCCACAGTCTGTCAGGAAAGGCAGATGTAAAAACCAATGGTCACAGAACAATTTATTTTCTTTGCCAAACGTGCACAGAGAAAGGACACTTAACCCAATCTGAGGAGGTTAGAAAAACCTGCTTTGAGGTTGTGCTCCTTGAATTGAGCTTAAAGTTTAATTAAAATTTCGCCAGATGGACAGGACTGGGTGATGTTCCAGGAGAGAAAATAGCTTGTGTGTATGATGGCGGTGTAGCTGTCGAGAGACCAAGGTGATTCCAGGGACACAGGTAATTTGGAATATTGGGAGTTGAGTGTGAATGAGTGGTGTGTTATGAGAGAAGATTGGAATGCAGGTCTGGAGTGTTTTCCACAGCAACAATTGATTCTCCAACTCTCCAGACATCAAGTGGGTGTCCAACAACTCGATTCAATTCTGCAACTCCCCAGAGTTAGCACAGATGCCACAGCTTAAGGGCGCAGCACCACAAGACTGCCCCCCACTTTAGGCATCAGTTGCAAAACTACCCTTTGATTATAAATAGAAAGTTCCCATGATCCCCTCCTTGGGTTCAACAGTGTGCTAGGATGGCTTGCAGAACTCAGGGAAACACTTTACTTATGTTTACCAGTTTCTTACAAAAAATACAACCCAGGAACAGCCAGAGGGGAGAGATGTACAGGGCAAAGTGTGAGGGTGTGGAGTGGTGTGTGAAGCCTCTGTGACCTCTCTGGGGGCACCACCCTCCCTGCACCTCGCTGTGTTTGCGCACCAGGAAGCTCATCAAGTCTCATTGTTCAAGAGTTTTTATACAGCTTAATCTCCAGCCCCATCGGCTCCATCCCCTTTCTGTAGGTCAGTGGGTAGGGCTGAAAGTTCCAACCCTGTAATCACTTGGTATTTCTGGTGACCCTTGCCATCCTGAGGCTGTGTGTGGGCCCCACCCTAAGCCACTCCATTAGCATAAACTCAGTGTGATCAAAGGGCTTGGTATGATTAACAAAAGATATTCCTATCACTTAGGAAATTTCAAGAGTCTTAGAAGCTCTATACAAAAACCAAATATTATAACAAAAGATGCTCCTATCACTCTTCACACTTAGGAAATTATGTGGGTTTTAGTTGCTCTGTGTGAGGAACCTAGGACAAAGACAAAATATATTTCTCATCATATTGCAGCAGGTCATAAAGGCCTTGAATGACAGACTAATGCCTTGAATAACAGGCTGAGGGCCTTGGGGGGCCACGTAAGAGCTTTAAGGAGGGAGTGACATGGTCAGGTATGTGTTTTAAAAAGATCTCTCTGGCTGTCTTGTGGAAGATGGGGTTGGCTGTGTGTGTGCAGAGGGGATCAAGTGGTCCAGTCTCTGTAGAATGAGGACTTTGCCAATGATGTGCTCTTGATCCAGGCCCTGGGGTTGGTCTAACCCCTGGGTTTAGCCTGGGCCCAAACCCAGTTCTCATTCCACTTACCCTGCCAAGGCTGAAGTCAAGGCATCCCGACTGAGGGTTGTGGTACGAGGAAGATTTAGGGGTTCTCCATTTTCCAGGGTGGCATGCAATACCCCTCACCAAGGTCTTCAGTCTTGCTGTGGTCCATCTCCAGCTTTAGGACTGCTGTGGACTTTTGTGAACTGCTCACTGGTTTGTCTGTCAAACTGGGAAGGATCTCAGTTCCATGCCCCACTTTTCTGCATCTACAGTTTGCATCCACAAAACCCATTAACTTCCCATCAGTCACCCCGTGATGTTTCCCCTGGCCCCGTGAAATCTCCATCCCACCAGGCTTGCTAGTGACACCTGACAGTGTTTATCCCAGGTGGAGCTGCTACAGGGAGTTAGACATGGCTCCAGCCCTCAAAAAGCTTGCAAAAGGGGTGAAAGATTGATCTGGGGCCCCATTGATCTGGACTGAGAAACACCAGCATGTGGAATAGGAAACAGCTCAGGCTGCAGAGTTAGGTGGACTTGGGTTCGTGTGATTGCTCTACCACTCACTGAATTGTGCCCTTAGGGAAGTCACTTCACTTCCTCTGAGCTTCAATTCCTTCATATGTAGCAGGGGAAAAATAATATTTACCTACCTTAGTTTAGATTTTTTTTGGGTAGCAACTAATGGGCTCCAACTTGAACCATTTTAAGCAAAAAGGAAAATTTACTAGAACCTAAGTCTGGGCTTTTTGAAGTCCTGGAGTGGGGAACAGTGAAGTAGATGGGAACCCAGGCAGGACTTTGCCTCTTGTCTCTGCATCTCTCTGTTCAGTCTCCTAATTTTCTCACCCTGCAGACCCTCTTTCTCCATTACTCCAAAAAAGTCCACCCTGCAGCTTAGGAGTGAGTTCATAGTAGCTCATTTTAACCAAAAGCAGACCTGACTGACTGTCTTTCAGACGTAAGTCCAGATTCCCAAGAGAAAATCAGCTGAGTTGCATTCGGTGTTCCACGTTTGATCCAATCAACTGTGACGAGGTTGGGGCTGGAGGGCATATAGCACAAATGTGGCATCTATTGGACGTATGCATAAGCAGGGGGTAGTTTTTTTTTTATTGAGGTATAGTTGATTTACAGGTGTACAACATAGTGATTCAAATTTTTCATAGGTTATACTCCATTTAAAGTTATAAATATTGGCTGTATTACCTGTGCTGTACGATATATCCTCGTATCTTATTTATTTTATACATAGTAGTTTGTACCTATTAATCCCCTACCCCTGTCTTGCCCCTCCCCCCTTCCCTCTCCCCACTAGTAACCACTAGCTTGTTCTCAATTATCTGTGAGTCTATGTTTTGTTATATTCTTTCATTTATTTTTATTTTTAAGATTCCACAAATAAATGATAACATACAGTATTTTTTTTTCTCTGTCTGACTTATTTTACTAAACACAATATCCTCCAGGTCCATCCAAGCTGTTGCAAATGGAAGAATTTCATTTCTTTTCCCCATTGTATACTTTTTGCCTCCTTTGTCATAGATTAATTGACCATAAGTGTGTGGGTTTATTTCTGGGCTCTCTATTCTGCTCCATTAATCTCTGTGTTTGTTTCTTGTGTCATACCATACTGTTTTGATTACTGTAGCTTTGTAGTATAGTCTGAAGCCAGGGAGTGTGATACTTCCAGCTCTCTTCTTCTTTCTCAAGATTGTTTTGGCTATTTGGGGTCTTTTGTGGTTCTATATATAAAATTTATTTATATATAAATTTTAGGATTATTTGTTCTAGTTCTGTGAAAAAGGCCATTGGTATTTTGATAGAGATTGCATTGAATCTGTAAATTGCCTTGGGTAATATGGTCATTTTAACAATATTAATTCTTCCATTCCATGAATATGGTATATCTTTCCATCCATTTGTGTAGTTTTCAATTTCTTTCCTCAGTGTCTTATAGTTTCTGAGTACATGTCTTTTACCTTTTTAGTTATATTTATTCCTAGCTATTTTATTCTTTTTTATGTGCTCCTATGTTAGATGCATATATATTTACAATTGTTATATCTTCGTCTTGGAGTGATCCCTGGATCATTATGTAATGTCCTTCTTTGTCTCTTGTTACAGTCTTTGTTTTAAAGTATATTTTGTCTGTTATAAATATTGCTACCCTGGCTTTCTTTTGATTTACATTTGCATGGAATACCTTTTTTCATTCTCTCACTTTGTCTGTGTGTATCTTTAGATCTGAAGTGAGTCTCTTATAAGCAGCATATATATGGGTCTTGTTTTTGTATCCATTCACCCAATCTATGTCTTTTGATTAGAGCATTTAGCCCATTTACATTTAAAGTAATTATTGATGAGTATGTTCTTATTGCCATTTTGTTCACTGTTTTGGACTTGTTTTCATGGTTCTTTTTTGTTCCTTTTTTCTTCTTTTGTTCTCTTTCCTTGTGATTTGATGCCTACCTTTAGTGTTATGTTTGGATTCCTTTCTCTTTTTTGTGTATGTATCTATTATAGATTTTTGGTTTGTGGTTACAGTGAGGTCAGGCTGTCTATCTATCTGTCTATCTATCTATGATTATTTTAAGTTGCTGATCTCTTAATTTCAAACACATTTTAACAACCCTGAAGTTTTACTCCCCTCCCCTCATGATTACTGTTTTTGACATGATATTTTACATCTTTTTGTTTTGTGTATCCTTTAACTGATTATTGTGGATATAGGTGATTTTACTACTTTTGTCTTTTAACCTTCCTACTAGCTTTGTACATGGTTGATTTACTACCTTTACTGTATATTTGCCTTTACCACTGAGCTTTTTCCTTTTAAAATTTTCATGTTTCTGGCTGTGGCCTTTTCTTTTTTGCTTAGAGAAGTCCCTTTAACATTTCTTGTAAAGCTGGTTTGGTGGTGCTGAACTGTTAGCTTTTGCTTGTAGGTAAAACTTTTGATCTCTCCATCATATCTGAATGAAAGCTGTGCTGGGTAGAGTATTCTTGGTTGTAGGTTTTTCCCTTTCATCACTTTAAATATATCATGCCACTCCCTTCTGGCCTTCAGAGTTTCTGCTGAAAAGTCAGCTGATAGCCTCATGGGAGGTCCCTTGTATGTAACTTGTTGCTTTTCCCTTGCTGCTATTAATATTCTCTCTTTTTAAAAAATTTTTGCCATTTTAATTACAATGTGTCTTGTTGTGGTCTTCTTTGGGTTGGCCCTGTTTGGGATGCTGTGCTTCCTGGACTTGGACGTCTGTTTCCTTTCCTACGTTAGGGAAGTTTCCAGCTATTATGTCTTCAAATATGTTCCCTGCACCTTTCTCTCTCTCTTCTCTTTTGGGACCCTGTAATGCGAGTGTTAGCATGCTTGATGTTGTCCCAGAGGTCTCTTAAACTGTCCTCATTTATTTTTATTCTTTTTTCTGTTCAGCGTCAGTGATTTCCACTACTCTGTCTTCCAGCTAACTGATCTATTCTTCTGTATCATTTAATCTACTGTTGATTCCTACTAGTGTATTTTTCATTTTAGCTATTATATTCTTCATTTCTATTTGGTTCTTCTTTATATTTTCTAATTTTTGTTAAAAACTTCTAGCTTCTCACTCTGTTTATCCATTCTTCTCCTGAGTTCTTTGATCATCTTTATGATCATTACTTTGAACTCTTTATTGGGTAGGTTGCCTATTTCCACTCCACTTGGTTCTTCTTCTGGGGTTTTATTTTGTTCCTTCATTTGGAACATGTTCCTCTGTCACCTCATGTTGCCTAATTTGCTGTTTTTATTTCTGTGTATCTCGTAGTTGGTTACATTTCCCAACCTTGGAGAAGTGGCCTTTTGTACCAGACATCCTATGCGTCCCAGCAGCACACTCTCCTCTGGTCACCAGAGGTCTATGCTCTAGGTGTGCCCCCTATTTGGATAGTGTGGGTCCTTCTATTGTGGCAGGCTGACAACTGTGGGTGGTCTGGTAGGCATGGCTGGTCCCCAGTCTGGTTGGTTGCCAGGCCCTGTCTTGAGCAGGGGGTAATTTTCAGAGAAAGTGGAGACCTGTGAGGTGGGCAACACCCCCAAAGTGGTCTCCTGTGTTATCTCAGGTTTGTTGAGAAGACTGAATAGGATAATGAATATAAACATTTGGTACTGTTTCTGGTATATACTTTGGGCTCTATAAATGGTATCTGCTATTATTCATTCATTGACTTATTTAATAAGCACTTTTTTTTTTAATTTCAAGCATGGACATGTGTTACTTTTTTAAAAAAATAATTAATTAATTAATTAATTTTTGGCTGCCTTGTGTCTTTTTTTATTTTTATTTTTTAATTTTTTTAAATTTTTTTAAATTTTATTTATTTATTTATGTATTTTTGGCTGTGTTGGGTCTTCGTTTCTGTGCGAGGGCTCTCTGTAGTTGCGGCGAGTGGGGGCCATTCTTCATCGCGGTGTGCGGGCCTTTCACTATTGCGGCCTCTCTTGTTGCGGAGCACAGGCTCCAGACGCCCAGGCTCAGTAGTTGTGGCTCACGGGCCTAGCTGCTCCAAGGCATGTGGGATCTTCCCAGACCAGGGCTCGAACCAGTGTCCCCTGCATTGGCAGGCAGATTCTCAACCACTGCGCCACCAGGGAAGCCCTGCCTTGTGTCTTCATTGCTGCACACGGGCTTTCTCTAGTTGCAGTGAGTGGGGGCCACTCTTCGTCACTGTGTGTGGGCTTCTCATTGCAGTGGCTTCTCTTATTGCAGAGCACGGGCTCTAGGTGCGTGGGCTTCAGTAGTTGTGGCTCACGGGCTCTAGAGCGCAGGCTCAGCAGTTGTGGCACACGGACTTAGTCGCTCGGAGGCATGTGGGATCCTCCCAGACCAGGGCTCACACCCATGTCCCCTGCATTGACAGGTGGATTCCTAACCACTGCACCACCAGGGAAGCCCCTAATAAGCACTTTTTAGTGTATGGTTTGTATTAGATCCTACACTAGGTGCTGAGGACAAAGCTGTAAGTTGTTGCTGGGGTTTTTGTCAGGATTGAAAGAAATAATACATACAAAGTGTTTAGTACAGTTCCTGACACACAGTAAAGTTTCAGTAAATGTTGTCTATAAATGTTGAATGTCTAATTGCAAAAGAGTGAAAAAAATTCTTATTTTTTTTCTATATGTTTTTTGGTCCCTTGGCCATAGGACTAAGACATGTTTCATTACAAAAATGGATTTTAGTGATCAAAATAATGTCAGCTGCCAGAGTGACAGTTTTCAGATACTGTGTTTAAGTCAAATTTAGGAAAAGTTTAGGAAAATAACATTGGCATCTTCCAAACTCAAGCACTTAAATCATTAAGAGTTAACTCAGTTAAAAATACCCATGTGCAACCTGTGATTGTCTTTATTTTCCTGACCAAGAATGGATGGACATGCCCATCTGCAGGAGACTAAATTGTGGTATAGCCACACGACAGAATTCAGCAATGAAGATGAACATACTACAGCCACAAGCAATGTATGGGCAAGTCACAAACACAGGGTTGAGCAAAGGAAGCCAGACTCTGAATGATTCTATTTATGTGAATTTCCAAAACAGGAAAAGCACATGTATGGTATTAGAAGTCTGGGCAGTGTTTGCCCTTGGCAAGGTGTTGGCTGGGAGGGAGCTTTAGGTATGTTGGTAATGTTGTTTCTTGATCTGAGTGCTGGGTACACAGGTGTATTTTGTAAAATTTTACTGAACAGCACACTTACCTGCATTTTAATGTATATATGATCTAGTTTGATAAAAAAGTTTTAAAAACAGAAGAGAGTGCCTCATCTTTATGCAGCTGCCCAGCCGAGGCAGGTGAAGCAGGCTCCCTACTTGGTGATTGAGAAGGAATTAGATTTCTAGGCAGAGGGGGCAAAGGGAAAGGAACTCATATTTATTCAGTCCATGGGAGAACTTGGTTTCGAGGCTCAGTAACAAACATAGTTTCACTTCTTCTGAACAATAATTTTTTTCTTTTTACTTATTTAAAAATATCTCTTGAATATTCTGTAGAGGGTGCTTCCCTCTACAGTGGCTGCTACTGAAAGTCAGTTTTGGAGTCCACCTCTTACAAGTGCAGGAATTGTATCTTTCATTGTCATCCTGAGTTTTTTCTTTTATTTCCTGTCTTTATTTTTCCTTTGTCCCAATTCACTCACTTATTTTTAAAAAGTTGAGATGTGTGTATGTTTCCTTTGCCCCTAGTTACTCTCTTGTTAGAGAAAACATGATAGTATGTGTGTGTCTTTAAGTGACTTTGATTCTTTTTGGAGGAACATGGTGTACGAATAAACAAAACAGTGCAGAAAACATTTATAGCAACCTTACGTGTGTTGGGTATTTCCACCACTTATTTCAGAGGATGTTACAGGGGAAGGGTGTGGTTTGGAGGGGCTGGCCTGGTACACAGTAGGTGCCCAATGCACTTGTGGGGCATTGGTCAGTGAGGGATGGGGATGGAACACAGAGGACCGCATGAGGGCTCTGCTTTCTCCAAGTACCAGAAAGCAGAGAGAAATTCACTCCGCTCTGGGTCAGGAGCTTTGGGCTTGGAGCCAGAAAATCTGGGTTCAATTCTCCTCTTTTTCACCTGCTGTGAGTCCTGGGGCAAATCCCTTGTCCTTCAAGAACCTTGGTCCAGCAGAAGGGTCTCCATCAGGCACAACCTGGGGCCTGGGTCTTCTGTCCAGCATCTTCAGACTGTGGCCCCCTCCCCTGGAGCAGCTGCTGAGTATGAAGGGGACTCTTTTTTTTAATTGAAGTATAGTTGATTTACAAAGTTGTGTTAATTACTGATATATATATATATATATATATATATATTCAGTTATACATATATATGATTCAGTTATACATATATATGTGATTCAGTTATACACATATATATAGTGATTCAGTTATATATATATATGTAAAGTGGCTCAGTTATACATATATATCTTTTTTTAATATTCTTTTCCATTATGGTTTATCATAAGATATTGAATATAGTTCTCTGTGCTGTACAGCAGGACCTTGTCGTTTATCCATTCTATATATAAAAGCTTACATCTGCTCACCCCAACCCTCCCCCAACTCCACTCCCCCTTGGCAACCACCAGTCTCTTCTCTGTGTCTGTGATTCTGTTTCTGTTTCATAGATAGGTTAATTTGTGTCATATTTTAGATTCCACATATAAGTGATATCATATGGTACTTGTCTTTCTCTTACTTCACTTAGTATGATAATCTCCACCTGCATCCATATTGCTGAAAATGGCATTATTTCGTTCTTTTTTATGGCTGAGTAGTATTCTGTTGTATATATGTACCACATCTTCTTTATCCATTCATCTGTCGATGAACTTTTAGGTTGTTTCCATGTCTTTAATTTTTTTTTTTTTTTTTGGCTGTGTTGGGTCTTGGTTGCTGCGTGCGGGCTTCCTCTAGTTGCACTGAGTGGGGGCTACTCTTCATTGTGGTGCGCGGGCTTCTCATTGTGGTGGCTTCTCTTGTGTCAGAGCACGGGCTCTAGGTGCACGGGCTTCACTAGTTGTGGCACACGGGCTTAGTTGCTCCGCGGCATGTGGGATCTTCCTGGACCAGGGATCGAAGCCGTGTCCCCTGCATTGGCAGGCATTCTTAACCACTGCACCAACAGGGAAGTCCCTCCATGTCTTGATTATTGATTATTGTGAATAGTGCTGCTGTGAACACAGGGGTGCATGTATCTTTTTGAATTAGAGTTTTGTCCAGGTATATTGCCCAGGAGTGGGATTGCTGGATCATATGGTAATTCTTTTTTTTTTCCAAGATTTATTTATTATTTATTTATTTATTTAATTTATTTTTGGCCGCGTCAGGTCTTAGTTGCAGCATGCGGGATCTTTGTTGAGGCATGCGGGATCTTTTGTTGTGGCGCGCGGGCTCTTCGTTGTGACGCGTGGGCTTCTCTCTAGTTGTGGCACGTGGGCTCCAGGGCGTGTGGGCTCTGTAGTTTGCAGCACGTGGGCTCTCTCGTTGAGGCGCACGAGCTCAGTAGTTGTGGCGTGTGGGCTTAGTTGCCCGGCGGCATGTGGGATCTCAGTTCCCTGACCAGGGATCGAATCCGTGTCCCCTGCATTGTTAAGGCAGATTCTTTACCACTGGACCACCAGGGAAGTCCCTGGTAATTCTTATTTTTAGTTTTTTAAGGAACCTCTATACTGTTTTCCACAGTGGCTGCACCAACGTACATTCCCGTCAACAGTGTAGGAGGGTTCTGAAGGGGACTCTTAACCCTGCCTCTCCTTTCTGTCCTGGTCCCCTCCACCAGAGTTCCGGGGGACTCTTGGTAACTCGGGAACGTCCCCATGCCACCTGCTCACATCCACAAATTTCAAAAGAACAGGAAATCCCAGAACCCAGCAAGATGGCTGTGGGGAGTTTCACTGCCCCCTGCATCTGCTCCTCTTAAAGCAGGCTCAGCAGCTCAGGAACCGAGGAGAGCTGGAAACTGGACTGGCAGAGACAGATGGGCCCCTTTTTTGCCATCCCTTAGGAGGCGGTCTGTCTGCTATTTGTTTTGAGCTGACCAAACAGTGGACTTGAAATGCTGCTGGGAGAACTTGTCCCTGAGAAGTATGTTAATCATGTCACCCGAATGCAGTACAGAGCAGTTTACACCCCCAGCCTGGAGTAGCTGAGCCTTTGCACTTGGGAAGAGGCAGGGCAGCGGTCCTGCAGAGTCTTGTGAATTTGACCCTGTGGGGAATAAGCTGTTTCTTAGCATCTCTGTTTGGTGTGTCACCTTGTTCATTTTCACTGGCATACAACGTGCTACAAGCATCCCGCTCCCCCTAAAGCATGGCACAGGCTGCCCTCAATGTAACCTTTTCTCAGCTCAGTCTGGAAGAAAGGACACCCTCCCACTGCAGCCTTGGCACTGCCTTAAATCAAGCCACACCCTTGCTTAAGCCCTTTAATAGTTACCCGTTGCTACACGGTCAGGTCCGCACTGGAAAGGACAGTCAGCGTCCTTTCTGATCTGGTCCCTGCCCACCTCTCTAGGTTCTATTCCAATCACTCTCCCCCTCACCCCTTGGGCTCCAGCCATCTCTAACATCCAAATGCCCCCTTCTTCAGCGGCTTCTCTGACCTTGTTTTCCTTTAGGTTGAATTAATATCTCCTTCATCTGGGGCCCCATGATACACTTCACATTTCAAAATGATAGAAATTGCATAAGATTTTTTTGTTTGTTTGTGCATACATGCCTCCCTATTTGTGAGCCTTTGGAGGGGAAGAACAGAATCTTATTCATCACTGTGGCCCCAGCTCAGGGTCTGGCACAGGGCTCCATAAACATTTGTTGCACCAGTGGAGTTAGATCATAAAGACACCAGCGACTGTGTCTGGAACAGGGGGCTGCCTCTGGAGGGCCCCATCTGCCCTTGTGGTGTTCTAGTTCTTTCTCCCTCCCTGCCCCTTCTCAGTGTGTTACTTCTAGCTGTCCTCCTCCTTCCATTTGATACTTATAAGCTTCACAGAAGAACTGTAGGTTTCTTGAGAGAACAGTATCCATGGTTGCTAAATAAATAAGCTACATTCACGGACAATTCAGCAGAACCCCGTTTGGTGAGAATGACTGCATTCTTACCAGGACTCTGATGGCTGCATAGCAGTCCTTTAGAAGACAAAACACTCTTTTTATTTTAAAAGAATTTTAGAAGAATTGCAAAAATGGAGCTCACGTATATCCTTCACCCAGCTTCCCCTAATGATAACGAGTTATATAACCATAGTACAATGATCAAAACCAGGAAATTAACAATTGGTACAATATTGTTATTGTATCCTATGTGAAGTTCACTAGTTTTTACCTAATGTTCCTTTTCTGTTTCAAGATCCGCTTTAGGATCCCACCTTGCTTATAGTTGTGTCTCCTCAGATTCTTCCAGTCTGTAACAGTTCCTGATTCTTTCCTTGCTTTCATGAACTTGACATCTCTGATGAGTATTGATCAGTTACATAGAAGTTTTTTTATTGCTTCTGGTTCCTGGTTGGTTTCCAGGTGATTGAAGTTCCTGGAGGTGTGTCTTTAGGATTAGTTTTGAATAAGTGCTTCTTTTTCCTTTCCCTTCTCATTCTGCTTGATTCCCTTGGGATTCCCTGGAGCAGGAGTCAGAGGAGGGAGGCATTCTGTGGAGGTGATTAGTGTTTTTCGACCTTGGGCGTTCACTGTCCTAGCATTCCCGATCACATCTGCAGTCAATTATACAATTAGCCGTGCACAATGACCTTGGGATGGTCCAGATTCCTTCTTGCTTCTCCTCCTTTTCTGCATATCTTAGTTTGTTCCTCCCCTCTCCCAGTTGTCCCTTGTTGGTAATCGATTAGAGGATGCTTCAGGACTGGCACCCCTGTGCACACACTTTCCTGGAGTTACACTCTCTGGGACATCTCTGCCAGGTCTGCTGGGGGAACTGGGTGGTGTATTTGGGAAGTGGGACCACGTGCTGAGCCTTAAGGCCCCCCTGCACTCACCAGTGATGGGGTCATGTGGCCCTTGAGGTTAGGGACAGGAGCAGAGGCCTGGGAGAGGAGTCAGCTGTGGTAACAAAGTGTCAGTCAGCTCAGCCCCGTCACATTCAGTCACTCATCCTCTGATGGGAAGCCTGGGCTTTCTGAGGGATGACATAAGAACATGCTAGAACCCAGTCACTTAATTCATTCACTCAGCTATTCATTCACCCATTTATTTGACCAGAGTAAGGCCTGGTTTGTTATTATTTTTGTTGTTGCTGTCATTATTATTAAGTCCTAGGAATGAGACTTCCCTGGCGGTCCAGTGCTTAAGACTCTGCACTTCCACTACAGGGGGCGCGGGCTCGATCCCTGGTCGGGGTACTAAGATCCTGTATGCTGCATGGCGCGGCCAAAAAGAAAAAGTCCTAGGTATGAGGACATAGGGATGAATGCAACTGAAGCCCAGCCCTCAGAGTGCTCAGAGAGAGAGAGAGAGAGAGAGAGAGAGAGAGAGAGAGACCATGGAAGACCTCAGCACCATGTGACAAGGGCTCTGTTGAAGGGATGTGTTAAGTTTGTGGGAGCAAGGGAGAGGGAGTGACTTAATTGTGACAGGGATGTGCAGTGGATGGGGCAGCTGATGCTGAAGGATTTGGAACAGTTAGGCTGGCAAATTGGGAAGGGACTGATGTTCCAGGTAGGGGAACAGCCTGTGCAAAGGCCTGGAGTGCGGAAAGTCTGTGGCTAGCTGAAGGAATAGAAAACTCTCCACACCTTTACTCCTTCATTTATTCGTCCACTCATTTGTTCTGGGCCAGGCTCTGCTGGGAACAGGGCCACCAAGGTGAGGCAGACCTGGCCCTGCCTAAGGGCCTCATCGGGGTGGGGGGGGAGTCATACAATTATTATGAGAGCAGAAATATACATAGATGCTGATGCCTTAGGGAGGATAGAGAGATGGGCAGGCAAGCTTTCTTTGAGGAGGATATCTCTGAGGTTTGATTTGAGGAGTAGCTGGGCAAGTGAAGAAGCAGAGATGGTCATTTTTTACAGAGAGAGAGTAGCATGTGCAAAGGCCCAGGGGTCATCTGTTTATTCATTCACTTATTATATTTATTCATTCTGCAGATATGTATTGAGTGCCAGCCCTGTGTCTCTACTATGCATAGAGGTTACAAAGTGAACAATTATGAAGCTTACAGGGAGAGTTTTAGTCACCTTAGGCTAAATTATGCTTTGGTGACAACCTGCAAATCTCAGTGGCTTACAACAATGAAGGTTTATTTTTCACTCAAGCTATGTGTTCATCACTGGTGGCAGAGAGAAGAGAGATGGTGGAACCATGAGCTGGCTTTTCAAGTTTCTGCTCCAAAGTGGCAAGTGTCTCTTGCATTCGTATTTTATTTGAGAAAGTGCATCACCTGGCCAAGTTTGACATCAGTGGGTTAGGCAATGTGTAATCCTCCCACAGAGAAGGGCAGTGCATATTTTGACCAGTAAGACAACCTACCAAATGTCTGAGGAAAGGTAGCTTAATATGACTGGAGGCTGGAGACAGGAAGAGCAATTGGGAAATTTTGGAAATACCATAGTAGAGAGAACGAAGAGGGCCCCAACTAAGGTTGGAACAGTAGAGGAGAGGAGGAGAGGGCTTCAAGAGATGTCAGGAATAGAATGAAGGGAATTTGGCACATTGTTCAACAGATAATTTAGAGAGAAAGAAGGAACGAGTAAGTGTGTGTACCTGGACCTTGCACACCAGTGAAGTAACCAATAAATCGATCACTTATAAAGTGAGACAGCCTTGATCAAATATCTCTCCATTAAAAAATTTTTTTAAAATTTATGTACAGTAACATTCACTTTTTTGGAGTATAGTTCTATGATTTTGACAAATGCACATTTTGTAGCCCCTACTACAATTAAGATACTGAAAAGTCTCTCTCATGCAGCTTCTCTTTGTTAATCAAACCATCCCTCCTCCCCAACTCCTGGAAACCCTTATCTGTTTTCTGCTGCTGTAGTTTTGCCTTTTTCAGAATATTGTATGAATGGAATCATACAGTATGTAGTCTTTTAAATCTGTTCTCTTCCACTTAGTGTAATGCATTTGAGATTCACTCAAGTTGTTGCATTTATCAGTGTTTCTGTTACTCAATAGTATTTAATTGTATGGCTGTACCATGTGCGTGGTTTAAAAAAAAAGCCCCTGGTCACTTTTTGTTATTCTCTACACTCTGCAAAATGTTGGCTGCTTTATGTGATGCCCCAGGCGGGGTTTTTTCTGTTTCTTGCCGAGCACCCTATGCCTGTAGGTCTCCCTCTGCGCAGTCAGGAAAAGCCTTCTCTGGTTCCCTGGGCTCAAAGGTAGAGTTTCGTTTTCTTCCTTTGATGTAAAGACTCACTTCCTGCTCAGAGTCCCATATGAAAACAAAACCCCTTTGCGCAGCTTCCTGTGTAACATCATCAAACATCCCACCAGCAGCCGTTACTCAGGAGCGTCAGAGGTTAACGGCACTTCCTACACCTTGTGCTACAAAAGTGCATTGCAAAGTTCTGTGAAGTCCCTGAGAGTTGGTGGACACTCAGCTTTCCGAGACATCCCCAGATGGCCTCGGGATGGACTGTGGGAAATTGGTCTCAGCTTTTTCTCTTATATCTTTGAGTAATGTAGTATAAGAGTAATGTAGAATGTTTCTTTTAAAAATTAATTAATTAATTAATTAATTTTGGCTGCATTGGGTTTGTTTGCTGCACATGGGCTTTTCTCTAGTCGTGGTGAGTGGGGGCTACTCTTCGTTGCGGTGCGTGGGCTTCTCATTGCAGTGGCTTCTCTTGTTGCAGAGCACAGGCTCTAGGCGCGTGGGCTTCAGTAGTTGTGGCACGTGGCCTCAGCAGTTGTGGCTCGTGGGCTCTAGAATGCAGGTTCAGTAGTTGTGGTGTACGGGCGGGCTTAGTTGTTCCATGGCATGTGGAATCTTCCCGGACCAGGGCTCGAACCCGTGTCCACTGCGTTGGCAGGTGGATTCTTAACTGCTGCGCCACCAGGGAAGTCCCTAGGATATTTCTATGCATTGCAGAATCCTATGGGGTCACTTGGCTGGAAAACCAGGTTTTCCTCATCCCATGGACTATAATAGTTCTGATTCAGAAAGTTGCCGGAAATCTGGGGTTAAAAAACTCCAAAGGCTAAGAGATGAAGATCCCACAGGACTAAGTTCAAAGGAATGATTTTTTAAAAAAATCAACAACTTGTTTTGCTGGGTTCAAAAGCAATTAGTTAATTTAAAAAAAGTATCTGTGAACCAAAAACTTTTTTTTTTAAAAAACAAAAACTTCAAATGATATGTGGGGAAACTTTGCTTATCAAATTTACTGTTTTTCAGTGAGAAGGAAGTGTTTACAAGTTAACATTAAACTAACATTCTTTTCTGATTATAAACATAATGCATGCTGATTATAGAAAATTTGGGAAACACAGAATTAAAAAGAAAAGAAAAATTATTCATAATTCCCAAGCCTGGAGATGGATATCTGCTAGAAAAAGTTGAGATCTGACTGTAAATAATGCATTGAGTTCAGCTTTTTTGTTTGACCTTGAGTTCAACTCAAGATCACCATGTCACATGACTTAATGGCTGCCAGTATTGTTTTATGGATCTGCCATATTTTACCTTACGAGTCTTTTATTATTGGGCATTTCTGTTGTTTCCTATTTTTTGATTTGTATATACCTGAAATTAACACTGTGGCAGATACGTGCTGTACTTGTCTCTTAGGCTATGTCCTTAGAAGGGGGATTGCTGGGTGGTCTAGAGTTTTGGTTGTGAAGAGCAGAGATTCAACCTACCATTTCGAGGACAGTAGAATTTATGGTAAGGATTCTTGACCTGGGCGATGCCTGGAACCAGGGTGCTCAAGGATGGCTGCTCTTTCTGGCCCAGAGTCAATGCTCCAGGATTGGCTTGGCGAAAGCAGGGTGTAGCAGAGCAGGAGGGCTGAGTGTGGACACTGAGGCAGGGGCCCCTGGTGCAGGAAAGGATAATGGGGTGCACATGCCCACGGATCCCACAGCCAGGGCCAGCTGCTCCCTCTAGTTGAGATTCTGTTTGTCATCAGTGCTGCTGGAGGCCACAGGTACCTATGGGGAACTAGGTACCTGCCTTTCTTTTCCCCATCAGAGACTGGCAGGAGGGGAGGTGCAGAGTGAGTTCTGGGGCCAGACCCCATGGTTGCCTCTCTGATCTGCGTTCTGCCAAGGTCCAGGCCCCTTGGAACCGGAGGTCTATGTCAGGATACCGTGGTGTTCCATCCCCGGGATGCTATCGAGTCCTGAGCGTGTGTTGAGGCCGCGCGCCCCCTAGTGGTCATTTTCTCCATGACTAGCACAGTGGGCGTGGATGATGTTTCCTGGTCCAGCCTCCAAGCCCCCAGGTCCGAGGAAGTCTCCCGCAGATCCACGTTTTCCTGGGAGCCAGGAGGCGGGTGCTACTCCCAACTCTCTCTTTAACTTGCTGTGTGACTCTGGCCACTTTTTATTGCACAGAGCCTCAAGGTCAGCCAGAGAAGAGAGCTTAGGGCCTTCCCAGAAAGGCAGAGTTCCAGAAAGATCCCTTTCTCGGTCTCACTTTAGTCATCTGTGAAATGAGGAAGGTCATGCTGGCTTCATAGGTTTGAACTGGGGAAGGGCGCAGAGCCTTTGCAGCTCCTGCCCACTTTGGCCAGGTGGGGGGGCCCATGGTTGGCTGGAGCAGGTATGTGCAGTGTGGTAAGCAGATTCCAGGGAACACTGGGTTTGTGCCCTTTCTTGGTGTCCACTAAAGGTTCCAAACTGAGAGGTGAGCCCTTAGCTTTCATGAGGATCACTCTTCCCGCCTCGGGGTAAATAGGAGTCAGAGAAGATGTGGCCAGAGTGGCAAAGTGCTCAGAGCTGGGCCCCTCTGGGAGGTTTGGAGGGATAGGGACTGCCTGATTTGGGACTGCCTGGGAGGCTTCTTGGAGGAAGAAGTAGTGAAGAGATCCCATGGGCTCCAGGGATTGGAAAACTGAGTTCAGAGGGCAGGCACTTCAGACAAGTAGGAAAAGAGAACACAAAAACCAGCCTGAGGGGGTGACATCAGCAGAAATGGCAGAATAAGGAAATCCTCTCTTCCATAAAAGCAATGAGAACACTGGAGAAAGTTATCAAAATCAACTTTTTCAGAACTCTGGAAATTAACCAAAGGCTTGAAACAATCCAAGGAGTGTTCATTAAAAACAATCAGATAATCTTGGTAAGAATAGTGAACTTTGTAGTGTTTTAACTTTCCATAGTCCCATTCCCCTCTCTCCAGTCCTGTAGTAGCCTTGAAACCCAGTAGCTCCACAATTAACAGTGAAAATCAGCAGCCTGGAAGCCACTGGAAGGGGCAGAACAGAATTGGAACTCCTCCAAAGCTCAATTCCCAGATAACTGTCATCATTTGACCCATCTGGTGGTTCCCTAGATGACCTCCCTTGAAAGGTTGTGTTTATTTGACCTGGCTTGAAGCTTGCTTAATGCAAGCAAGCCTTTTTTCCTGGGGGCATTTGTTGAAAATAATCAGTGGCAATCATTTAACATCACAGTTGCCTGAGGCAATGATAACAACTAGGGCAAACAAGAAGTTAACCAAAAGTCTTAAAGGAAAAGTTAGGGAATGAGCTGTCCACAGAGGGCTTTGAAAAACTTTGGCATATTCCTGGGAATCTAAAAGGCCACTCACATGTGCAGGGATGTGCACATTCTCAGAGAAGACCTGGGAAGGCCCTAAGCTCTCACCTCTGACTGACCTGGAGGCTCTGTGCAACAAAAAGTTAAGGCTAAGGCAGATTTGTAGACTGCCTGCCTGAGTATCAAAGGAGTTCCCCAACATACACACAGAACTCCTTGGCAAATGCTGAGAGACTTATTCATTCCAGGCATTTAAGGGACTTTGTCCAATTGCTAACTGACCGCTACCAAACAGAGACTTCAGTGACCGCACACAACAAAGAGTACAAACTTTACAGCATTAGTTTAGGAAAGTCACTAAACAAACTGCAGCAGCAACAAAACGCAGCAACAGCAAACTCTGGGGGTTAGGGATCTGGTTTCCACAGTTGCCATATTGTATTATTTAAATATCCAATTTTCTATAGAAATTATGAGACATGCCAAGAAATAAGAAAGAATGGCCCATTCACAAGAAAACAAGCAATCAATAGAAATTATCCCTAAAGAAACCCAAAGGTTGGACTTACTAGACAAATACTTTAAGCCAGTTATTTAAAATCTTTTCAAAGAACTAAAGGAAACCATATCTAAAGAATGAAAGAGAAGTATGAGAGTGGTGTGTCAACAAATAGAGAATATCAATAAAGAGGTATAAAAAAGAACCAAATAGAAATTCTGGAGTTGAAACTACAATAAGTGAAAGGAAAATACACTAGAAGACCTCAAGAGCAAATGTGAGTTAGCTGAAGAAACGGTCAGCAAACTTGAGGATAGGTTAATTGAGATAATCTAGTCTGAGGAGCAGAAAAAAGAAAATTAATAGAGCCTTAGATACCCATTGGACATTAGCAAGCATCCTGATATATGCATAATGAGAGTCCCAGAGGAAAGGAGGGAGAGAAAGAGACAGAATATTTGAAGAAATAATGGTCCCAAACTTCCCAAATTTGATAAAAATATTAATCTACACATCTAAAAAGTTCAATGAACTCCTAAGATCAACTCTAGACACATCATAATGAGACTGTTGAAAGTCACAGACAGAGGGAATATTGAAAGCAGCAAGAGAGAAACAGCTTATCACATAAAACGTTTCCTCAATAAGATTAACACTCAATTTCTCATCAGAAGCCAGGGAGGCCAGAAGGCAGTGGGATGACATTCAAAGGGCTGAAAGAAAAAGCCTATCAACCAGTAATTCCATATCTAGCAAAACTATCCTGCAAAAAATAAAGGTGAAATCAAGACTTCCCAGATAAAATAGATTCCTCACTAGCAGACCTTCCCTACAAAATATACTAAAGGGATCATTCAGGCTGAAATGAAAGTAAATAGACAGTAACTTGAATCCACATGAAGAAATAAAGATCAGCGATAAAGGTAACTGTATAGATAAATATAAAAGACAGTATAGGGCTTCCCTGGTGGTGCAGTGGTTAAGAATCTGCCTGCCAATGCAGGGGACACGGGTTTGAGCCCTGGTCTGGGAAGATCCCACATGCCATGGAGCAACTAAGCCCGTGCACCACAACTACTGAGCCCGTGCTCTAGAGCCCGTGAGCCACAACTACTGAAGCCTGCGCGCCTAGAGCCCATGCTCCGCAACAAGAGAAGCCACCGCAATAAGAAGCCCGCACACTGCAATGAAGAGCCCCAACTCACCGCAACTAGAGAAAGCACACACGCAGCAACGAAGACCCAATGCAGCCAAAAATAAATAAAATAAATACATTTATAAAAAAAAAAAGCAGTATATATGTAGTTTGTAACTCTTTTTTCCCTCCTATATGATTTAAAAGACAACTGTATAAAGCAATAATTATAAATCTATGTTGATGGGCATATGATGTATAAAAATGTAATATGTACAACAGTGATAGCACAAAGGAGGGGGGAGGGAGTGGATCTATTAGGGGCAAAGTTTTGTACACTACTTAAGTTGGTACAAATTCTAACTGGATTGTTATAAGTTAAGATTTTAAGTATAATCCTTAGGAGAACCATTAAGAAAAAAACAAAATATAGTAAAAGAAACGTCAAGAGAATTAAAATGGTACACTATAAAATATCTATTTAACATAAAAACGGCAATAATGGGGTAATAGAGGAACAAAAAAGACATAAGACAGAGAATACAAATAGGAAAATGACAGACATAAACCCTACCTTGTTGGTAATTAAATGTAAAAGGATTAAACCTTTCAATCAAATAGAGATTGGTAGAATGGATAAACTGCCCTGATCCAACTATATTTTGTTCACAGAAGACACGCTTTATATTAAAAGACACAAATAGGCTGAAAAGAGAAGGAAAGAAAAAGATATACCATGTAAACAGTAACCAAAAGAGAGCTGGAGTGACTATACTAATATCAGACAAAATAGACTTTAAGATAAAAATTATGACTAGACGTAAAGAGGTACATTTTATAATGCTAAAAGGGTCAATCCATCAAGAAGGTATAACAATTATAAGATTATATGCCCGTAACAACAGAGACTCAAAATATATGAAGCAAAATCTGACAAGAGTTGAAGGGAGAAATATACAATTCAACAGTAATAGCTGGAGATTTTAGCATTAGACTTTCAATAATTGATAGACTAACTAGACAGAAGATCAGTGTGGAAATAAAAGTCTTGAACAACACTAACATACCACTATAGAACACTCCATCACAACAGTAGAATACATATTCCTCTCTAGTGCACATGGAACATTCTTCAGGATAAAACATATGTTAGGGTATAAAACTAGTATCAGTAAATTTACAAGGATTTAAATCATAAAATTTATGCTCTCTGACCACAATGGAATGAAATTAGAAATCAATAATGGAAGGAAATTTGGAAAATTCACAAATGTTTGGAAATTAAACAATACATTTCAAATAACCAATGGATCAAAAAAGAAATGCTAGTGAAATTAGAGCAAAATTGGAATTAAGACAAATTGCCCCCTGAGAGCTCCAGGAAGTAGTGTTTATCCAGAGCACAGTTTGCAAAATATCATCCCTGGGAGACACACTGCCCAGGAAATCCTGCAGGAAATCAAGGAGCAGGGGCCTTGCTGAAGTGAGCTTCATCTCCCACCTACCCAATTCAAGTCCTAAGTCTGGCAAAGAGGCTTCCTGTTCTCATTTTTGATTGTGAGGTTTTCCAGGCAGACCCCAATGTTGGGGTCCACACACCCCACTAAAGTGCCAGCTGCTCAATCACTGTTGTCAACCAGCTAATTAGATTGATTTCCTCCCTCACTGCTGATGTATATCACTCGTCTGGTTCATTTGTCAGTTGGAAAAGGTGTGGCAGCTCCAGCTTCCAGAGGCCCTGCCTGCTGTGTAGAGTCGGGGTGGGATTGGGGGCCATGTACAGAGGCTGAGGGAAGGCATGGGGCTCTGAGAGGAGACCGGGATGGACTAGGTGTCCCTTGTTATTCTCTGCTGCAATCACTTTCCTGCAGTGTGCTTCTGAAATCCTGACTGCAAATGTCGCCTTGCACCCTGGGTTCCTCTGATGATGGTGGTGGTGTATGTGCTTGTGTTTCACATGAGCTCGCTCAGCTCTAGAAAGAGAAGTATTTCAAGATTTTTCTTTATTTAGTTATAAAAAAATACAGTATGTCCCATGCACCAGTGTAGCCAATATATATATAGTCATTATCACTAGAGCAATTACTACAATGATAGGAAATAGAAGGTTACAGGAATTTGTTTATCCAACTAAAAACCCTGAATTAAAATTGTTAACCTAAATAGCAACCTGCTTATTATGCAAAAACCCTTATTCTATATGTTTGTGAGAGCTAGAAATGTATAAGTATTATTAGTAAAAAAAAAAAAAAATATGAAAAACTCGTTATTGGTTAAAAATAAAAAGTCAGTGTTATCTACAATCCCCTGAATTGAGGGGCCTTGCCCAGAGCAGGAACCTTGGTCCATGACAAATGGTGAGTCAGAGAGTTTGCCTCCTTCCCCGCACCCCCATCGAGTGATGCCACTTCCCCAAGGTGTGTTTGCAGTGGAAAGTTCCATATGTGGCTGAAAGTGGAAGAGGAACAGGTGACCACTGGGCCTGAGCAGGGGCCTTGCCTTCTGTAGGGATGGGGCCCTGCTGGGGTTCCCTGAGATGTGGCAACAACGAGGTGTAAAGGCAAATGGCACAGCTGTGTTGCGCAGTCATGTTTGGGTTTGGACTTTGGCCAGAGTTGATGTGGGTCACACCTTAAGTGCCTCTAAGTCAAGAGATCAAGAGTAGATGGAGAGAAAGAAAAAAGAAAGAGACAGCATGAATGAGTGACCGGGCGAGGCGGGGAGAGGTCTTCTGCTCCGGGAACATCTGCCCCACTTCCCAGGCAAAACTGGAGGGGTGTCATGAGTCTCAAATTGGGGTCACAGCGACTCCTGGCCCTCTCTGGAGGGAGTGGGTACGGAGGTGGCCCTCACCCTATGATCTGTGGTCTCGTTTGGTCTCCACTGTCCCTCCAGGATGAATTCACAGTTGCTTTAAAGTTCAACGAGCCATTTCCCTGACCTTGGATGAATTTTCAGTACACAGTACAGCATAGTTACAGGCATGGCAGGCCAGTGAGGTCACCTCAAGACCCAGGGTTGGGGGATGTCAAGAGGCCCTTCCTCCCTTTTGACAGGCCTGGGGAGAGGCTGCGGAATGCTGGGGGTCTTGGGAGGGTGTGAGGAAGCTAAAGCAGGGCAGGCCTGGTGGGCGGTCCCAGTCTCGTGTGGGACTGGGCTACAGAGAGTCTGGCCCCACAGTCATGCCATCCAGCCCCTTGCCTCCAGGTGACAGGCACCAGGACCCCCCCCCCCCAGGGGTTCAGGGACCTCAGGGGAAGACCTCCCCCTGGCAGTTGAGCATAATCTGCTTTGAGAAGCCAGAGAAAGTCTTTGAGTTGGACCCGTAGTCGCAGGTGACAGGGTTATGTGGATGTCTCAGCCCAGACAGAACACCAGCCTGGTGTTTTCCAGTGTTTTGGGAGTAACCATCACTGAAATATGTTCCTGGACATGTCAGGGACTTGGATTTTGCCATCCAAGCTGGTGAGGTCTCTGGGACCCATGAGGAAGGGCTGTTAGGCTGGGACATGAGTGCTACGATGGGAGGGCTCAGTGCCCGTGTCCGACTAGCCTGAGCTGCAGTGGTTTGGGTCCCCAGGCCCAGAGGGCCGCGGTCCCCTAATACACCAGCTCCTCCCGAGGGTCCGAGCCATACAGCTCGGCCAGCATCTTGAACCTGGGTCCCCAGTCATTGAGAAAGTCATAATCGATGTCCGAGTCAGATGAATCGGTGCCCAGGGAGCTGAGGGACTCGGCGATGGACTCGGCGCCCTCGTAGCCGTAGATGTGCAGCGTGTCGTAGGGTGGGCCGCCGCCGTCGTGGTCCGCCTCGTCCTTCTTCACCTCGATCATCGCGGCCATCTCCCCGGGCCCGTGTGCCCCGGGCGCGTGCCGCGGCGGCTTCTGCACCTGTGCGTAGAGGGACGGCCGCGTGTCCAGCGCCGGCCGCGGGGGCTTGGTCCCACCGTGGCGCACCGAGTTGAGCACCGACACGTCGTAGCTGGTGGTGTCCATCTCGCCACCGCCCTCCTCGTCGTAGGTGACCAGCTGCTCGTGGATCTCTGGCACGCTCTTGCCGTGGGCGCGGGCCTGCTTCCGGAGCCGCCGCCGCAGGATGATGAGGAGGGTGATCACTGCGAACGAGCGAGCCAGAGCTGGTCAGCCATGGCCCAGCAGAGCGGCGGACACCCACTCCCCGAGGTTCACCTGCACCCTCCCCTCCTCCCTGGGAATCCCTGGGCCAGCCCAGCTCCCAGTGGCAGCTGGGCCAACGCAGAAGTTTTGGTTTGGTCTAGACACCTGGTGGGTCCACCTCGCTCCCACTCGAGTCATCTCCACCCCACCCCGACCCAGGATCCATCCTTGTTGGTGTCCTGGCCGCAGTAGGGGTAGGGGGAGAGCAACAGAATGGGCCTCCCTCAAGTTCATTCTCTCCTGCCACTCTCCTGCCCATCTACCGGCATCCTCAGTTCCTCCCTCCTCTTAACCACTGTGGCAAATCCTTCTGTGCCTTGTCCAAAGGCCAGGAGGCCAGAGGTTGGGGCAGAAATGGGGAAAGGGATGGAGTTGGAATTTGGAGTGCAAAGATTCTGAGCCATGATG
This sequence comes from Balaenoptera borealis, assembly GCF_965194805.1. Classification (NCBI taxonomy): domain Eukaryota; kingdom Metazoa; phylum Chordata; class Mammalia; order Artiodactyla; family Balaenopteridae; genus Balaenoptera; species Balaenoptera borealis. The sequence goes on from NC_138878.1 coordinate 18,988,863, forward strand.
ATGATGATGATGATGGGTCATGGTGGTGCTGGTAGACATGGCACCCATTGCAGTAGCAGCAGCTACTCTTGAGCACCTACTGTATACATGCTGGCATGGTATTGGCACATTTTCATGTTCTTTTACTCAAAGTAGGTATTAATATCCCATTTTACATGAGCAAACCGAGCTCAGAGAAGCTGAGTGACGTGCCCAGAGTCCCACGATCAGGCAGCGGTGTGATGTTGGCCCTGCTCGAAGCTCTGAGGTGTGTGACTGCATGACGGTTGCCAGCCCCCAGGAGGGGTGGACCATGTGGGGCAGAGAGCCCCTAGAAGTAGGCTCAGAGCATCCCTAGACGCTGTCCTTCTAGCCTCGAGTTACCTAACAAACTGTTCCATACCTAAGAAAAGCCAGGATGGCCTCTCTGAGCCTCTGTTTCCTTGCCTGTAAAATGGAAGTGATGACTCCTCTGTTCTGTTTCTATTTGATAAGGTGGCGATGAGGTTAAGTGCAGTTCTGTGTGTGGTGGTGATGCCAGGATATCATTACTATTAATTTTTATTGAGAGGAAAATCTGGGTCTGGACTCTTTGCCACAGAAGCCCCAGAAGGGGGGGCACTGCCAGGGGGCCTCTCAGGGAAGCCACTGGCAGGAAAGGCGTGGAGCAGATAATGTGGGTCCCTCACTGTGTCCCCCGGTCCTGTCATTGTAGTGCACAGGGTGACCTCTAAGCACCCAAGGGCTTCCTCTGGAGGGCCAGCCCCTGCCCCAGGTGAAACGCAGGAGAACTTAACACCTCTGGGAGGAGCCCCACCATCAGCTGGTGGGCATCGCTGGAAAAACATGGGCTGTGAGTGCCGCCACCCAGTCTCCAGTGAGAAGAAGCTGCAGTGTCCCGTGGTGGCAACTTGTGTGACAACTTGCCCTTGACGGGCTGCCTACCTTTCCAGTGTCACTCCCCCTCTTCCTTCTGGGGCTCCCTGGGAGTGCCTCTCAAATAAACCATGTGCACCCCAATCCTGGTCCCAGGGTCTGCTTCCTGGGGAACCCAAACTAAGGCAAGGCCTAAAATGCTCCTAAAGTTTCTGAGGCCCAAACAAGAAGAAAAGAGATATCAAGGCTGGAGAAATCCTAAAAATAGAAAGAAAACCACTGGCAATAATCTAAACTAGAAATTTTAAACTTTCCATTTCTCTCCAAAAGAAGAACTGGATCCTCTTTTTTCAAAACAGGTGCGACTTGTGGGATCTTAGTTCCCTGACCAGGGATTGAACCCGGCCCCTTTGCAGTGAGAGCGAAGAGTCCTAACCATTGGACCGCCAGGGAATTCCCTCAAAAGAGGTTTTATATAAATAAATGCCTAGAACAGTGCCTGGCACACAATAAGTGCTCAAAATGTGTCAGTTGAATGAGTGAATGTTATATATAAAGTATTTTAAACTGGGGAAGGAGCCTTGAGTCCCCCTTGTTTCCCCTCCCCCGCCCCCCACCATCCCCACAGTTAGGCACCCAAGGAGATGGAGCTTACACCTAGCACAGGACTGCACTAGGGCCTGGAGGCAGGGTTGGGCCTGGACCCCTGGCCTCTTCCTTCTCCTGTGCAGCCCCCTCAATGTCCCCTCCCATCCTCCTGGGCACTGACCTGTGATGGTGAGGATGCAGAGAAAGATAGCTACCAGCGCCTGGATGCTGACGCCCACCTGGGCGGCCACCTCCTCACACAAGGTGAACTCGCCGCGTTCGTTGCACTTGCACACGGTCACATCCAGCATGCTGGTGCCTGTGAGGCTTGGCCTCCCGTTGTCCGAGATGAGCACGGGCAGGTGGTGGACCTTGGCGCGCTCTCGGTCAAAATACCCGTACTTGACTGTGATGTTGGCTGTGTTATCTGGAAACACCAAGGCCTCGGAGTCAGGCTCTGCTGCCTGGAGTGCCCATCCTCTCATCCACACTGACGGTGTGGCCTGCCACCTCCAGGAAGCCCTTGGTACCTGCACCAGCCCACGTGCTGCCTGGGCTGTGCCTCTGCCCTTTGCACCCCCTGCCTCAGGTTTTAGCCATTTGAACGCAGGTCTGTTCCTCCAGAGAGGGGATGTTTTGGGCAGCTGCTTCGACCTAGCCTCTGAGAAGGACTTGGCCAGAACGTAGAACCCTTGCTTTCTGTTTCTGTGGGCAAATGATATGCCTGACCCCTAACCCTACTTCAATAAAAGGTGACTCTCAGCTAATTAACGCATCGTTTCAAGCTTTGATGAGCAATCGGGGAAATAAAGTCTTAAAAAGTCTTTTAGCATCGGGCTAACTTCTAAGGCTGTTTTTGCTATCCCTGAAAATCCATTAGAAAGTAAAAACAATGCACAGTTCCCTGGGGCACTGAGGGGATGATTGCATATGTAATTGAGGATTCCCTGGTCAGGCTGGAATTGAGAATGCGCTTTGGCCCAAATATTGGCTCTCCCTCTCAGCTCCAATCAATCCATGTACAGAATTCCCCAGGGAGATTTTTAAACATGCTGGTTTTTCAGAACCGCCCCCCTCCACTCCTCCTTCCTTTTCCCCCTCCCCTCTCCCGCATTTCTGATTCAGTGGCTGGATAATCTGCCCTTTGTTGGCTCCTAGGAGATTATGATGGTCAGAGGGTCCAGGGACTCCCCGTTCCAGGGTTTACCTAGCCATGCGGGGTTGGCACACTCAGGAAGCCAAAAGCAAAGGAGGCCATCTTTTAGATTTCAAATGGAAGCCAATTACATTTCATTAGTAAGTAGCCATGTCTATTATAATTGAAAATAATAACAATATGGCCACTGACACTCTATGAGGGAAATTAGAGATTTCTCACTATACTCATTTAATATTGTAGCAGGACATTCATGTTCTAAGTGAATCTGAGATCAACAAGCTAGTCTCCTGGTCACATATGGGGTGTCGCTGGGGTGGTGCTTAAGCTTTCTTCTCCACTACAGGCCTCCTCTGAGGCAGGATTGAGGTGGGCACTGGGGATGGGGTGACAGGTGTTTTTTCCATATTATTTACTACTAAAGACAGCGGAATGTTGAATGGTCTGTCATGGACTGTCCGCGCATCATAGCCACCATCCCCATCCCATAGGAGGCTCCTTAAGGACGACGAGTCTGTGGCTCATCCCCTGGGTCTGCCCCTCACTCTCAGGGACCCCACTCCCTCACCTTCCTCAAAGGTGGCAATGGCTGTTTCTATACAGGGATCCTCACCAACCACAGTGTTGCCAGTTAGGGATGGGCAGGGATTCCACCCCATTCTGGGTGAAGGATTGTTCTATTTAGACCCAACGGGGATTTTCTGTGTTTTTTCTGAGGAAGGTGCAGAAGCCATGGAAGCCTGTCTGCTTTTGGCTGGAATTCAGTCAACTCAGCATTGTCACTCTCGGAAGCACATACTCATGAGAAACTCTGATTGGCCGCTGCTGACATCACAGGGCTCTCTAGGCTGTGATTGGTGGACCACATCCTGTCCCGAGGACACCTGGTGGTAAGTAGTCATTGTAGCCGAATTAAAACACTGTGTCCTTGGCATTTCGGGTTTCAAATGTCCAGTTTTGCCTCTTTGGAAGCAACCTCAAAGTTCCATGTCACAGAGCAATTTGCAGTTGTGCTGAGCACAGGGGTCCCATGGGAAGGAGTCTTTGGCTAGTTTGTGAACCAGGCTGTCTACACTGCATATCTATTCTGTGCTCCTCAGTAACCTGAGCATCTTATGGGGAAGGGCAGGCCATGTGGACTTAGCAGTGTGGCCAGGGTGGCTCTGACCATTGCACAGACCAGTTAGGTATGTGGTGGGAATTGTACAAAACATCCTGTTACTTGAAAGCCCCAGTGAGGGCCTGCCCCCAGTTCACTGGCTTGGTCCTTGACCCTGGCACTTTAAGACTCAACCCCGTCCCCGAGCCCCCCAAGAGCCAGGCTGACTGCCTTGAGGCGCACCGTGATTATCCGTGAGGGTGAAGTTGCTGTCCTCAGTGCTCAGGGAAAACTTGAACTTCACATCTCGTGGCGTTATATCCTTGTCTATTGCCGAGATTTGCACGACCAGCTAGAGGGTGGAAGATGCGGGACGGTCATTAGCGGTGTTGGGTTGGCCGGGGTTTCAGTGATGGGGAGGGACTTTGGGTTTAGACCTGACCGTGGCTTTCTCTCACCTGTAACACTAACCTAAATGGTCTCCACAGAGCCACTCTTTCTACCACCACCTCCCCGCCAATCTACTCACTACACATTCTCTCTGAGCCTCAGTTTCACCCTCTGTAGGGATAATGTCACCTTTCCTGAAGGCTGTTGTACAAGTTACATTAAACTCAGTGAAATGCCAGCTGACCGTGGCTGGGAGGTGCTGCCCCTTGGCCTGCCCCAGGTGGGCGCTGCCTTGCCCTCCCACCTGAGCTAGACTCACCTTGCCCTGGGCAGCGTTCTCACACACTTTGGGCTCGTAGGGCTTGGCAAACTCTGGGGCATTGTCGTTCTCATCCATAACTTCGATGTGGACCTGCACAATGGATTCTTTGCCCGTGGGGGTCCCTGCAGGGGAAAGGACTCATCACTACAGTGGGCTCAGCAGGTGCCAGCCCTGGGATTAGAATGTATATGGATGGGAGTCCTGGAGGGGTGCTCTTTTTGCAGGAAGAGGGGGTTATGGACATCTGGAAGGGAGGCCAGGGATGGCGTTCTGGTTGAAGGGAGCGGAAGAGGAAGGGGGTAAAGCTTCAAGCACAAGGATATTTGCTAAAGAATTATTTGTAAGAATCGAAAAGGTAAACAACAGAAGTGTATTTTTAAAGGTTTTAATTAAATCAATTAAGTAATTATTAAATCAATTCAGCAATTTAAGTAATCAAACTAATTTAAATAAATTAATTATGAAATAATTGAAAAGGTAGACGATCTAAGTGAGATTGCATTAATAAATTATGTCAGTTTAAAAGAATGGACTATGTGGCTGTTTGCAATGCCCACGTAAATTACATTTAAAAAATTACAGTCTTTTTAAAAAAGACATCTTAGTACCATGAGAAAATGATTCTGGAATAAGGTTAAGTAAAAATGCAGGATATGATATTTATACAAATATTATGATCTCACTTGTATAAAAATACATATAGTAAAAAAGACCAGAGGAAATACACTACAGTGCTAACAGTAATTATCTGTGTACGGTGGGAATATGAGGGTATAATTTTCTTCTCCTTTTTTGTATTTTCCGTATTTTAAAATGGACAGCAAACTATTACTATAAGATTTAAAAATTGTATGAGTGAGATTAGATGGGGAAGAAAGGGGCAAAGACTGATCTGGACAGTACGCAGGAGTCCATTGAAGCTGGCTTGGCTGCCATGTGGGGGACGTGCTGCCAGCAGGAAGCAGGGGCCCTTCAGGGTAGCACCGGTGGGGCCCTGGCCAAGTCACCCCCTTTCTGGGCCCTGGGGGTCTCTGTGTAAGGTGGGAATAATGATCCTTCTCCCAGAGGGCAGTTGTGCTTTTCTCATAGAGGCTAAGAGTGCAAAACTCCGATACTTGCCTTTCCCTTTGGCAGCAGTTACCCTAATTTCTGGAGAATCTAACAATCTTGGAGTTGGAAACTGCTTCAGATTTTGAATTCAGCCCACTAACTGGCACATAAACACCCTCCAAAGCAGCCTTTTCCAAACGTCCACTATAATAAGAATCACACGGCACTCGTTCAATGCACATTCCTTGGCCCCATTTCTGACTCACTGGACCAACACCTCCAGGGAGGCATCTGAGAAGCTCTGTGGTTAAGACGTGCCTCAGGTGATTCTCATCACAGGGACATCTGGCAGCCTGTTTTGGAACAGTGCTTCTTAAACTGTAGCGTGCATGAGATACTGATTCAGTCTGGGGTTGGGGCCTGATGTTTTGCTCGTCTAACAAAGTCTCAGATGACGTGGATGCAGGTGGTGGGGGATGGAGGCACTATAACATCCCAACCAAGTGGTGCATCAGCAGGTGCTTGTAGTACCTCTGGAGACCCAAAATGATAGATTTTGCCAATTTTAAAAGGATGACAAAAGGAGAGGAGCCCAGGTCCCCCGGCAAATGGGGCCACTCACCACTAGAATCCAGCTCTTTGGCCTCCACTGTCAGGTTACACCAGGGGTAGACTTCTCTGTCCAGCTCCTTCTCATTGTAAATATTCCCCTGCTTGGTTATTCCGAAGAACTGGCCCTTGTCACTCGTCCTGCGGATGGAGTATCTGCCCACGGGAGAGAGTTTCAAGGTTTTCCGTTGTTCTTTGCTGAGTCCAAACTCCCCAGCAGGACAGATGAGACCCTTCAGGATCTGTCCCTTGCATCCATCCCCCATCCTCCTCTCACTGCTCATTGCACTTGACCACCCACAGGGAGTCAGAGTAGTGAGATAATCCCTTTGATGTTGGCAGTGTTGCCATCACTGGGCTGAGGGTGGTACTTGAGACTCCATCAACAGCACTTTCAGAGTTGAGGCAGGTGGCTCTATAATCAACTGTACCACAGCTTGGACCGGATTTTGTGATTAATGAAAAGATAGTTGGGCAAGAGCCAGGAAGAAATAAAAAAAGGGGCTGGAAGAGGTAAGAAGTGACTGAAAGAAAATTAAATTTGTGAAGTAAAAACTGGAAAAGTTCTTAAGGAAAAAGGCATGAAGAGAAGAAAAGAGAGATGAAAAAATATATAACACTCCAAATATATATTTTTCTAATACTGAGGAAAATTCCAGAACAAAGAGAACAGAAGAAATAACCAAAGATATAATAAAAGAAAACTTCCTGATCTGAAGAAAGGCCCAAGTTTATAGAAGAGGTCATTGATATCAGGCATAATTTTAAAAAGAGATCAATATTTAGCTATATCCTGATGACACTTTTGAATTTCAGAACTATATAAAGAAACCAAAAAGAATCCAGACAGAAAAGATACATCCTTATAAAGAAAGATAAATCAGACTCACCCCAGACATTCTCACAAAGTTAAATGCTAGAACACATTGATAATATTTTTGATTTGTAAATATGCAAGGATTCAGGAACTATATCATCCACAAGATGGGTCCTGAAAAAATTTTTTTGGAAAACTCACTTCATCTAAGAAGTGTCTCAAAATAAAGTAAAAAAAAAATCTGGTTTGGGAGGAATTAAAATTAAACTATTGATAATCTTTATCATATATAGGAAGGCAATGGTGTGTGTGTGTGAGAGAGAGAGACAGAGACAGAGACAGAGAGAGAGAGAGGCAGAGATTTTTAACTAGAAAATATTGGTCCAGGGAAACATTTAAAATTTTACAGATAGAAGTAAATCTCACTGGTAGAAGTAAAAATGCATGTACTCCATCCAAATATCTACGAGAAAATAACGTGAAAAAATAGACTCTACAACAAAGATGGGGGAAGAGAAAAAAGTAATTAAGTTTGAGAAATAACAAATGTAAAACAAGATAAAAGAAGTAAGATCAAACATATCATTTACAATGAAAAATGTAAATAGGTTAAACACATAGCATCTCAGTTTAGATTAAAAAGCAAAGCCATGAGGACACGGGGGGGAAGGGGAAGCTGGGATGAAGAGAGAGTAGCAATGACATATATACACTACCAAATGTAAAATGGATGGCTAGTGGGAAGCTGCTGCATAGCACAGGGAGATCAGCTTGGTGCTTTGTGACGACCTAGAGGGGTGGGATAAGCGGGGTGGGAGGGCGACTCAAGAGGGAGGGGATATAAGGATATATGTATATGTATAGCTGATTCACTTTGTTGTACAGCAGAAACTAACACAACGTTGTAAAGCAATTATACTCCAGTTAAGATGAAAAAAAAAAAAAAAGCAAAGCCAATTGCATTCCACTTTCAAGAGACAACTTACTGCCAATGACCTAGAAAAAATTAAAAGTAAAGGTCGGAAAATTTATTTCAGGCAGACATGAGTAACATGAAAACAAGACTGACAAACTTTACATCAGGCAACATGGAATTGAGGACAAAATGTTTAAGCCGAACAAACTGGGTAATGTCATAAGGATGAAAGTGACAAGTCATAATGAAGGTAAAATAGTTATAAACCTTTGTTAACTGAATAGAAAAATTAAAATACATAAAGCAAAAGCTTAGATATTCCAGAAAAAAATGGACAAAAAGACACATAAAGACAATTGCATTACATCACAGAACAAGTTAAAGCAAAGCCAAAAAATGCCCTACCATTGTAAATGAAAAAAAAAGTCTCTTAAATAAACTATTGGATCAATGAAGAAATAAAAATTATCATTACAGACCATTTAGAATAGAATGGCCATGAAAACAGTCATCCTAAAACTTATGAGATGTGATCAAAATGGAGGTACACATTTGTCTTTAACAGGAAGACCTGATAACAGAGAAACATTAACTCTCCCCAGATTGATATGTAAACACAATTCTCATTAGAATTCTGATGCTTTTTTAAAAACTGAAGAATTTTATGGTTCACATGAAAGAATGAATGTTTGAGAATGCATTAAAGATATATAAAGTGAAAAAACACTTGAGGGAGGGACTTGCCTTTTACATACCAAGTTTTAGTGTCAAGCTGCTACAATAAAACAGAATGGCTTTGCCACAGAACAAAGGATTCAGAAATAGATTCAGGGACATACAGGAACTTAGTGTGTAACAAAGGTAGAAAACGATGACTTATTTGATTAATGGTGCTGGCACAGTTGGCTACCCCTCCAGAAAAAAATGAGATTGATGGAACTTCACACTCTCATATGTTGTGTGGCTCTAGAAAGTATGAGTTGGAACTACATCTTTTGTCACAGAGAGTAGAGGAGAGGGGTCTAGTTCAGACAGAAGAACAAGTAGTGATGAAATGGGTATAGTATGATCCAAAAAATTTTTAAAACAATCAAATCCCCCAAACAAACAAAGGACAAATCCACCATAAATGTATGTAGATGTTTGTGTGGTCACGAAGAAAGGCATGATAGGACCACAGCACACCATGAACATGAGTTGTCTGGAAATCAGGGTTACTGATGTTTTCTTTATAGATCCTTGTGTTGTTTCATTGTGTGAAATAAACACTTTTTCCTTTTGTGGTTTTGGGAAGACAAATGTAATAAATCATGTTTAGCGAAGGGGTTTCATGGATGTCAAGTTGGTTGCTCTCTTGACTGTCAGATCTCCCCAGATGGGACCTGTGGGAGCCCGTACCTCCCCTTCAAGGTAGAGCAGACAACGGGAAGCTCTGATGGCCAGGACCATGCTAGGTGTGTGCCTGGGCAGAACAAGATTCCACCTGGCCATGTGGGTTAGTGGAAGAGCTTGGGCTTCTTGTCCGGCCTCTGTGCATGTCCCATGTACCTGCTGGGAGAAGCCAGTTTCCCCCTCTGAGTCCTGGGCTCCGTCCAGCAGGCCTAAGAACCTCAATGCCTGGGTGGTGTCGTGATCATCACCATCCTCACGCCTTCCGCCCCCCTTACCTGATGCTCCGCTTAGCGGCATCGGGGTCCACAGCCAGCACTGAGCCGATCAGAGGTTTCTTCTGGTTCTCCCGCAGCTGGAAGTGGTAAAAGGGCTGCTGGAAGCTGGGGGGCTCGTCCACATCTGTGACGTTGATGATGACACGGGCGATGTTCTTGGTGGAGGTGCTGCTCAGGTAGCGGAGGTCGATGGTGGGGTCCGTGGCCTCGATGGTGAAGCTGTATTGCCGGATGTGTTCATAGTCCAGGGGCTGCGGAAGGAGAAACTACGGTGATCACTTGCTCTGAGCCAAGCATATGGTTGTGATCTTCACAGCAGCCCTGCAAGGTCATACTGGGGTGACTCCCTTTTTACAGATGAGGGGCCTGTGGCCTGTCTGTCTTCAGCTGTCTCCCGTGTATCCTGACCGTGGCTCAATTCCAAGTATTGAGGACAATACTGATCCAGTGGATCAGCCACAGTCTTGCTATCAAGGGGATCACAGACTAGTGGTTCTATCCACAGCTCCTTAAAGGCATTCCTTTTCTTTGTGCCTTTGCTCAAGTCTCTTCTCCTGCCCTCGCCCGCTTGGCATACTCCTATTCACCCCTCAGGAAGCCAATCTGAAGGTAATCAGATGTCCTCTCAGAACCCATTCCTGCCCCTCCCAACACAGGTAATTGCTCCCTGCCTGGGTACCCTTTTTGTCTGTGTGTCTGTCCTCCCTACTGGCTGAGAGCTTTGGTACCGTGGAGGCCGTCTGACTCCCCTGGGTATATCTAGTCCCCAGCACAGGGCTGGACCAGAGAAGGACTCGGGAGAGGTCTGCTGGAAGAATGGCCTGGCTCAGGCAGAGGGGTTCTGGAATGTCCCCTTTGAGGCAGGTCATCACTGGCCTTGGCCTCCCAGTCCTCTGCATGGCCATTCTGAAGCAGTTTGTGCCCCTGGCAGACCTTCCCTCCTCTTCTAGATTCAGCCAGTCCAACTGCTTTCTCAGCAGCAGCCACTGCCACTGGCCACCCCCTCCCCACGGCGTTCACTATTTCCTTACATGCTGATGGCTTTCAGATGCAAGCACTTGTAATCTTCCAGGGCTTTCCTGGCCTGTGCCCAGGGCAGATCAGAAAGTGCCAGGGAGGGGACTTCCCTGGTGGTCCAGTGGTTAAGAATCCGCCTTCCAATGCAGGGGACGCAGGTTCGATCCCTGGTCAGGGAACTAAGATCCCACATGCCACGGGGCAACTAAGCCCACGTGCCACAACTACTGATCTCGCGCGCTTCAACTAGAGAGCCTGTGTGCCCCAAACTACAGAGCCCACGCGCTCAGGAACCCTCGCGCCACAACTACAGAGCCCACGCGCCCTGGAGCCTGCACACCACAACTAGAGAAGAGAAAACCCACACGCCACAACTAGAGAGAAGCCCGCGTGCCACAATGAAGAGTCTGCATGCCGCAACAAAAGATCCTGCATGCTGCAACTAAGACCTGATGTGGCCAAAAATAAATAAAATAAATAAATAAATATTTTTAAAAAAAAGTGCCAGGGAGTGAGCCCCCAGGAGCCCTCAATCAGCCCACAGCTGCTGCGACTCTGAGGCATATTCCATCCACACTGTCCCCCAGATGTCCCCCGTGGGACTGCACCCCACTCGCCCATGGTGATCACCTGCTCATTGAGGAGCCTGTATGAGCTTTCCTTTTTTTCACATCTCACTGCTCCTGGGGCTTCCTGAGATAACTCCTCAAGTAAACTGTTTACACCCAAGTCCTTGCCTCAAGGTCTGCTTCCGGGGTAGCCCAGCCTTAGTCACTGACCCTTCTGTCCTGGCTCCCCTTCCCTGCGCCAGGGTCACAGTGTCCACGAGCACACGGCCAGCTCCAAACTGACCCAGAACGTGCACCTTTGGTGGCCTCTGATCCGGGAGCAGCCCCTGGCTGAGTCCTGAGGAAGCCGGGAGCCCCCAACCCCACATCTGACGTCACTGCCACAGGTCTGCGAACCTTCATGGGCTTGATGATGCCCTCGTTGCGGGTGGGGTCAGGCTCGATGGTGAAGGTGTCCCTGTACTCGCCCTGCACGATGCTGTACTTTGTCTTCCGGTTCTGGGGCTCGTCTGGGTCCTCCACAAACAGAGAGCCCAGGGGGCTGCCCACACGGATGTCTTCGGGCACAGAAAATATGTACCTGGCTGATGCAAAGCGGTGCCCCAAAGGGCACTGGGTTAATGAGATAGATAAGGCGATTGTCCCCCATACTATCCCAATACATTTTGTTACAGGAAACGGGCACAGTAAAATAGTAGTAGTAGTAGTAGTAATTCCTCTGGAATTTTGGGTCCCAAGGCAAAGAGGTTCTGCTCTATCTGTCCTTCCATCCACCTGACAAGTAGTTATTAAGCACCTACTGTATGTCAGGCACCTTGCTAGGGGACCTGTTAATTGACAATGGAGAGAATCTCTGCCTTCAGGGAGCTTGTGCCGTACACAATGAGGCCATTTCAGGAAAACCCGCCTGTCCTTGGGGTGGCTGAGCCTCTGAATGGCGCCGTCAGCGTTGGAGTTGCAAGTGATGAATCATCTGACTTTCCTCCCCAGCCCACCCAGGGCGTGTCACAAGCTCTTGTCAGGCATTTTTCTCGGGGGAGAATCAGTCTGTGGTGGGTCAGAGCCCAGCCCTGGCCTTGGATATGGAACTTTGCTGAACCCCTGTTCCCCACCTCATGGGGATTTTCTAGCTGGGGTCTGGGTTTTCCTGAGCTCATGGGATCTGGGTGAAAGTGGTCCTATCTGGTAGTGGGACTCTGGGCACACGGTGGCACACAGCAGGGAGCGTGACTTCCTGCTGGCCTGTGAAGCCTCCGTGGCGGGGGCAGTTGGACAGCCTTGGGAACGTGTTCAGAGATGGGGAGCACCAGAAAGACATCCCTGACATAGGCCCGCCCTGGGTTGGAGAGAGAGGTAGACGGATGCCAGGCTCCTCTCTCAGAGCTCCCGGGTCACCGAGTCTGGAGTATCCCAACCCTCGCCCTGCCCAGGGCCCTAGGGGAGGGGCTCACACTGTGTGAAGATGGGGAAGTTGTCGTTGACGTCCTGCAGAGAGATCAGCACAGTGGCCGTGCCCGATTCCCCCCGGAGGCCCTGGGCATCTCGTGCTTCCACCACGATCTCGTACTTGGCCTGCTTCTCTCGGTCCAGGTTTTTGTTCGCTGTGACAATTAGTCCTGCAAAAAGTGTCACATCAGGAGCCGTGTTACTTGGGGGAGATTTTAAGAAATAGTGATGCCTGGCCACTACCCAGAGGGCACCTGGCTTCAGAGCTCCCCAGGTGATTTCACTGTGCAGCCAGGACTGAGAGCCAGGGGTGAACCACCTCCCACCTCCATGCCCTGCACTGCTAGGCCAAACGCTTTGGTCCAGTATTGGTCCCAGCCACCTGGAGCACTGGGTTGAGCAAGAACCTGAGGCCACATCTAGGCTCAGAGTGGGAAGAGTGCTGTGATGGGTTAGTGATGGCTGCCTTGGTGCAGCATAGGTTGTGCTGTGTATTTGCCATCACTCTGAAAGATGGCTTGCCTCAGGCCTGACCACCTGGACTTCTGTCTTGCTCCCAAGACTCAGTCCTTAACAGTTTTTTGGGTCACGTGGAGTGGATAATGACGATGGGCCACGTGCTCGTTATACGTTACCTAATTCAGACTTCACAGCTACCATACAAGGTGAATATAAGCTTCCCCATTTTTGAGATTAGGGCCCTAGCGCTCACAGAGGTCAGCTGACTTGCCCAAGGTCTTTAGAAGCAGTGAGGAGCAGAAATGGGTTCGGAAACCAGATCCGTTTGATTCCATAGCTAGAGCTGCTAACCAGCATTCTCTTCCACCTCTCGTGTCAGTGCTTGCGTCCTGACTTTGTGCCCTGGACTTGAGTTCACGTCTTGGGCACCTGTCTGCCTCCTTCTGCCCTCACCAGCCACCTTGTCTTGACGTAGGGTACCGACTGCCTCCAAAGGGTGGTGTAGGTCAGTGGTCAGTGACACCTGGCAGACTGGGCTTCCCTCGGTGCCTGCACCTCCACCCCCTCCAAGCCAGTGCCGCCCAGGGGGGTGAGTCACACAGACCAGAACCACGGATGCTGAAATGTTCTTCTCCCTTCAGGAGTTGGTACATGACAGAGGCGTGGTCTGCCACAGTGGGGTCATCTGCATCCACTGCTGTCACCTGGATGACCGAGGTCCCTGTGGGGAGAGAATCCAGGGTTGCTGCTTTGTGATGGCCAGCCCCTCACCCCATTCCCAGATGAGGGCAGATGGGGCTCAGGCTGTTCCCTGAACCCCCCTCCCCCAGGTCCTGAGGGAGAAAAGGCTGCTTTGTTTTCTGAGGAGCCTGCCTGGGGGCAAAGTGCTGGCAGTGGTGGAGGCCCAGCTCCGTCAAACATGAAGGGTAAAGAGAACAGGTGGTTTTCATTTATGGGGGAAATGAGGGAAGAGGTGAGTGGCTGAGGTCACGGGGAGAAACAGTAAGGGCTGCTTCTTCCTTCTGGAAGCATGAGAACAAGAGAATAGGAAGGGCCCCCAAAGGGCTGGGTTCACATCTCTTTCCCCTTGAACTCCAGGCTCCCCATACTTAACAGGAAGGTCTGGTCCTGAGTCCTGGCGAGAGAGCCTGGACTAAGGGGTGGGGCAGGGAGCCCTTTTCTGGCACCCCCTGGAGGCTGGGGGTAGAATTGAGGAAGGACTAGTCTCCTCTGGAGGCCTGGGGTCCAGGCTGCTGACACACCTTGGGATGAGGTGTGTCCCTCTCCCGCCCCCCTCCCACTCCTGCATGGACCCTAAAGGTGACCGCTTGTCTTGGTGGCAGAGTTGGCCTCCTTCATGTGCAAAGGCTACGCTGTTGGCATGCCAGCCCTAAGAGTCAGAGCAGTGGGTGGCGTTGGCTCCAAAGAGTAACAAGACGTGTGTGTGTGTGTGTGTGTGTGTGTGTGTGTGTGTGTGTGTGTGTGTGTGTGACGGTCAGGGCTCTGTCTGGGGCCAGGTCAGAGCTTAGTCCTTAGGAACCAGAGTTCCTTTCGAGTCATATAAAGTGGCAATATGGGCATCACCATAGCTGCCCGGAACTCACTGAATCCTGCCCCAGGCAGTGAAGCTGCCGATGGGAGAGGTGCCTCCATGCCAGGGATGAGTGAGGGGAGAGGGAGACGGACAGACCGGGTACGTACCTATCCCTGACATCTCGGGCACGGAGGCATTGAACACCCGGTGCGTGAACACAGGCCAGTTGTCGTTGATATCGTGAACTTTGATGGTGAAGCTGGAAGGAGACTCCAGGTTCTTCTCAGTGTCCTTGTCTACCACGAGGGCGACGAGGTGGTACTCAGAGAGCTTCTCCCTGTCCAGCCTCTCAAAGGCATACACGTCCCCTGTGCTCTCATCAACCTGGAAAACCTTGCCGGCAGACTCTCCTTTGAGCTGGTACTTGGTGTTCTTGCGGTTCACGCTTGATTTAATCTAAGAAAGGAGAGGCGCCGTGAACTGGAAATAGCAGTGGTGGCTGTGTGCGTGTGAATGTGTGCCCGTGTGAGTGTGCCAGGGCATGGCATTATTAAAAAAATCAATTATATAAACTTACAATTAAATGAATCATATTAAAAACAAAGGTAACATACTATAAATCTATTGCTTCCTAATACTGTAATTTTACTACATTTTACTATGTTCTCTTGAGTTTTTAAAAAAATTTTTTAATTTTTTACATCTTTATTGGAGTACAATTGCTTCACAGTGGTGTGTTAGTTTCTGCTTTATAACAAAGTGAATCAGCTATACATATACATATATCCCCGTATCTCCTCCCTCTTGTGTCTCCCTCCCACCCTTCCTATCCCACCCCTGTTCTTGAGTTTTTATGTTGATCGTATTGAATGCTGGAAATATTGGATAATGCTGTGTTAATGCACATCTGTTCCCAACTCTGCCTTCGGTGGCATCAAGTTAGTAGCTTGCAACAGACATGGTGAAAGTATTTACACCAAGGAAATTGGCAAATGCTACAAACAGGATCTTTTCCCCTCAAAAGCCAGTTGTCAACTATTTATCAGCACATCACTGGTCTCAGTCATTTAGTTTTGGAATGGTACATAAAATGTTCTCTTTTTGGAGATTTACAACATATAGTCCTGCAGAAAAGAACTCCACTGAGCTGTGTTTAACTCAGGATTTCCTGTACTTGTTAGACCACTGAATCCTTTTTCTTTGTTACACATACTATTAGTGTCCTTAGGAATAAGACTTGGAAAATAATGTGTGTAAAGCAATTTGCACAGGCTCTCAATAAATGCTAGTTGTTATTCACACTAGATGTCTACATTAAAGGATATTAGAAGTTTAGAATTGCTGAACATTTCATTTATAGAATCTTGGGAACAGAGACTATTAGGAACATAAGCTAATCATATTTCGTACATGTCAAATGGTCCTCCCATAGGTGGTTAGGATGTTCAAAAAATAGAGTTCAACTCAGTAAAAGTAAACAATCAGATGCCTACAAGGTGCCAGCCTGGGAGCATAAAGATAGTCCAGACCCCATTCTTTCTCTCAGGGCCTGGTTTGAAGCAGCAGAGGCTGAGATTTTGAGGAAGGGCAGCACTTAAGGGTCAGTTGGAACAAGAGCCTTGAGTGAAGGTGTTGCATCAGAAAGGCTGGAGGAGAGCCCGAGAGAGAGTGGGGTCTCAAGACAGAAGAGGGAGCATCAAGATGGGTGTGGTCAAATCCCACGAGGTCTGGAAAGCACCCCTAGGCTTAGCAGCGATGCAGTCATCGGAGCCCTTGGTGAGAGCAGCGTTAGGGGGTGGTGGATTGAGAAGCCGGATGACAGGGCTTTAGAGAGGAGTCTGAGAGGTGAAGAAGTGGGGACAGGGAGTGAGGCTCCTCCCCCTTGGTGGGCGGGGAGGGAGAGAGGGGGGGCTGTAGCTGGAGGCAGTGAAGAAGCATCCTGGAGCAGGGCTGCGGGTGTGCAGGGGCAGATGGTTCGTGGGGAGGTCCCGAAGCCCAGTGGCCGGGACATACGATGGACAGATGGGCAGGAGGCAAGAAGTGATGCGCCAGCTCTGGAACCTGTGACTTGGGCGGGAGGACAGTGGGGGTCAAGAAGGAGGGACAGTCTGGGGCCCTGTATGAGTTACTCAGGGTTAGGATAGGATGGTCATTCCAAACCTGGTTCTGATGGGTGCATTAGGATCCATGTGGGCAGGGGTAGCAAGGGGGCGTGAGTCAGCTTTGATCTGTTACTGGAATTCTGCCTGAGATTGCATTTGACTCACACCTAAACAGCTTTGATAAAAATTTCTCAATATCATCAAATAAATAGTGTTAAAAAGACTTCATTTGGATATGAGTTTCTGTTTTCCTTCCCTCCAGCTTTTCTTAAATAGACTTTATATTTTAGAACAGTTCTAGATTTATAGAAAAATTGAGGTGATAGTACAGAGAGTTCCCGTATATCCTGTGCCCAATTTCCCTGTTATTAACATCTTACATTAGTATGGTACATTTGTTGTAATTAATGCACCAAAATTGATATATTATTGTTAACTAAAGTTCATATTTTGTGCAGATTTCCTTAGTTTTTACCTAATGTCCTTTTTCTGTTTGAGGATCCCACCCAGGATACCACATTACATCTAGTTGTCATGTTTCTTTAAGTTCCTCTTGGCTGGGACAGTTTCTCAGACTCTCCATGGTTTGTTTGTTTTTTTAATTGAAATACAGTTTATTTACAATGTTGTGTTAGTTTCAAGTATACAGCAAAGTGATTCAGTTATATATATATGTATATATATACAAATATACATATATGTGTTCTTTTTCAGATTCTTTTCCATTATAAATTATTACAAGATACTGAGTGTAGTTCTCTGTGATGTATGGTAGGTCCTTGTTGTTTACCTAGTTTATATATAGTAGTGTGTAGATGTTAATCCCAAACACCTAATTAATCCCACTCCCCTAATTAATCCCACTCCCCCCCACTATCCTCTTCGGTAACCATAAGTTTGTTTTCTTTGTGAGACTCTGCTTGTTTTTGATGACCGTGAGAGTTTTGAGGAGTGCTGGTTGGGTGTTTTGTAGGATGCCCCCTATTGGAATTTGTCTGATGTTTTCCTTACGATCAGACACACTGAGGTTATAGGTTTGGGGGGGGCCTCCCCTTTTTAAAATTATCCCTATATTTGGATATAACATCTTAATGCCAAAAGCTATGCTGACCCATGTTTGTGGATTCAGAAGGCCACTCAGCCCCCATTGTCCAGCAAACAGCTCTGTAAACAAAGGCTCCTGGCTCTGATCTTGGTAAACAGGGACTTCCTTCCCTCCGATGATGTCTTTGGAACCAGGAGGTGATCCTTGGAGCCCTGTCCTTGCCTCTCCCAGACATCGTTGCTTCTTCCCAGGGTGGGGATTGCACGGGACCGTCTGTCCCCACGCCAGGTGCCAAGTGCACACTGTTGGCAGGTGACGGCAGGCCTGACGCTGTTCCTGCTGCGCAGAGGACTTTCGGCGAGCCGTCCAAAGTCTGCCGTGTCCGGGCTGGGCGGCATGCCGGTGGCCCTGCTTGCTGCTGACTGTCCCTGACTCAGCCCGTGGATATTCCTTGGGGGCAGCCATTCTCTTTGGAGGTTGATTCACGGCACACTCATCCCCTTGGGAAGGAGTAGATGGGCTGATGGCATTTTCCTCTAGGGCACAGAGTTCACATCGGTGTTGGGAGTCGGGAACCCTGTGCTTTCCTAGGGCTCTATCCTGGTTTCACTGTGTGACCCTGGGCAAGCGCCTTCCCCTCTGAGTGCCCAGACTGAAGGATCTGAATTTCCCAGCCATTCTTGGTGGCCAGAGGAAGCCTGGGCGCACTGAGCAGTGGAGAGGGCCGTGGGCAGGGCTGTGAGTGGAGATTCCCCAGCTGGCTCCACCGCCGGCTGCCATGGCATTTCTGGTGCTGAGGCCAGACTTGACCCTTCCCCATCTAGGGGTCCTTTCTGGCCTGTTTCTTTATAACCATAGGGCTCCCCCATCTCCAGCATGTGTGGGGTTCTTTGTCTGATACATGCTGCCCTGCTAGACCAGGGTGGGCAAACTGTTTCTGTAAAGGGCCAGATAGTAAAAATTTTCGACTTTGTGGGTCATATGGTCTTTGGGACAATTACTCAAATCTGCCATTGTAGCATGAAAGCAACCACAACCATTTGTTAAGTGCACGGCGTGGCTCTGTTCCAATAAAACTTTATTTACAAAACCACATGGCGGGGCAGTTCTACCAGCCCCTATTTATGTATTTATTTATTTAATTGAAGTATAGTTGATTTACAGTATTGTGTTAGTTTCTTGTGTACAGCAAAGTGATATATGTGTGTGTGTGTGTGTGTGTGTGTATGTATGTATACATCTTTTCCATTATAGGTTATTACAACCTACGGAATATAGATCCCTGTGCTATGCAGTAGGTCCTTGTTGATTATCTGTTTTATATATAGTAGTATGTATATGTTAATCCCAAACTCCTAATTTATCCCTCCCCCGCTTTCCCCTTTGATAATCATAAGTTTGTTTTCTATGTCTGTGAGTCTGTTTCTGTTTTGTAAATAAGTTCATTTGTATGTTTTTAGATTTGACATATAAGAGATATCATATGATATTTGTCTTTCTGTCTGACTTACTTTACTTAGTATGATAACCTCTGGGTCCATCCATGTTGCTCTAAATGGCAAGATTTCATTCTTTTTTATGGCTGAGTAATATTCCATTATTTATAGGTACCACGCCTTCTTTATCCATTCATCTGTTGATGGACACTTAGGTTGCTTCCATGTCTTGGCTATTGTAAATAGTGCTGCTATGAACATTGGGGTGCATGTATCTTTTTGAATTAGAATTTTCATATTTTCTGGATATATGCCCAGGAGTGGGATTGCTGGCTCATATTGTAACTCTATTTTTAGTTTTTTAAGGAACCTCCATACTGTTTTCCATAGTGGCTGCACAAATTTACATTCCCAGCAACAGTGTTGGAGGGTTCCCTTTTTTCCACTTCCTCTCCAGCATTTATTATTTGTACACTTTTTGATGACAGCCATTCTGACTGCTGTGAGGTGATACCTCATTGTGGTTTTGGTTTGCATTTCTCTAATAATTAGCGATGTGGAACATCTTTTCATGTGCTTGTTGGCCATCTGTATGGCTTCTTTGGAGAAATGTCTATTTAGGTCTTCTGCCCATTTTTGATTGGGTTGTTTGTTTTTTTGATACTGAGCTGTATGAGCTGTTTATATATTTTGGAAATTAAGCCCTTGTCAGTCGCATCATTTGCAGATATTTTCTCCCAGTCTATAGGTTGTCTTTTTGTTTGGTTTATGGTTTCCTTTGCTGTGCAAAAGCTTATAAGTTTGATTAGGTCCCATTTGTTTAGTTTTGCTTTTATTTCTTTTGCCTTGGGAGACTGACCTAAGAAAACATTGCTGTGATTAATGTCAGAGAATGTTTTGCCTATGTTCCCTTCTAGGAGTTTTATGGTATCATGTCTTATATTTAAGTCTTTAAACCATTTTGAGTTTGTTTTTGTGTATGGTGTGAGGGAGTGTTCTAACTTCACTGATTTATATGTGGCCAGCCCCTGTTTTAGACCACAAGCTCCATGAGGGTGTGGACCATGTCTGTCTTTGCCCCCTGACCATGTCCCAGAGCCCAGCCTTGTTCTTGGGACCATTAATTCCTCTCACCGGTACCCTGATCTTTCTTTAGCTGACCCTGCTTAGCTTCCAAGAAACTGACGTGGTGAGATTTTAAAGCACTGGAAAGGAATTTTTCTCCCCACTGAAAACTCTTGAAATACCTAATCCATCTCCCTGTTGTTGCGTGTGAAATTCCACCACTAGAGCCATTCCTTTCAATTAGAGTGGATGGTTTTGACCTCAGCAACCTTTTGACACAGGAAGATAGTTCATTATTCACTCAGATTAGCTCCAAGCTCTAGGAAGGTGACTGAGGATGGACACATTTTTAATGGGATGAAATGAGGGTTTAGAGTTGTAGGCACCACCCTGGAGGGCAGGCTTGGGTCAAGTGCCTTGTTATGGGTGTCCTAGAATCTGGAGCTCATAACTCCCTAGATGCTAGGACAAAACACCCTGAGAGACAGGGCTTTCTGAGGAGGTTCAAAGGCCTCGACTAGAGATGGCAAACTGTGGCCTGGATGATGAGCTTTGTCACCAGCACAATTTTGTAGAAGTCTGCTCAGGTCTTCCAGACCTCTCAGATGGGCAAAGTTAATGGCAGCCTTGGCTGGTCCTGCCCTGAGCCCTGAGCCCCCACACTAGACTGCCCTCCTTAGCTTGTGCACGGGGTGGCCCTTCTGCCAGTGATACTCCATAGACCAAAGTCTGGGAGAAAGATGAACCATTGTGCTCACCATTACTTTCACCACCACCACCATCACCACCATCACCACTACCACCACCTCCACAATGATCATCATCATCACCCCACCACCACCACCACCACCTCCACGACCATCATCATCATCACCCCACCACCGCCTGCCCCTTCCCCACCACCACCACCACCTCCACAATCATCATCGTCACCCCACCACCGCCTGCCCCTTCCCCATCACCACCACCACCTCCACGATCACCATCATCATCACCCCACCACTGCCTGCCCCTTCCACATCACCACCACCACCTCCACAATCATCATCGTCACCCCACCACCGCCTGCCCCTTCCCCATCACCACCTCCACGATCACCATCATCATCACCCCACCACCGCCTGCCCCTTCCCCATCACCACTACCATCTCCACAATCATCATTGTCACCCCACCACCGCCTGCCCCTTCCCCATCACCACCACCACCTCCACAATCATCATCATCATCACCCCACCACCGCCTGCCCCTTCCCCACCACCACCACCTCCACCTCCACAATCATCATCGTCACCCCACCACCGCCTGCCCCTTCCCCATCACCACCACCACCTCCACAATCATCATCGTCACCCCACCACCGCCTGCCCCTTCCCCATCACCACTACCACCTCCACAATCATCATCGTCACCCCACCACCGCCTGCCCCTTCCCCACCACCACCTCCACAATCATCATCATCACCCCACCACCGCCTGCCCCTTCCCCATCACCACCACCAACTCCACAATCATCATCGTCACCCCACCACCGCCTGCCCCTTCCCCACCACCACCACCACCTCCACAATCATCATCGTCACCCCACCACCGCCTGCCCCTTCCCCACCACCACCACCACCTCCACAATCATCATCGTCACCCCACCACCGCCTGCCCCTCCCCCATCACCACCACCACCGCTGTTACCACCACCACTTTCTCCTTGGCTATCACCATTGTCACCATCACCATCACATCTGCCACCTCCACCATCTCTCCCACTGTTACCGTCGCCCTCGCAACGATCATCCCCATCCCTGCAACCACCACAGCACCTATCACTGTCCTTATCATCACCACCACCACGGTGCGCCTCTCCTGCTCTGGGGCCTGAGCCTTACCTTGCCCACATAGTGGGGCAGTGAGCCATTTTTCTCTTCATCGATGTGCATCTGGTTCCAGATCCAGTCTCTCTTCTGGCGCCGGTGAATGGGCAGCGAGCTGGGGGTGTTGGGTCGGCCAGGGTTGATGGCCGCTGCAGCTGCTGCCAGCAGGCCCAGGCAGGTGCCCCCTGCAGCCAGCAGCACCACGAGCACCTGCATCTTCCCGGGAGGGATGGCTCTGAGGGACGAGGAGAGAGACCATCAGGGCACGTGGGGTGCGAGCATCTCCCAGGGAGCACTGAACTGTTTAACCCTTCATCCTCCACTCTCTGCTCAGACTAGCAGAACCACACCCTCTTCTGCCCCCATGGAGCTACCAGTCTGGGAGGGGAAGCCAGACACAGAAACAGTTCCTACTTAAGGGTCACATGTGCTAGTGGGCAAGCAAGCATGGGCGACAGGGGAGGCTAGAGGAGAGCTGTAGGGAAGGTTTCCTGGAGGAGAGGGCGATGCTGATGTGGATGGTAGCTCCCAAAGCCTTGTGCGGTGGACACCCAGCTTGGATTTTACAAACGGGGAAACTGAGGCACAGAGAAGTTAAGTTCACGGTGGAGTAAATGGTGGGGCTGAGAATAAAGCCCAGGTGTCTGACCTCAACAGCTGACATTTATCAGTAAGTGTCATCAATAAGTATAACAAGTACCAAAAAATAAATGTCAATAACTATTGAATGCCTGACGCTCTTCCAAGCACTTTATATATGTTATCGCATTTAATCCTCCCAGTAAGCCTCAAGGTGGGTATAATTGTAGCCCTCACTTTATAGATGAGCGGAGGAAGAGAGAGGGTTAGTAACGTTTCTGAGATCACCCAGACGGGAAGCCACAGAGTCAAACTCAAACCAAGTCAGCCTGGCCCCAAAGTTCATGCTTCTTCCTACTGCCCTCTCTTGACCTAGCAGCTGCTGTGTGGTGGGATTTAAATACTCCTCTGAACAAACATGCCCCCCGGCTAGTCCGAGAGCCCCTGTGGCAGTGTTGCTTTGACGTTGTCTTTAGAAGGCTCTTAAGAAACCCAAATGTCGTGACCTAGAGGGCCAGGCCCTCACCAGACGCAGAGCTCAGAATTGGTGATTAGCTTAGGAGCTGTCACGAGAACAGGGGTGGGATGGGGTGGTGGGTAGAGAGGCTGGGCTCGCAGGACCAGCTTCGTAGTTTGTGGGGCGTAGTATAGAATGGAAACATGGGGTCCTTTTCTCAAAAGTTACTAAGAATTTCAGGACAGAGACAGAAGAACATGAAACCCAGCATGGGGTCCTTTTAAGCACAAGACCCCATGTGATTGCCCCCATGAAGGCAGCCCTTGGGACATGGGATCAACCTGGATGGGGATCTGGAGTCACCCAGAGATCAGGGCCCGGTTTCATCCTGAATTCCAGAAGGAAGAGGGCTTGTCTCACTGCCCCAGGGTGGGTAGAGGCTGTGACCTCGGCTGTCACTATGCCCTCTCAGCCCTTGACCCCATCAGTCTACCCTTGCTGGTCCCTGTGTCACTGACCTGTGGCTCCTGGGATGGTTCAGAGGAAGAAGGCTGGTGGGTGGGAGTGGGAATCAGAATCAGAGCTCCTGCCTGGAGAGAGACAAGGACCCACTGGGTGCTGGATGGGAGGCCACCTCTCTGGCTGTCCCCCGCCCTGGCCGCAGGGAGAGGCTGGATTCTGCACAGCACAGGAGGTTTCTAAACTCTAGTAACATTTCCTCTGAGACACTGGCGCCAGGCTGTCCTCAATGAGGGCCGAGGGTGTGTGTGCAGACTGGCCTCTGGGTCTGCTGAGCTTAGCATCCAGCATCCCTGTGGCCCCCTGCTGCTGGCCCAGGCAGCAGTGGGCTCGCAGGGTTTGGGTGGGACAGAGCATTCCAGCAGGGCCCGGAACGCAGGTGCCATGTGCTTGGGAAGGCTTCCGGTTCCAGTTCCCTCAGTCCTCAGTGAGGTGGTCAAACTGGAGGAGACCTGGTGCCCTTTCAGGTGGGCTGTGAAAAGGGCAGCTGCTCTGGGCAGGAGGAAGGCAGTGAACAAAGGCTCAGGGAGCTGAGAGTTCTGCCAGGAAGCTGGTCCTGACTCAGGGGAGGCGGCAGCTGTGACCCCTGGCCAGCCTCGCTGGGCTCAGGCCTGGTGGGTCATTTCCTTCTTTGCCTCAAAAGGAACTGCATGTCTTGTTCCCTTCTTCCTCCCTCAAGTGAGAAGTGACTCAAAAAATGAAAAAGTAAAACAAATAGAAGTGAAACTGAGAAGTGGGGAGAGAGAAGTTCTCAGGGCCCTGGGCAGGACAAGATATGAGGCCGCGCCCTGAGCGGATGCGTATTGAGCATCTACGTGTGCTAGGCTTTGGGATGCAGCAGTGAGCAGGACAGACAGGACCTGTCCTCGGGGAGTGCACGCTGTCGTGGGAACTCCAGGAAAATAAGTACATGAGGAAAAACATCAGCTGCTGAGGAGAGGCTCTCAGGGAATTACACTGGGGGACACAGCAGAGGGTGAGGGGGCAGCTGGCTGAGACTTCAAGGCAAGGGGAGGCCTTTCAGAGAGATGATACTCATGCCATCATCGGAGTGTCAGCCCTAGGAATGCCAGGGGAAGGGAGGGAATTCCAGGCAGAAGGATCAGCAAGTGCAAAGTCCCTGAGGTAGAAAAATGGTTCATTTGTTTGAAGAACCAAAAGAAGGCCCTTGGGTCAGATGAACAATGGGGGCTCCAGAAGAGGTGACCAGGTTGGGGTGGTAGGCTGAATGATGGCCCCCCAAAGATGTCCACGTCTTCATCCCTGGAACCTGTGAATATTACCTTCCATGGCAAAGGACTTTTAGCAGATAGGATTAAGTTAAGGATCTTGAAATAGGGAGATTATCCTGGACTATGTGGATAGACCCAATACAATCACAGGGTCCTTAAAAGATGAAGGCAGGAGGGTCAGAATCAGGAAAAAAGGAGATGTGATGATGGAAACAGAGGCTGGAGTGCTGCGGGGCCCCAGGCCAAGGAATGGGGGCGGCCTCTGGAAGTCAAAAAAGGCAAGGAAATAGATTCTCCCCTAGAGGCTCCAGAAGGAAACAGTCCTGATTCTCGCCCACCGAAACCTATTTCGGACTTCAGACCTCCAGAACTATAATAAATACATAAATTTGTGTTGTTTCAAGCCAACCACATTTGGGGTGGTTTGTTACAGCAGTTGGAGGAAACTAATGCAGTTAGGTTGTACAGGGCAGCCTAGAGAGAGCTTTTTCCTAAGCACAAGGGAAGGTGACGTGATCTGATTTGAAGAGATCCCTGGCTGAGGTGAGGAGACGGGCTGGGAGAGGGGAGACCAGCAGGGGAGGTCACTGTCGTCCAGGTGAGAGTTGATGGTGGCCCAGACCAGGTGTAGAGGTGCGTGGCCATGGGATGTGTTTTTGAGGTGGAGTTAACAGGACTTGCTGTGAATGGAATGTAGGGGGTGAGGGGTGGAGAGGAATCTAGGATGGCTCTCGAGTCTTTGGCCTGAGCAGTTGGCGGGGGCAGGGCTTTGCTGAGATTCGGAAGACGGGTAGTGGTACCAAAAGGTCTGTGTGGGCTGTGTCAGGTTGGAGTTGCTATGAAACATCTCTATGGCCATGGCCAGCAGCTGCCGGAGACCTGGCCTGGAGTGTGGGAGAAGGTGGGGCTGGAGCAGCTTACAGACGGTCCCTTCACGTGGCTGGTGCTCAAACTGTGAGGCTGGAACATGAAGGAGGGCAAGTAGCGAGGGAGGAGAAGTGGCCCAGGACAGCCCCATAGGTCTTTCCTCTTTCTCTGTCTCGTGAACTTGTCATCCAGGCTTGAGCCCAAACGTCCCCCTCTGGGGAGCCGTCCCTAGTCCTCATCTTGCATCTCATGCATCCCTGGGCATCTTCCACTGCAGCACTGCCTGGGGCTGGTCCCAGGGTTGACACCCAGGTCCCATTGCTGGGCTCAAATCACAGCTTCCTTCCCTTCCCGGAGAACGGCTTTCTACCTGCCCTGTCTACATCTTCCCTTCTCCCCAAGGCCCAGCCACACGTGACACATGGCTCTCTCCTCTTTGGGTTCACACAGAGCAGGGTGACGGTTGTGATCGCAGGCTCTGTGGTTTAGAGAATGTCAGTTGTGCTGCTTTGCTGCTCTGTGACTGTGCACGAGACTCTACCTCTCTGAGCCTCAGTCTCATCATCTGTACAATGGGAACACTAGTGTCTACCTCTCAGGGTTGTTTTCAGGCCTGAATTAAAAAAAACATTTGTAACATGGCCTAAAAAGTAACTAAGAATAAAACCAAGCATGTATGAATCCTCGCCGACACTCTGTTTTGCTCTACTGAGTAGTTAGCTTACCATTCTTGTTCCTGAACGCCCAACCATTTGGTTGGGGGATTTGCAGGTCCCCACCCTGCTGAATCCACTCCCTCACCCCTCCCCTGACCTCTACTCTGTGTCAAGGGGACTGACCCTTGGCCTACAGGCGCGAGGTTCTGGTGTTTGGCCAATGGGGGCTCCAGCAGGCATCTGAGGATGGGAGGAGAAAAGTTGGGGTACTTCTTCCCTGCTGCTCTCTGCTCTGGTTCATTTTTCCTGCTGTGACTGCACCTCTCCATCCCGGTAGCTTCTATGGGTCCCATCCGTCCCTCACTGGGTTCGGGAAACACCCTTCCCTCCTCTTTGTCCCTTTGGTCCTGTGGTGGTCTTCTGCTGGTCTCTGCAGGACTCAACATCCCGTTTGTTCCCTTGACTGAGCTCACAGCTCTGTAAGTGTTTCCTTCATAAAGTCTCTTCTTTGGAACACCTCCACAGTGGCACACTGAAACCTTATCTCACTTAAACCTTGCAAACGGCCAGGTAGTTGTCAGTAATCCCATTTTGCAGGTGAGGCTCAGAGAGGTGGAGTGAGCCCTCCTGGGTCACACAGCGGCAAGTGGTTGAGCCAGGATTTGAACTTAGGCTGCCTTTCACCCTGAATAGTGCCTTTCCATCATGCCACTCTCTCTCTATTTCTGTGGTGACATTAACATGTAATAATAATAATAATGGTAGTAATAATAGTAATAATAAGCAGCTGTTCTCCATGTTTGGCTTTCATAGATGAAATCTCATTTAGTTTTCACAGTATCCTCAGGATGTAGGAATTATCATCCCCATTTCACAGAAGAAGAAACTGAGGCTCAGACACAAACACCTCGTAAGTGGTAGATCTGGAACCCTCACCCAGATCTATCTTTCTCTAAATCCTGGGCTCCTTCTACACCCGATCTCAGAGGGTCCTGAGGGACTTTTCCATCTGAAAAGCCATGTTTATTTGTGTCTTTTGCCTTTTGTGTTAGAAATTTGTCCACGTAAATGGGGGCCGAGAGGAAGGGTTTTGTCGAAAAATCGTTCCTCCTCCTCCTGCTGTTGGAGAGGAAGTCAGCCGGTAGGATTTGCTGGACCCACAGCTGGAAACAGAATTTCCCTTGGCCACACCTCTGGAGGTGTGGTCAGAGCACAGCTGGGGTCAGGTTTATTTTAGCCCTTTACTTTCCTATAAGTAGGAGTCACTTCTCTTGGTTGCTCTCACCAAGTTTTTGGAGGGATCAGGCTGCTGCCGGGTGGGTTTGCGGTACCACAGATGTGTAGTGGGCCTGAGGATCTTGGAACTGATTTCTGTGCTCAGAAATGCCCAGCTGAGTAGCCCTGGGGCCTTGCCTGACAACAGATGTGGGGGAGAGGGGATTCGCTCGGCAGCTCAGATGTGCCTGCTGGGCACCCAGAGGCCAGGTGCTGGCCCGTGTCCCTGTTACCCAGGATCCGTGACGATGCTCGGTCCCTGGAGCTGTGTTAGAGGCTTTTGGGGGCAGCTCCAAATGGACTGATGGATGAGGGTGGGCCCTCTGCGCCCTCGGTCAGTCTGGGAAGGTCCAAGGGGCCCAAAATGAGAGGACAGAGTGTGTGGCCCAGGCCCCTGGTAATGGGCGTGGAGCCCAGGAGAAGGGGCAGAGGAACCTCGGGGCATCTGGGAAATGGCTGGGCTCAGTCATGCCCGGATCAGAGGGCAAGGCCTTGGAGAACTCCTGGGTTTGGGTCTGTGTCCACAGTGGGTGGGACCACTGAGCTCAGAACCTAGATGCCTGGGTTGGGCCTGAGGACTGAGGGGTGGCTCTGAAGGCTGAGCCAAGTTGGCGGGGGCTGGAGAGGTTATGTGCCTCTGCTCCTCTCCAGTTCCCTGTCTGGGTCTCAAGGGTGCAGTCCAGTGGTTGGGACTCCGCGCTTCCACTGCAGGAGGCGCCGGTTCAATCCCTGGTCGGGGAACTAGGATCCCGCACGCTGCGCAGTGCAGCCAAAATAAATAAATAAATTTAAAAATTAGAGAAAAAAGGGGGGGGGGTGTTGCTTGGTGAGCCTCGAAGAGGAGCCCCAGCCTGTGGGATGGTAACACCCACCAGGCCTGGTCACAGCTTCTGGCCTTTGCACTTGCCATTCTATCACCTCTGCCTGGACTTAGGTCACATGTCACCACTTCTCTGAAGCCCTCTCTAGAGCCTGGAGGTTATACAGTCATTCAACAAACATTTATTGAGCACCTACTATGTGCCAGGTACTGAACTACAAGTGGGGAGCCTACACAGGCTGCACCCTTGTGTAGAGACATTAACCACTTGATAAAAGCAGTTTCAAATTGTGGTGTTTTGATGGAGGCGTAGAGGAAGATGTGAGAGGGCAGAGAGGGGAGGGCCCTGATTCCTTGGAGGGTCTCAGCCCAGCAGTGAATCCTGCCTCTCTCTGATCTGTTAGACAGTCTGTTTCTCTTTGTGGCCCCCCTCTGTCACTGGCGTTTGGCCTCAAAGGGGCTGTGAGGTCCGCTCAGCTCTGTGCTCTTTAAAAGAAGGAGCCAGGGGGACCCAGAGGGAGATGGAAGGGGGGCAGGTTGGGGCTTCTCCTTTTGTAGTTAAATGGACCCTGGGAAGCCTGGACCAGCTGGGAACTGCTCAGCGGGCAGCCTGGCAAACGCCCCCGGCCGGGACGGTTCTGCCCCGACCCTGTTCAAGCCTTAGGTTTCAGGGACTAAGTCTGGGCTTTGGGCATTTATTGAGCAGACTGGAGGGCCCTTGGGGGTGGCGTAGAGGAAGACTCCAGGTCAGGGATACACACATGACATCCTCAGGCCACACGGACACACAAACGTGCTGCCTACACGAGCACACACCCCTGTCCCCCGAAGAGTCTCCTCCCTGCGGGGCTGGCCCCTCTCCCGCCCAGCACGCCCGCCAGCAGCTAGGACAAGACCTGGCAGCAGAGCCCAGCCCCAGGCAAAGCCGCGGAGGGTGGACTGCATGCTCAGTCCCAGCCCAGCCTCCTGCAGGCTCTGGGCTCCAGCCCAGAGGCCCTGGGTCAGGGATGAGGGGAGGAGGGAGGAGAGGCCCAGAACCTGCAGGGGTGGGGGTGAGGGCGCTAGAGCCCCTGCCCCCTGTGTGGCCCTGGGCGGCTCTCCCACCGCCCTCCCACTCCACACCTCGAGCCTCAGTCTAGGGTCGAGGTTGGAGCCAGTGACCCCCAGCCTCGTTCAGGGATCGCCAGCCCTGGGAGGATGAAGGGTGAGTCCCCGGGAGCCTTGGGGCCGGGCAGCTATGAGCTGGCCCCTTGGGGCTTTATCCTGGTTTGGGCCTCAGTTCAGCCCCGTGACCTGCTCTTGCGGGTCCCAGACCCGATCCCCTCCCCTCGGGTTCTGCCAACAGCCTCCCTCCCTCGGCTCCCCTTAGAGCTGCCCACGCTGCTCCCCTGCTGACCGCTCCTCCCTGGCTCCCACACCCTGCAGGATGAAGCCTAGCTCCTGAGCCAGCGTTCAAGGCCCAGCACGGGGTGTCCCTGCCCACCCCGCTGGCTCTCCTCTCCCTCACCTCCCTGCCCCACCCAGCCTCGGGGAGAACTGGACGTTTCTGGAATACACAGGCTGTTCCCTCTGCCCGAATGCCCTTCCTTGCTGTGGCCCCTGGGTGAATGCTCTGCTTCTCTTCAAGCCCCAGTCCGTACCCCCCACAAGGACTTCTGATTGGCTCCTGCTCCAGCGCAGCCTCTGCCTGCTGGCGCAGGTGTCTCTGATCAGGCATCCGCTTCATCCCGGCATCCAGCGGCGTGAACTCAAGGCCCAGAGGACCTTGAGGTGTCAGTGTCCCTACTGCTGTCTGTCAGCCTGCCTCGGTCTCCAGCTCTAATCTTGCACTCCTTCCCTCCTTCCCTCCTTCCTCACAGGATTTAAAACAAATCTGCACAAATCTGCTGACAACATCTTGGGTGGTCAGAGCACATACAGTGGTTGATATAACTCAGAGAAGCTCCTCTTGTCACCAAATAGCATCTCTAATGGCCCATCACTTTGTCAGACACACCACCATTAGGATTTTGATCCCTTGAGGACGGTCAGATTATCCTTCTTATGGGTCCCTGATGAACATACACCCGTGTGCAGGGGGCTTCCGAAGGTAGGGCTGGCAAAACGGAGATCATGGGTTGCCATTCACATACTCATGGCAGACATCCCTAATCAATTACAGTGTTCATTCCCACTGAACTTGAACTCAGCCCCTGAATCCTCAATACAGTCTTTGAGCTAGATACAACCAATTCACCAGACCTAGTGTGCGATTCGAAACAAATTTGTCCTGGGGTCTCTGGGTCATTCCCTTATCTCCTAATGGGGCAGCTCAAAGCTTGAAGGAGAGAAAAACCACCCTTGGGAGAGCCTTTTCCAACCTCCTCTGGGCTTTCTGACTTTGCCTGGGGCTCTGAGGCAGTCATTGGCAGCAACAAGTCTCACACACTTGCCTGTTTGCTCATGAGCTGTGTGGCCTTAGACCCATTCCTTGCCTTCTCTGAGCTCTAGCTTCCTCCTCTCTAATGGAGGATTGAATGAGATCATGGGTACAAAGCCCAGCACACCGTGGGTGCTTAGTAAGTGTGTGGGTGTCTCAACCCTCACCTACCCACTCAGCCTGGCCTGGCAGCTGTGGGCTTGACTGGCCGACTCACACCTGACCTCATTTCCTGGTTCTGCCCTGGGCCCACCTCCTGCTCCTGTCTGTTCTTCTCTAGAAGGAAATCTCATTCACTGCCTTCCTGGCCCAGCCTCATGGGCCCTCCTTCCCCCTCCTCCCAGTGTCTGCACCTGCCAGAATCTGATCGTTATGCTGTGGCAGACAATCTGGAGGTCCCTGAATGAGTTTAGAGACCATGTGGTCCATCCCTTGCCCTAGAGAAATTAGAAGACTGAAGCTCAGAGAGCAGACCCAAGACCTCCCAGCATCCTCTGGGGCTCCTGCTCCTCCAGGGAGTCTTCCGTGATTTCTCCACCCAACATCAGCTTGGATCTGGGTTACGATGGGCTTGTCAGTATCTCTCCAGCCAGAAGCCAAGCTGCTGAGGGCAGCAGTTGTCTCCTAGAACATTCCTCCCCCAGGATCACTGGGCTCCTGGCTCATCCTGGTGCCTGCTTCTATGGCTTGAACTGTCAGGTTCAATCCTCCCCGGCTTCTCCCCTCTCCAGGCTTCCCTATGGAGTGTGACAGGGCAGTGGGGTCAGAAGGGGCTGGCCTCATTCATATCCTGCTTTCACCTCATAGTAACTGTGTGACCTTGGACTGGCTGCTCAGCTTCCCTCAGACTCTGTGGTCCTGTCTGTCAAATGGGAATTCTTTTAGTAGCTTCAAGGATGCCAAGGGGGGTGCAGAGAGGTAATGGAAGTAGAAAGGGATGGATCCCATGGGCAAGGGGCTCAAGATTTTTTTCTCTGAGCTAGTGGCTAGTGTGTCCACTGTGTATCCCCGAGGCAGCAGCAGAGCTGTGAGTCATCCAGCTATGGGAGAAAATAAGCATGGCCCCTCCAGCTTCCTGCCCCCATGTCCGGCCCTTGTTCAGCAGCACAATCGCTGCTCAGGTCTAGACTGCAGGGTGGGCAGCTTAACCCCTGCAAGGCCAGTGGGCCCCTCGCCTACCCCCTCACCACGGGAAGCCAGAATTAGCAGGGCTGCCTGGGGGCGCAGAAGCTCCTGTGCCCCTTGATCACCTGCTGCCCTCCAGGCTGGCGCCCACACATGGCTGGACTCAGGCCAGATGGGAGGGTCCCGCTGTTCCCCATCACCTGAGGATGAACCAGAATTCTCGGTCCTGGTACTTACTCATGGCCTTCAGCATCAGTGGCCCTCCTGCCACTCCCTGCTCTGAAAACCTGGCTGCACTGGCCTCGCCAGGTCCAACGAGCTGCCCAGGCTCCCTGCCTCCCCTGGAATGCTCTTCGTCTCCTGTCAGGATCCTGTCTGCCCGCCACCCATGGCAGAAATGTCCACGGGGTGGGGGTGAGGAACAAAAATAGTGCTTGGCGCAGAGCAGCTGCCCAGAGTGCTCGCTGGAGGGTGAGCTGACGCATCTCTCACCTGCTGGGGACTGACCGACCTCAGGGGTCAAAACCTTTGTGACACTCAAGCCACGGTCAGCTCTGGGTGGCAGGTAAATTCAGCTGTGATTTCTTAAAGCTCCCCTCCTACGATCCGTTCCCGGTACCAAGTGTGTATATCGTTTCCTTTAATTGACTCATGAAAAGACCCTTTCTTCCAGTTTACAGGTGAGGAGGCTGGCACATGAGAAGCTGCGTGGTTCTGGAAAGAGCCTGGGCTTTGGGGTACGAGTTCTTGCTCCAAATCTCAGTTGCCTCAACTGAGAAATGGAGAAAGGCTGTATCTAATTCATCGGCTTGCTGGTAATATAAAATAATGAGCTCCAGTGCTTCAGAGCCTCCTGTAGGCATTTTCTCCAGCTCTCACGATGAACTGCAAAAAGAATCGCCATCTCCATTGTTCAGACAAGCAAACTGAGTTTTGGAGACACTGAGTAATTTTCCCAAAGTCATACGGGAAGCAAGTGGTAGAGCTGGGATTTGTATCCAGGACGGCTCTCACCCTAGACCGCCTGCCTTCAAGTCTTTGGGGGGAACTTCCCTAAAATATGAGGGCTGCTGGGTCCCTTGGGCCCCAATCTACGGGTACCTCGATTTTGGGGGAGAAAAACTACAGCTTCCGCAGCTCGTAACCGGCCCCTACGGTGTCTGGGGAAGGAGGGGAGGGGATTCCACAGGTAGGGCCTCAGGTGCCCAGAGTCAAGCCTCAGCTTGCCTGTACTGAAAATGGGGGCAGTGGCTGACAGGGAGGGGCGAGGCTCCAAGCTCCCCTTCCAGGGCTCCTCTCTCAATCCCAGCACAGAGCTTTCGAGGGGAGGGGATGGTGTCATCCGTGGTAAATCCTCTCTGGTGGGGGAAGGGGCACCACTTGGGTGCCAGTCCTCTGCCCCTGGCATGCTGGGCGACTCAGGCGGAGTCCTGCCCTCTGAGCATCTGAGCCCAGCACCCACGGAAGCCAGTGGGCCCTTGAGTCTGGGAGTCCACCTGTGGGAGAGCCGAGCTTACCCCTTCCCTGAGAACATCCCTCCGTGTCCACGGCACCACCCCTGTGGAAGGCGCACCTTCCCAGCCCTGTTGTGAGCCAGGAGGCCCAGTCTACCCCAAGGAGTGGCGCTTCCCTGGGAGCCGATGATGACCATTCTGCATATGGGGAAGTCAAGGACCCTCACTCACCTTGCCTGTGGGCTGAGAGGTGTGTCCGTTCCGTCTGGCTGTCCGGCCGGGGCTGAGCGTGCCGTGGAACTGCAGAGCTCGGCCAACAGCCTCTGGAGGGGAGCCCCACCCGGCGGTGAGGGAGGCCTGGCCGCCACCCCTTCAGGTTTTCCAGCTGGCCCTGGCCCATGTGCCCCCCCCCCACAAGGATGGTTTCCTGTTATTGTTCATTCGTGAGGGCCGGGCTGGCTGCAGAGAGGCAGGCCCCGTGGTGGGCGGCCTCCTCGGCCCAGCTGGGCTGTCCCCATGGAGGCCTAGCCCTGGACTTGGCCGGGATGCTTAACTCGGGCCCCGACCCCAGGCCTCAGCTCTGGGTCTTTGAGCGCAACACCTGCCAAGGGGCTTCGTTCACCTTCCTTGTAACCCCGAGGGCAGGTGCCGTCACCCCCACTTTATAGCTCAGGACACTGAAACTCAGCAAGTTTAAGGTGCTTGTCTACTCAGCTGGAGCGTAGCACAGCCAGAAATCCAGCCTGGGTCACCATGCTGGGGGAAGGGCAGACTTTGCAGTGGCTGGGGAGGCCTCAGGGGCCTCTGCGGTGGGGTGGGTAGGAGATGGGAACAGGCCGCAGCTCCTGGGTCTGTGAACTGGATTGACTTCCGGTGGGCGTGGGCCTGGGTTCCAGCTGTAAGGTGCCAGCCTGGGTGTTGGGGGTTAGGGGGAGCGCCGTCTGGGTTTAGGAATATCAGGCGGAGTCAGGTGCCTGATGGGCCAGTCATGCACCTCCACCCCAGCCTCAGTTTCCTCTTCTGTAAAATGGGGATAATATAACCTCAGCCTCACATGGCTGTTGAGATAAACAAGAGTCCAAGAGGGGCGTGGAAGATGGGGAAGCTGAAGGCAGGACCAGGGACCGTAAGAACCAAGAAGCTGTGGGCAGAAGGTGCTCAGATTCTGTTCATCATGAGAGTTACAAGAGGAGGTTTTACAAACCGCAGATACCGGGGCCCCACCCCAGTCCAACTGATTTGGAATCTCCCAGGGCAGGTAGTGGGAATCTTTGACTAGTTGCCCCTGTTTTTCCATGGATGGATGAATGGCTGGGAAGTCCCGAACTGGTTCTCTTATACAGCTGGGCAAACAGAGACCTGAGAGGGAGAGAGCCTTGCCCAGGGGCACTAAGTCAGTGGAAAACTGGTGTGGAGATGGGGAATGGAGCGGGAGGGTATTTTTGGGGAGGGGAAGATAAAGATTTCCCTGTTCCAGGCATGTGGAGTTTGAGGTGGCTTTTAGACACCCAAGTGGCCGTGTCAGATTGGCAGTTGGAGATAGAGGTAGATAGTTGGATATAGGTGGATACAGTTGGGGACGGGGGGGTGGATTTAGTGGATACAGTTGGAGACAGTGAGAGACAAGGGTGGATACAGTTGGAGACACTCAGCCTGGAGGTGAGTTTTGGAAGCCCTGAGCTTATGGCTGGCACCTGAGGCCATGGCAGTGGACGAGCTTACAGGGAGGGAGGCCCCGGGCCTCTGAGATTTGTAGATTCCTTAGGAGAGAGCCCGGGGGGAAGGAGGGAAGGAGTGTTGGCTGGGTCAGCCTGGGAAAGGTGAGCACTGAGACTTGACCACTGGATTTGGAAGTCGGAGGTCATTGATGGCTGTGACCAGAGCAGGTTAAAGGGGAAGGAGTAGACATGAGGGACTGAGGGGGGTGGCGGCTGGTGCAGGGGGATCAGGAAGTGGAGGCGTGTGATCCCGGCTCCTTCCCCCAGACTTGCAGTGAATGGAACAGAGAGATGGGAGGCTTTTAGGTTTTGTTTTAAAGCAGTGCTGGCATGTTCGTGTGCTGAGGGGACTCTAGCAGCAGGGAAGGCAGATGATGCTGGAGGGAGGATGGTCCTGAGGCGGACCTCTGCGCGGGAAGCCGCACATCACTGGCTGTTTGTGGAATGAACAAACAAAGGCTCAGCACTTTTTTCTCCAACAGGATTAACTCTGCCTTCTCCTGCCAGTGGGGTGGGGTGGCCACAGAGAAGCCAGGACCGGCCAGGGCTCCGTCCCTCGTGCCTCAGCCTGACTTCTCCTCACACCCGCCTGTGCTGACTGCCTGCCCTTGTGGTCTGTGTGCCCATGAGGTTGGGCCAGGCCCGGGCATCACTTCCTGCTGGGTCTCAGACTCAGCCCTGGTGGCAGACAGGGATGGGGTTTGTCCTGGCACCATCTGCCAATTCCCTTTGTGATCTCAGTCTGGGAGGAAGTTGACTCTGCCCTGAAACCCGCTGTTCCTGTCATTTGTAAACAAGGGGCTGGCCATCCAGGCATGTTCCCCCGGGGGGTGGGGATGGGGCCCCCACAGAGAGGTAGTCCAGGCCACAGAGGGAAGCTCGTGCCCTGAGGGTCCCCTCAGGGTCTCCTGCCCGATTTCTGCCACTGCCCAGCCCCGATTCCAACTCCTCTGGAGGCAAAGGAGGTGACGGGAGGACACAAGGCTAGGAAGGTACCATCAGTAGCAAAGGAGGCAGCCAGAGGGCCGGCAGGAAACGGGATGGTCTGCGAGACCTGATTAGTAGCTGGAGGGGGAAGTGACAATGGAGGTGGTGTGGGTGGGCTGGGGAGTGTGATAACAAGGCCTGGGGACATCCACCCGGCCTCTGCCAGGACATAAGTTGACCAGGGAGGGGGCCCTATGACATCTTGCTTGGAGAGGTTCAGGCTTGGGGGTTGACA
Organism: Balaenoptera borealis; assembly: GCF_965194805.1. Classification (NCBI taxonomy): domain Eukaryota; kingdom Metazoa; phylum Chordata; class Mammalia; order Artiodactyla; family Balaenopteridae; genus Balaenoptera; species Balaenoptera borealis. Next base: position 19,025,215 of record NC_138878.1, read on the forward strand.
GACCCAGTGCAGATTCTATGCCAGCTTATCACTGGCTGTGTGACCTGGAGCAACTGGCTTGCCTCTCTGAGTCTCTTTCCTCACCTGTGAAATGAGTTACCAGTTCAGACTTTGCAGGGCTGTCGGAGCAGCAGATGAGACAATGAAAATAAATGATTGTAACAGCACACATGCGTTGAACAGGTATTTCTCAAAGTGTGGTCCTCTGGCCGCCTGTCTCAGAATCACCTGGGGAGCGTGTGTTGAAAATGCAGATTCCTAGGCCCCAGCAGGGTGGCAGAGGCAGAATGTCTGGCAGTGGAACCCTGAGACATACACGTATGTAGCTCCTAGGCCACATGTTTGCACACTCACATTGGAGGACCCTGGCCTGGGAGCTCTCCCTCCATGGGACACCCCTTTCAATCCTCAGGACAACCCTGGGGGAGGGTTCTATTGTTATTTCCATTATACAGATGGGGAAACATAGCCTGGGAACTAAGTGCTCCCAAGATCACAGAGCTTGTCAGTGGTGGACTGGAAATTCCCAGCCAGGCCTCTGTGTCCAGAGGCCATCTCCTCACCCACCAAGCTTTCCTCCCTGGCTGAGTCTGGCGCACAGAAGGGGCTTATCAACAAGCGATCCCGTTCCTTCTTCCCCACAGTGTGGGAGGCCCAAGGATGGCACAGGGAAGCCGGGCCACAGGGTCTTTGCCCACACTCTTCCGCTCACTGGGCTGCTTCCTCTGCCCCCCTCACCTGCTTGCAGAGCCCCCATCCCCTGCTCCCCCCTGGAGCTTGTCTCCTCTGCCCTCTCCTCTGCCACTCCGTTCCCTCCTCTGGGCCCCTGAAGCCTTTTACACAGACCCCCTTCACGGCCCACCACCTCGCTCATCTGCTTCTCTCTCTTCCCTGCCCCTGGATTGTGTCTGTTCCTGGTGGGCGCACAGGACGGGGTGAGCGCTCCGTAAACGTGGACTTGAAACCGTGGGCTCATAGAAGGGCAGCCAGCCCACTGTGGATCAGATCTGCAACTTCTGCAGGGAGTGTGTGGGTGTGCAGGGCTCTCCACCCCTGCACGGAGTGGCCCCGCACCTGCAGGCAAAGCCCTGGCAGAGAGCGTGAGCACAGCTCACAGTGTCACAGAACACGTAGGGAGGGATAAAGTTAGGATGCTCCTGTGAAAGCATCTGGGATATACTCTGTGGTTCTGTCCGTAGCTTGATTTGATGGCTGAAATATTTTTCATTTCCTTCCTCTTTTCTCCAGATAATTGCTCGAAACCTGCAGCTGATGAGTGTGGGTACCTGAGGCTCAGACTTTCCCTGGGCTGGGGGGACAGAGGGGATAGTTGAGTGCCCTGGGCTCCCAGGCTGCCCACTGGGGGCAGGGGTGGGGTCAGGTGGGCAGGAGAGGGCTGTGTTACCCGCGAGCCTGAGCGCAGGGCGCTGTGTGAGCAGCCTGCTGAGTTTTAGACCAAAGGAAAGCACTTTGGCCTTCGGTGCAGCAGGGATTTGGGGGAGGCCCCCTGGCTGTGGAGAGGGCAGTGAACACAGCCTTCAGAGGAAGCAGAAGGGGGGGTCGGTGTAGGGTAGCCCGCAGGGGCTCAGGAGGGAGGAGGAGCGGGGGCGGAGTCTCACCCTCAGCTGCGGGCTCCGCGAGGAACGGGGAGCGCCGCTCCACGCGGGGGCTGGGCTGGGCTCGCCTGTGGCCGCTCAGAGCTGAGCTCAGGGTGGGCCCAGAGCTGGGGTCATTGAACGAATGAATGCGCGAGTGAGAGCATGGATGAGTGGGTGCATGAGTCGCCGGCACGTTGAGACAGACCCGGGCGTGGGGCGAGTGTAGCTGTGGTCTGTGGTATATTCCAGCACATGGTGGGTCCTTTTCTCAAAGGCTTCAACGAGGCACTGAATCAGTCAGTCAGCCTCTCAGCCCTGCTGGGGGCCCAGCTCTGTCCCGGCTGGGGGTGGGGACCCAGGGAGGTGAAAGAGACTGTCCCTTGATAAACGCTGAGACTGGGGTGGACAATTACAGTCACCAACCTAGTATGTGTCTTTCCTGGACCAGGCTCTGAGCCTTATTTTTAATACGCAGGGCGACCTTGAGAGGGCATATGGCTCTTCCCTTTTACAGCACTGAGTAGCTAGCCCAGGGTGGCACTGCCCACCTCAAGCCAGGGCTCCCGCGAACGTGCTGAGCCCTGCTGAACACCCCAGGCCCACCTTAGGCTGAGCTGCTGCGGCCGCCTGCCTCCGGGCCTTTGCCTATGCTGTCCTTGGGAAACAGGAGGGAAGGGGCCAGGGCACAACCTTTGAAAGAATGACATAGCCCAAGGACACGACATAGACTGTTTAGAACCAAACAGGTCCAAGATGGCGGACAAGTTGACTTCCACTGACCTTGAGCCTCAGTATATGCTCTTTGTAACACACCCACAGGCGCCATGGCAGTTCCAAGACTGACCATAAAGGTCAAAAAGTGGGCGGTGACCTAATTCCTGGAAATCCCCAACCCTTCCCCAAAATAGCTGCAATACTCCTCCCACTCATTAACCTATGAAAGTACCCACCCCTATAAAAACTGAGATGGCCCACACTCTGTCTGTGGAGTGTGTTTCTAAATAAATCCACTTCTTACCTATTACTTTGTCTCTCACTGAGTTCTTTCTGCAATGAGACATCAAGGACCTGAGCTTCATTAAGTCCTGAGACCAGGTGGTGTGTAATCTCAGTTCAAAGAGCATGGGTTCAAGTCCTAGTCTGGGTTTTGGCTGGGTTCGAGTCCCGGCCCTTGGGGTTCAAGTCCCAACCTGAGTTGCACGGTTTCCCTTGCACCCAGGATGCTCTTCCTTCTTACCTCTGTTAGCCCAACCCAGCACCACCCCTCCATCCAGCCCTGCTAAACTCCCGTTCTGGAAAGCGTCTTGCCCCTTGGAAAGATCCCATCTCACCTGTACCCCACTCATTCAGTTCCAAAGCCTACTGGGCTCCTCCCCTCTTATGTAACGATTCCTCACTACAGCCCTGAGAAGTGTAGGTACTATTCATATTCCTATTTCCCTGATGAGGGAGCTGAGGCTCAGAGAAGCTGAGTAACTTGCCCAAGGTCACACAGCTCCTGAGTAGCGGAGCCAGGATTCCAAGCCTCGTCTTCCAGTTCCCAGTTGAGTGCTCACTCTACATCATCATCCTACTCCAGTCAACATGTCATTGTTTGACAGTGTTTTGTGCTTGTTTATTATTTAAAAAATACATTTCATGATGTGCAGGCTTTGTCTAGCTCTGAGGTGGGCATGGGGGACGCAGAGGTGACCCAGGCTGGGTCCCCGCTTTCGATGTGTCAGACCAGTGTGAGCGGCGCTGGTGGAGCCAGGTTGGTGACAGAGGTGTGTGCCTCGTGCCGGGGGTGCTTGGAGGAGGTAGCCTGGGGAGCTCCAGAATGGGCAGGGCAAGAAGAAGGACTGGCCAGGCAGAGAGAACAGCAAGGTCAAAGGCACAGAGGCCTGTTTGGGAAGGAGACACCATTCCCTGGGTGGAAGCATTGAGCTGCTGGGAGGGAGAAATCAGGGACTGGCTGGGGTGAAGCCAGGCGGCCGGGGCCTTTCAAGCCATGCTGGGGAGCTCAGGCAGGGGGATCCCGGGGGGCCTCTCACCGGGTGGGCCCCGAGGAGCCCTGAAGTTTAGGTGATTCGCCCCGTCCAGTCTGGTGGTCTGTGGCCAGGCTGGGGAGCCACAAGCTGTGGCTGTTGAGTGTACAGTTGCTGGAGCTGGACTAAGTGAGGCCTTTCCTTGGCCAGGAAGGGACCGATTGAACAGGGATTGAATTCCCGACAGTGAGAACAATACCTTATCTGCACAGCACTTTCCCAGATGTTTCTCACTTTTCTCCCACCACATCCGGGCAGGCTGTTAGGAAGCGGTGTTTGAGCGCGGGGCTGAGGGGTACCCGGGAGCAGCCTGATGTGAGGGTTGAGGTCCCGGGCATGCCTGCTGCTTCCCGTCCCGCTGATCCTGGACACACCTTTGGTGCCTCAGTTTCCCGTTCTGTAAAATGGGAGTGATTGCGTGCCTTCCTCGTGGGGTTTCTGGAAGGAGTCATTGAGAAGGTTCAAGTAAAGTGCACAGAGCTGTCTCTGTCATACAGTAGCCACTCTATAAACATTAGTCGTGACAGTGACGCCACAGAGAGGTTGATGGTGGGGACGTACGTGTGAGGGTGTGAGCGCGGCCTCTGCATGTGCGCGGTGTTTGTTCGGCAGCCGTGTGGCTACATGTGTACGTGCCAGAGCTTGCGTGGACCATGTAAGACGCCCACGTTGATGTGACCGTGTGTGTTTATGGGTGCACAAGTGGGCTGAGGGGTACAGCTGGGCCAGAGGAGGGCCAGGCCTGGGGGCAGCCCCTTCCTCCTCCATGATCTGGAATCATCTGCCTCTGTTACCCTGTTGACCAAGCCTTGTGCACCCTCATCTCCTGCAGAAGCCCAGAGAGGTCAAGGCCTTGCTCCAGGGTGGCCCAGCGAGCCGGGAGTGGCAGGATGGGACCAAGGGCCCTTCCTCCCTGATTGGAGGGCAAGCCTGAGTCTGGCAGAGAGCTTGCTACACGGAAGCCAGGACTTCCTACCTCTGGGCCCCGCGTTGCTTGCGTCCTGCATCAAGTGTCCCAGAGAACAATGGATCGGAGGCTTTGCCATCTGTGGGGCAGGAAGGTGGGTCAGGAGCCGCTTGATCCTGCCTCTTGATGGGGCAAACAGGGCTCTGGCCCTTCTCCAGGCCCCTCAGCTGTCTCCAGACCCTGCGCCCTGTGGCCTGTGAGGCAGAGCTTCTGGGCAGTCCAGCAAGGTGGTGGGAGTCTGAGCTGGTCTTGGGGAAGGAAGCTGCCAGGGAGAGCTCAAGGCAGATTGGGGGGAACTGATCACAGCTGGTGGAGGTCTTGGGGGTCCCCCAGCCTCATCCACCTGCCATGCCACTGAGAACCAGGAGGGAAACAAGAGAGACTCTACCCAGCCCAAAGCAACCCTCCCCGGCCCCTGGGCTCATGCTCATATGCACAGGGGTGTCTCTGAGCCTGTTAACTCAGTTTACGTACAGTTCTAACAAGCCTGCTGGCAGGGAGGGCAGGGTGGTGCTGTGGCAGTCCTGCCAGCGGAGAGGAGGAAACTGGGGGTCTGTTTGTCTGTATGGACGACTCTTCAAAGGCTTGGGCTGTTTCTGTAACCCCCCTGTGTCTGAGAATCTGGCCATCATCAGGGATTCCCCTGCCTTGGGCTGAAGGACCCCTTCTGAGGGCAGCTCCTCCCACTCTGTACTTCTGGGAAAGTTTCCTTCTGCTTTTGAGTCCTGGCTGTGGTCACTCACAGGAAACACATGGTGGTCGTTGGCTGGAGTGAGGGAAGACTGGGGTCAGGGTGGTGCGGTTTGGAGGGTCTAGACTCCTGGTGACAAGGGAGGCTGGATGGGGATGGTTTGCCACCCTTTCCCACCCTGTAGGCCAGCGCTGCAGGGCCTCAGCTCTGGGACTCTCACTATGGCCCTCCCTCACTCTGGGACGGTCATGCATAGTCTCACCCCACCCCACCTCTGTTTTCACTAGTCTGCTGTTTGGTGCCAGTTCCTGCCTGATGACCACCATCTTTTGCTCTTTGGGAGAAGGTCCGAGTTCCTCAGCCGGGTATTCAAGGCCCTGCTGCCCGCTGCAGTCCTGCTTCTCACCCTTCAGCTCCAGCTATGCTGGGGGAGTGAGTTCCCTGCAAGCACAGTGCTCTGTCAGGCCACAGGGCCCTTGCATGTGCCATCCTACTGCCTGGAATTCCACCTCCCAGAGAACCTCTTGTCCTTCCAACTTCCTGAAATTCAATCCAAGTATCATCTTCTCCATGACAAACAACAACGATAGAGTTACCACTCTTAAAAAAAAAAAAAAAAAAGCTTTATTGAGCTTTATTTATTTTTTAAAAGTTTTATTGAGGGGCTTCCCTGGTGGCGCAGTGGTTGAGAATCTGCCTGCTAATGCAGGGAACACGGGTTCGAGCCCTGGTCTGGGAAGATCCCACATGCCACGGAGCAGCTGGGCCCGTGAGCCACAACTACTGAGCTTGCGCGTCTGGAGCCTGTGCCCCGCAACGGGAGGGGCCGCGATAGTGAAAGGCCCGCGCACTGCGATGAAGAGCGGTCCCCGCACCGCGATGAAGAGTGGCCCCCGCTTGCCGCAACTAGAGAAAGCCCTCGCACGAACCGAAGACCCAACACAGCCAAAAATAAATAAATAAATAAATAAAGTAGCTATAAAATTAAAAAAAAAAAAAAAAGTTTTATTGAGGAATAATTGGTATACAATAAATTGCGTATGTTTAAGGTATACAGTTTGACAGTATTCGACATATGTATACATTTGTGAAAACATCACCACAATCAAAATATTGAACATATTTATCACCCCCCAAACTTGTCTTATGCCCCTCTGTATCCCCTGCCTATCTCCCCTCCCCAGGCAACTGACGATTTGGATTCTGTCAGTATAGATTTGTTGGGATTTTTCTAGAATTTTATATATTTAAGAAGCTTTATTTAGTGTTTTTTTTTTTTTTTTAGTATATTCACAAAGTTGTGCATCAATCATCATTATCTAATCCCAGAACATTTGCATCACCCCAAAAGAAACCCAGTACCCCATTAGCAGTCACTCCCGGTTCTCTTCCCCCCCACCCCAGCCCTTGGCAACCACGAATCTACTTTCTGTCTCTATGGATTTGCCTTTTCTGGACATTTTATGTAAATGGAATCATACAATATTTGGTCTTTTGTGACTGTATTCTTTCACTTAGCATAATGTTTTCAAGGTTCATCCATGCTGTGTATCTATCAGTACTTCATTATTCTTTTATGGCTGAGTAATATTCTACTGTGTAGATATTCCACATTTGTTTATCCATTCATCAGTTGATGGACATTTGGGTTGTTTCTGCTTTTTGGCTATTATGAATAAGACTGCTTGAACACTTGTGTACAAGCTTTTGGGTAAGATTAAAAAAAAATTGAACTATAGTTGATTTGCGATATTGTGTTAGTTTCAGGTGTACAGCAAAGTGATTTGGATATATATATATGTATATATATATATATATATACGTACATATATATATATATATATATATATACACACACACAGACACACGTTTTTTATCTGTTAATCCCATACTCCTAGTTTATCCTCCCCCCTTCCCCTTTGGTAACCATAAATTCGTTTCTTATGTCTGTGAGTCTGTTTCTGTTTTGTAAATAAGTTCATTTGTACCATTTTTTAGATTCCACATATAAGTGATATCATATAATATTTGTCTTTCTCTGTCTGACTTACTTTACTTAGTATGATAATCTCTAGGTCCATCCATGTCGCTGCAAATGGCATTTCATTCTTTTTTATGGCTGAGTAATATTCCATTGTGTTTATGTACCACATCTTCTTTATCCATCTATTGATGGACACTTAGGTTGCTTCCACGTCTTGGCTATTGTAAATAGTGCTGCTATGAACATTGGGGTGCATGTGTCTTTTCAAATTAGAGTTTTCGTCTTTTCTGGATATATGCCCAGGAGTGGGATTGCTGGCTTATGTTGTAACTCTATTTTTAGTTTTTTAAGGAACCTCCATACTGTTTTCCATAGTGGCTGTACCAATTTACATTCCCACCAACAGTGTAGGAGGGTTCCCTTTTCTCCACACCCTCTCCAGCCTTTAGTACATGTAGACTTTTTTTTTTTAATAAATTTTTATTTATTTATTTATTTATTTATGGCTGTGTTGGGTCTTCGTTTCTGTGAGAGGGCTTTCTCTGGTTGTGGCAAGCGGGGGCCACTCTTCATCGCGGTGCGCGGGCCTCTTACTATCGCGGCCTCTCTTGTTGCGGAGCACAGGCTCCAGACGCGCAGGCTCAGTAGTTGTGGCTCACGGGCCTAGTTGCTCCGCGTCATGTGGGATCTTCCCAGACCAGGGCTCGAACCCGGGTCCCCTGCATTGGCAGGCAGATTCTCAACCACTGCGCCACCAGGGAAGCCCCATGTAGACTTTTTGATGACGGCCATTCCGACAGGTGTGAGGTGATACCTCATTGTAGTTTTGATTTGCATTTCTCTAATAATTAGCAATGTTGAGCATCTTTTCATGTGCCTGTTGGCCATCTGTATGGCTTCTTTGGAGAAATGTGTATTTAGGTCTTCTGCTCATTTTTTAATTGGGTTGTTTGTTTTTTTGATATTGAGTTGTATGAGCTGTTTGTATATTTTGGAAATTAAGCCCTTGTCAGTTGCATTTTTTGCAGATATTTTCTCCCAGTCTGTGGGCTGTCTCTTCCTTTTGTTTATAATTTCCTTTGCTGTGCAGAAGCTTATAAGTTTGATTAGGTCCTTGTGTGAAGATGTTTTAAATTCTCTTGGGTATGTATTCGGGAGTAGGATTGTTGGGTCATATGGTAACTCTAGATTTAATCTTTGAGGAATTGTCAAACTGTTTTCCAGAGCCACTCTACCGTTCTACCATTCTACATTTCCACCAGCAATATACAAGGGATCTAATTTCTCCACATTCTCACCAACACTTGTTAATGTTTGTCCTTTTGATTCTAGCCATTACCGTGAGTGTGAAGTGGTATCTTGTTCTGGTTTTGATTTGCATTTCCCAAATGACTAATATTGTTGAGCATCTTTTCATTGGCTATTTGTATATCTTCTTTGGACAAGTGTCTATTCAAATCATTTGCCCATTTTTATTTGGGTTATTTGTCCTTTTTTTGCTTGTGTTGCAAGTTTTTTATATGTCTAGATATAAGTCCCTTATCAAATATGTGGTTTACAAATGTTCTATCCCATTCTCTGGGTTGTTTTTTTACTTTCTTAATAGTGTCCTTTGAAATATAAAAGCTTTTAGTTATAATGAAGTCCAATTTATATATATATATATATATATATATATTTTCCTTTTGTCTGTTGTGCTTTTGGTATCAAACCTCAGAAACCATTGCCTGATTCAAGGTCATGAAGATTAGCTGCCACTTCTTGAGACTTACCCTGTGCCATGTATATATTACCTTCCCTCATCACATCCTGGCAAGGCAGGAATTTTCACTCCTATTTTACAGATGTGAAATTGAGGCTCAATTCATTCCTGGGCATATAGCGAGTAGATGGCAGGGTGTCTAACTTCAAAACTGGGCCCAGATTGGTGCCAGGGTGACCCACAGATACGCTGGAAGCATGGCAGTGGGTTAAGGAAAAGAGTAACCAACATTCATTGAAAGTTTCCTTTGTGCCAGGCACGGTGCTTGGCGCTTTATATGCATTAGCTGACTTTCTCTGTCTCTCCATGGCAGAGGCTCTCAAAAGTATGGCTCTGACCTGCAACCTCAGCCGATTCTTGGGCCCCACCCCAAACTTGCTAAATTAGAAACTCCGGGGGTAGGGCCCAGCAATCTGTGTTACTTAAGAGCATCAAGTGATTCTGATACGCAAGCGTGAGAACTGCTGCCCCAGAGCAGTGCTTCTCTCCAGGCTGCACACTGCAATTACCTGGGGAGCTTTTGTTTTGTTTTGCTTCTTTCCTTAAGTGCTAGGTTGAGGAGAGGCACACATGGAGATTCTGATTTAATTGGTCTGGGTGGGGGCTAGACTTCGCTGGGTTTTAAAGCGCCCCAGGAGATCCGAATGTGCAGCCGGGACTCTAATGACTGCCTTAGAAGCAGCTCCCACCACTAGCTCCATTTTATAGGTGCAGAAGCTCTGGGAGATTAATGGGCGTGTTCAAGGTTATATAGCCACTTTGCAGGACGGGGAGCTGGAATTCAAAGTCCCTGCCTTTCCACTTCCTCTCCTTCCTCCCATTCTTTACTTTTTGCTTAATATAGATCCTGTGTGTTGTTTCCTCAAGCTGCTCTTTTTTCGGAAAGTAACCGAGGCACGATATCGCCATCTAGTGGCCATTGATGAGAACTGACGAGCAGCTTCAGGACTTCCGATGACTGTGTTCTCAGGGGACACAGGTGGGAGGAGAGAAGGTGACCATTCACATTGCTTAGACAGACGTTTTTGGGAGATGTGGGCCCATGTTTCCAAAAGGTGTCTTTTGAGAAAAGGAGAGTGGCATGATGGCAGGTTTCATGTTTAAGCTCTGCTGATTAGAGGTCATTCACAAACCCCAGGAGGGGCTGGAGAGAGAGTCTCTTCTTGATCAAACTTGAGCCAGGGTCTGTAACTTTCTCCTGGGCCCATCTGTGTACTTCCTTGAAAAATCTAGTTTTAGCAAGAATGCTGCTAAGTCAGTTTAACCAGAGCCTCGAAATCTGATATGGTTCCTCACCCTCCAGCATTCTCTAGGTGATGTCTGAGCTCCCTGGCCTGTCTTCAGCAAGAATCCTATTAGGTCAGTTTAGCCAGAATTCCCCTTACCCCTGCTTTTTCCTCTTAGTAATTTTCCATCCACTGACCCCCCCCTCATCCTGATCCTTGGCTATAAATTCCCACTTGCTCATGCTGTTTTCAGAGTTGGGCCCAATTCCCCTACCCCCCACCCCCAAATCTTATTGCAGTGGTCTCTGTACCTATGGCAGTGGTCCTGAATAGAGTCTGCCCTACCATCTTTAACAAGTACCATAAATATATTTTTCCTTTAACACTGGGGAGGCTGGGTCCTAGGCAGGGCTGGAAGGGGAGGCAGAAAGGAATCTGAAATGATGGATACTCATTTGGGCAGGAAAGCTCGGCTCACCTCCGTGTGGGCATTGATTCATTCCACAAACAGCCACTGTGGGTCAGGTCTGAGGTGGTGCTAGCTCTCAGACATCCCGGGGGGGAAGCATAGAATATTTGGGGTACTCAATCCCCTGTGGTCCCATCAGGTCTGTTCTTGGCCCTGGGAGGGGCTCCAGTGGAGGCAGGTGGGGTGGGGCACCTGAGGTGTCTGTGCTGGGGGGCAGCCTCTTGAAGCTGGTGCCTAGGGTCTAAATCGGAGCCCACAGAGATGAGTCAAACTTGATGGCTGCTGCCCACTCTGCTCGCTCCTGTGGGATCAAACAAGGGCCCCTAGGAAGTGCCTCAGAACCTCTTAGGTTCTGGCATGGCTGGGGTTCTCACCAGGGGCAGGGACGTTGAAAGAAATAAAGCATCCGAGGAAGGAGGGAGTGATTGGCTATGGGGAGGGTACTCATAGGAGGTACACATAACAGAAGATTTACCATCTTAATAAACTGTACAGTTCAGTGGCATTCAGTACATTCACATTGCTGTGCACATTCACCACCACCCATCCACAGAACTCTATCCATCTTGCAGAACAAAGCTCTATACTCGTTAAACAGTAGCTCCCCATTCTCCCCTCACCCAGCCCCTGGCAGCCACCATTCTACTTTCTGTCTTTATGTATTTGACTACTCCAGGACCTCATGTAAGTGGAACCAAACAGTATTTGTCTTTTTGTGACCAGCTTATTTCACTTAGCATAATGTCCTCCAGGCTCATCCATGTTGCAGCATGTGTCAGAATTTCATTCCTCTTTAGGCTGAATAATATTCCATTGTATGCACATACCACATTTTCTTATCTGTTCATCTGTCGATAGACACTTGGGTTGATTCTACCTTTTGGCTATTGTGAGTAGTACTGCTATGAACGTGAGTGTACAAATATCTGTTTGAGTTTCTACTTTTAATTCTTTTGGGTATAAACTCAGAAGTGGAATTTCTGGATCATATGGTAATTATATTTTTAATTTTTTAGGGACCACCATACTGTTTTCCATACTGGCAGCACCATTTTACATTCCTACCAATAGTACACAAGTCTTCCAATTTCTCCACGTTCTCAAAAATTTGTTACTTTCTGTTTTTTGTTTTTTTTTTATAGTAGCCATCTTAATGGGTATGCAGTGAGATATTTCATTGTGGTTTTGATTTGCATGTCTGAAATGATTAGTGACATTGAACATCTTTACATGTAGCCTGGAACTCTTTATGTATTTATTTTTAAAAAGCAGCTGCCATTTTCTTTTTTTAAAAAATTAATTATTTATTTATTTAATTTTTGGGTGCATCGTGTCTTCGTTGCTGCACGCGGGCTTTCTCTAGTTGTGGCGAACAGGGGCTACTCTTTGTTGCCGTGCATGGGCTTCTCGTTGCAGTGGCTTCTCTTGTTGTGGAGCACAGGCTCTAGGCACGCGGGCTTTAGTAGTTGTGGCACGTGGGCTCTAGAGCGCAGGCTCAGTAGTTGTGGTACATGGGCTTAGTTGCTCCGCGGCATGAGGGATCTTCCTGGACCAGGGCTTGAACCCGTGTCCCCTGCATTGGCAGACGGATTCTTAACCACTGCGCTACCAGGGAAGTCCTGGAATTCTTTTATAAAATTAAATCTTAGTGGACAAAATGGATTTAAATACTACCTCCCATACTATTGGAAGGTAAACCATCTAGCCTGGAAGCTTACCATTAGATGTTATATATTTGCTTTTTCATGCAAATGTTGTTTTATTATCTGTGTGTGTCAACTTCCTCTGGTAACAGGCTCCTTTATTCCCAAACACACATTTGTATCTCATGCAAAATAAAGGTTCTGTGGAACACAATTTGGGAAACACTGACCTAGAGGAAGGTCTACAGTGGTATGTCACAGAGCTCCATCCCAGGCCTATCTAGATCAGCACTTTTTGTCAGTGACTTAGAAGAAGACATTGATTGTCTACTAATCAAATCAGTGAGCTATTCAAACCCTGATGGGATGGAGAACGTGTTGGGCGACAGGGTCGGGATCCAAAGATGTCTTGACAGGGTAAAGAAATGGTTCAAAATAACAATATGTGACATTACAAAGATGAGTTCAAGGCCTGGCACCTAGGCTTAAAAAACAAATCAAGGGACTTCCCTGGTGGTCCATTGGCTAATACTCCACCCTCCCAATGCAGGGGGCCCGGGTTCGATCCCTGGTCAGGAAACTAGATCACACGTGCCGCAACAAAGGTCCTGCACGCGGCAACGAAGATCCTGTGTGCTGCAACTAAGACCCAGTGCAGCCAAATAAATAAATAAATAAATAAATATTAAAAAACAAAAAAACAAATCAAGAGCAGCTGCCCAAAGACAAGGGAGACACATACGAGAGAAACTGAGGACACTCGGTCAATAGGACAGTAATATTAAAAGTAATGCTAACATGAATTACCTTATTTGGCCTTTATAACAATGTATGATGTAGATACTATTAAATCATTCAATGGGGAAATTGAGGCTCACAGAAGTGAAGTAGCTTACCTAGGGTCACACAGCTTGCTGGTGACAGAACATTAATCAAGGACAAGATCCTTGCTAGCCACACCCTGACTGGAGTGCTGTTCTTATTCCTTTCAAGCAACCATAGGATGCTGGGGAACAGCAATGGAAGTGTAACCTACAGTAGATTAGGAGGCCATAGAGGTAGTGAGCTCCCCGTCCCTGGGGGTGTTCAAGTGGAGGCTGGAAGACTCTGGCAATGCTGTTGTGATGAGGATCCCAGCATCAGATGGTATCTAGGATAAATAAAATTTAAGGTCCCTCCTTTCCCTGCTATATAGCAACTCATTACTTTAAAGTCAAGTTTATGATATGAGAGAACTGTTTTTTTATGCACTGAATGTGTGCATTATTTATAATACTTTAGGGTTTCTCCTGTGACAAATACGCATGCTGTATTTATTCCCAAGTTCTAGGACTTGTGACAAATTTTACATGACCATTTAGGGTTTACGTTTTGGCTGATTATTAAGACGTTTACAGTTATTGTACATTTATATGTATGATGCAGGGCTAGTCATATTTATGATGTACTGGATGCCCAGCCATTGATCAGGATCCCAAGCTCAATACCTTACATCGTTCCTGCGGGGAAACGTGTCCTGCTTTATGACAATTCATTTTATGATGTAGTTTCAGAAACTCAGCAAATTTACTTTGGGGAAAAACCTCCCATCATCATTAGGTTCAGAGAAGTCTCATGTATTTAGAGGTAGACACACCTAGTTTGCTATGTGGCTTGGATGAGTTTCTCAACATTTCTGTGCCTCAGTGGCCTTGTTTAGGAATTGGAGGGGAGGAGACACGCCCTTCCCAGCGTGACTAAGGCGGTATGTGTGACGGTGCCCTGGTCAGTGACACATCTTCCCTTCTTTTGTCTTCTTTGGCGTTGGTGGCGCTGCCTTGGGAACCGTGAGCCTTGAAGGCCGGCAGCTTGCCCATAGGGGCTCCAGCTTTTGGGATTCTTCCCAGGAATCCCCTTGCCAAGCAGCATCTTTTCAGCAAACATGAGGATTTTGCTCAGGGCCTCCAAACTAAACTAGTTTCATCTTAAATAAAAGAAATCAATCCTTGCAGCTGAGCCGTTGCTACGACATTGATATGGCATAAATTTTGAGGCAGCCTGGCTAATAAATAAGCGGAAAGGCAATAAACATTAGGGAGAATTATCTGTGAGGCGATCTGGGCAGGCAGCTGGGGAGAGGGGTGATTCTCGCCTCCCTCACCTGCCTCCCTTTCTGCTCCCGGCCTGAGACCCTTGTCAATGGTAGGGTGGCCTGATGTGTGTGGTGGATTTGGGGAGGTGAGGGAGGGTCTGGGGGCCTCCCTGAGACTCTTGGTTTCTCAGACCAGCCCAGCAAGTAAGGAGGGGCTGGTTCTCTTGCCCTTGGTGCCCAGCCACTTAAATATGTATCTTGGTCCCCAAGCTGTGTGACCATGGGCAGGTGAATTAACCTCTCTGTGCCTTGGTTATTTCACCTGGAAAACTGGGAACACTTTGGCAGGTATTGTGAGATGCAGGGACAGTGCCACCCACAGTCAGCACGCCAGCATGTGTTAGCCATGGTTATCACAGAGGGTTCAAGGAGCTCTCTGTCAGGTGCTCAGCGCATAGTAGGCGCTATGTGAATGGCAGGAATTACTATTCTGGAGGGTGCACTAATGAACTTTTGGGCCCCCACCCTTAAGTCCTGAACCTGTCCTTCTCCTACCATGCTTGTGTCCTGCTGTGAGCCCCACTGCGGCCCCAGCATGACCCATCATCACCTTCCTGGGTGCCTCTCGAATCACCGGATTCCCGGAATCAGAGTTGAGGGTCCTTGACCTCTGCTGGACGTACCTCCGGCCTCCCCCACCTTCCCCTGCTGGCCTCTCTGGGTTCTCTGGTTCACAGTCCTCACATTGCGTGAGCATAGCAGGGTCTCCAGCCAGCTCTGCAGCCTGGTTTGCCCGCCCTGAAGAGGATGCCCTCACCCAGATAATTGCATTTTTCATAGTGTGTTAGCAACTTAATTACCGGTTAATAGGAACCTCAAATAAATAACACTTACCTACATCTGCTGACTGGTAGGTGATGAGGAAGAAGCAAATGTGCATTTGAAAAGTAATACATTTCCCCCAACGTGATTTCTGTCTCCGGTCATAAATGTCAGAGATAAATGAATCTGTTTTATTAAGAATCAGCACATTGGTGCAGGGAGGCATCTGCTAGGCTGTGAATCATGGAGCCCCCGGCCCCCCTGCTATGTATTGTCAGCGCCTGCCAGCATCGCCTTCCTGCAGAGTGCTGGGAGCTTTGAGGGGCTGGGTCAGCCCCCACCAGCCAGGCCCCCCCCCACCAAACCCAGGCCCTTCCAAGTGTCCTACCTGTTGGTGCAGACGGCTTTGCTGCCCCAGCATGACCTTCCCCAGGACCCTGACCGTAGCTGCCCACCCCATCCCCGATTTCAGAGGCTGGCAATCTCAACTCCAAGCTGTGCAGCCTCTAGTGAATTGCTTACACTCTCTGAGCCTCGGCTTTCTCAGCTATGAAGTGAAAACACTAATGTTCAGGCCCAATTTATCCATTAGACACAGTACCTAGGGCCCAAGATACTAATTGATGGGCTTTGGTGGACAAAATAATGGCCTCCCAAAGATGTCCACTTCTTAGTCCCTGGAAACCGTGAAGATGATATGCTGCTACATGGCAAAGGGGAATTAAGGTTGCAGATGAATTAGTGTTGCTAATCAGCTGACCTCAAAATAGAGAGATTAGTCTGGATTATCCTGATAGGCCCAGCGTGATGACAGAGGTCCTTAAATGAGTCAGAGGGAGGCAGAGAGGGAGCATCAGAGTGATGCTACATGAGAAGGACTCGACCAGCTTTGAAGATGGAGGAAGGGACCACGAGCCAAGGAATGTGGGTGGCCTCCAGAGGCTGGAAAAGGCAGGGAAATGAGTCTCCCCTGGAGCCTCCTGAAAAGGAAGGCAACCCTGCCGACACCTTGAATTTAGCTCAGTGACACCTGTTTCAGATTTCTGACCTCCAGAACTGTAAGATAATAAATGTATGTTATTTTAAGCCACTATATTGATGGTAGCTTGTTAGAGCAACAGTAGGAAACAAATACAGGGGCCCACAACAACCTTCTAATTTCTTCTAAAATCAGAAGAAGAATGTAATCCAGGCTGGATTATAATCCTCTTTATACCAATGCAGTCATAAAGTATAACTTTTAATGATTTTTTTGATGGAGGAAGATGCCCACAAAGGCAGAAGCGCTGCGGACCCGTGAAAGTCGAATGCAGCCCTGATACTTCTTGCCTCTTTGCCTTGATGGGCTTAAATGAAAGAATGTTGGCAAAGCACCTCCTAGGCTGTGCTCCCACACAGTGGGGCCCAGAAAAGGTGGCAGTAGTTGTTTTCGTGTTTGTGGTCAGTTTCTCTTCTGAGCCCTGAGGCTCCCAGTTGGGGGGCTGCACTGTCCTGAAGCTTGAAGCCCCCTGCTGGGACCCCCTCATCTCCCGTCTGGGACCTCATTGACTTAAGAGGCCTGTGAGGGCCCAGCCTTGGCTTGCTGTTTTGTCCTTTCCTCCTGGTCCCCCTGTGCCTGGATCCATTGCTGAGTCTCCTGTAGTAATACAATAATCTGAGCACCTACTCTGTGCTTGGATTTGAGGGTGGGGGTCTGAAAGCAGCACACACACACACACCCCCCACCCCCTGCCGAATAGTAACATCTTGGAGTTTTTGAAACCACCAGATGAGGCAGGTACCAGCATCCCGCCTGGAGTCTGCATGCCCCCATCCTGCCCGGCAGAATTTCCCTGATGTCCCCGATGTGAGAGTCACTGGGGAACTTGTGAAAAACACAGTGCCCAGTCCCACCCAGCCCCACTGCACCCCAACCTCCTGGGAGGGCCTGGGAGGCCGCTGTATGGTTTCTAGGGGCCCGGGTGATTTGTCCTCAGCCCAGAGACCCTGAGGTCACACTGGTCACAGGGCTCAATTTGCAACAGCAAGGGAAGGGGGCAAACTGAAGGGGATGGACATGTGGACTGCAGTCCTTTCTGTATGTCAGGGCGGGGCTAGGCACGGCCACATTTTGTCCCCATGGCCATCTTTCAAGGTGATAACAACCCCATTTTAGAGATGGGAAAAACTGAGGCCCAAGGAAGCAGCAGGAGAACTCAGGAGTCATGGTGATTGAAGCAGGTGGGAGCAGACTGCAACATCCTGGGGCTGATGGAGCTGCACCAGGACATGGGGCCACACTGCAGGGGCCCTGCCTGGAGGTGGCGGTGGGAGGCTTCTCCTCCTGACACAGTCACAGTGATGCTCAGCGTGACAGAGCCCACTTTCTCCCTCCTCCAGACCACGGTCCCCTAATGGGCTCTACCCAGGCTCTGCAGTTCAGCCCCAGCAGGGCTCTGTGTGTGTGTGTGTGTGTGTGTTTGTGTGTGTGAGAAAGAGAGAGAGATAAAGGGGGGGGAGTGAGCCCCCTTCCAGCTGGGGTGGGGTCCATCCTGATTTGGAATGGCTCCTCGCAAAGACACCCTTTGTGAGGCCTGCTGGGGCTCAGGTTCACGGGCCCCTGGGAGGAGGGCATGGCAGGACCAGGTGGGCAGGAAGAGCGCCCCCTGCAGGGGCCAGCCCAGCAGGTGCAACACCAGCCCACTCCTACAGGGAGCCCTCTGGGCCTTGGCTCCCACAAACTCACCTGCTCCCCAGCCTGTTCCCTCCCTCTCAAAAAAAAACTATTGAAGCATAACGTGCATACAGTAAAGGCCACACATCTTAAATGTACAGCTCAATGAAAAAAAGAGATAATTCCAGTAGCTCAGAAATTCCCTCAGGTCCCTTCTAAGTCTGCATCCAACTCTGTCCCCACCAGAGGGAACCACTATCCTGACTTCTCACTGCACAGAGTAGTGTTGCCAGTTGCTGAATTTTATATAGAGTCCTGCAGTACGTTCCCTTCTGTGCCTAGATTCTCTCACTCTGGATTATGCCTCTGATGTTTGTCCACATTGTTGTGTGTCAGTGGTTTATTTAATTATTCATTTAATTGCTGAGTAATATTCCATTGAATTCTACATGGAATATGCCCCGTCTAGTCCTTCATGGATGGATATTTGGGTCCTTTCCTGTTTGGGGCTATTGTGGAAAGTCAGAGCATTGCCTTGGCCTGAGTAGTTTTGCAAATATTCGTGAGCTTCGGAAATTCCCCATCTCACACCCATCCTGACCTTCTCCTTCCTTCTTTTCTCCCTGTGACACCTGTTCAGCCACTGATGTTTTAGCAGGCTTTGATGGGCTCTTGGCTGTGCTGTAGGGACTTGCAGCTCACTGCAGGGGTGTCCAGAGATGGCTCTGACATTTTCTTGGTCTGGCCAGGGTGCTGGACAGTTTCCCCAGACTGTCTCCTACAGGCCACCTTTTAGCACCCGGGTGATCCCACCCCATCCTCTGCTGTCCCCTGTGCTGACTGGCTTTCAGCCAGTCTGTAAGGCTGTTTGTGTGCTTCTCAACAGCCTTCATGGGTGCTTGTCTTTGGAACTTGGAGATTTGCCAGAGATAAAACAGGAAGGCCACTGCCTTCAGAGAAGGAGCTCTGCGTGAAGTTGGGGCACACTCTCCTGGCCGTCTTTCTGGAATGTTTTTGGTGTCGGCACTGCCGTCTGTGTTAACAAGCTTGTGTAGCCCTGAACGTTCTCCTCTGTGCATGTGTGTGTGTATATGTGTGTGTACATGCTAGTCAGCTTGTGTGTGTGTCAGTCTGCAGGTGTGCTGATGTGTGTGAGTGTGTGCCAGGCAGCGTATGCATTCCTATGTGTGAACATATGTTTACAGGTATTGTCATGAAGAAATTTCTTTGGAGGAGTTCCCTAGTGGTCTAGTGGTTAGGATTCGGGGCTTTCACTGCTGTGGCCCGGGTTCAATCCCTGGTCGGGGAGCTGAGATCCCGCAAACTGCACGGCACAGCCAAAAAATAAAAAAATAAAAAGAAATTTCTTCAAAGCTGTTTTCTTGTTTTAAAAGGATCCTTCCTGCCTCCGTTCTGTCTACTCTGGGCTCTCGGCCAGTACGAGCCAGCAGCCTGGGGAAACGCTCCTTCTGCTGATGGAAGAGAAGGGCTGGGCTATGCCCTGGATATTCTGCCTTTGACCTTGGCATGGTCTTGGGCGGAAGGGCACCTCAGCTCTGCTGTGTGAGAGGCTGTCAGGGCGGGAGCCTGAAGGGGTGGAGCTGGGCTTGGGAACAGCAGGACAAAGGCCTCTTCCTTAATGTCATGGGGCAATAAAGAACTTCAAAGAGGTGGTGAAGGCTTATGGGCCAGACATGGGTTTGAGCCTAAGTCTCAACATTTACTAGCTCTGCTGATTTTGCACCTCACTGTGCCTCAGTTTCTCATCTGCTGAATGGGATAATGGGTTCCAGGTCAGAAAGAGGCAGAGAGTACCCCGAGAGGAGGCTGGAGAGAAGGTGGGGCTGGCTCACTGGGGCCTGCAGGCCCCGTGGGAGCCGGACTTTCATCCCAACAACAACGGGAAGCTGCCAGAGCAGCAGAGTCCAGCAGGACTTTCTCTGCTGACGGAAATGTTCTGTATCCCAGCTGTCCATATATATAGTAGCCACAACCCATATGTGCCTGCTGAGTGCTTGGAGTGTGGCTGGTGCAGATGAGGAGCTGAAATTTTTGTTTTATTTAGTTTTAGTTACTTTATTTTTTTATTTTTAAAATTTATTTATTTATTATTTTTGGCTGCGTTGGGTCTTCATTGCTGCGCGCAGGCTTTCTCTAGTTGTGGCGGGCGGGGGCTACTGTGCGTTGCAGTGCGCAGGCTTCTCATTGTGGTGGTTTCTCTTGTTGTGGAGCACAGGCTCTAGGCACATGGGCTCAGTAGTTGCGGCACGCAGGCTCTAGAGCGCAGGCTCAGTAGTTGTGGCGCACGGGCTTAGTTGCTCCACAGCATGTAGGATCTTCCTGGGCCAGGGCTCGAACCGGTGTCCTGTGCACTGGCAGGCGGATTCTTAACCACTGCACCACCAGGGAAGTCCGATTTTAGTTATTTTAAATTTAAATTCAAATAGCTGGGACTAATGGCTGCTATATTGGACCTACCACTAGAGGGCAGCACTAGAGGATTTCAAGCAGTGAAAGTGGTACCATCCAATTTCCTGTAAACAATAAAGCTTCAGGCAACTATTTCTTTGCTCCTCCCCAGTTTTTCTTTTTTCTTTCTTTTTTTTTTTTTTCTTTTCTTTCGCCCATGAACTCCAGTCCTGGTAGCTATTGACCTTCTTCACAGGGACACTGGAGGGCAGCAATGGGTGTAAAAGACCCGGCACTCCCTAAGTGCCCAGTGTATGGTGGCTTCCTGGATCTTCTGCCAAAGCTTTGTTGTGACTAATGCCCAGCCTCAGGGGGAATGACCAGAAGAGTCTTCTCTGCTGAGCTTTGTATTCTTTGCCTGAGATGGGGAAGGGCATGGGGGCGTATGGCGGCTCTGTAAGCAAATACAAGTCCAAGACAAAAATCCTTGCTCCTTAGTCTCTGCAGAAGTCAGACTCAGGGCTGCTCAGCCTGCTTTGTTCTAAAACCAAGTTCAGCGAAAAATAGAGGGGAAAAGAACAGCCTTGAACTTGGAGTCATGAGGCCCTGCTCAGCTGCCTGCCTGCCATGGAATCTTGGGCAAGTTGCTTAGCAATCTCTGGGCCTTAGTTTCCTCATCTGCCATCGCAGTGATGATGACAGTATGCTGTCTCTTTTGACCCAGTGCCAGGAGCTTTGTCCACACGGCCTCATCCTCCCCTTTTGGCTGCTCAGTGGGGCTGGGATGACAATTCCCCCAATTTTCAGTTGAGACTACTGAGTCCCTCTCAGAGGAGGGGAGCTACCCAGATCACAAAGGCAGTGAGTGGCAGAGTCAGGATTTGAACCCGGTCTGTCTAACTCCAAAGCCTATGCTCTTCCCGCCTTATGGCACCAGCTTGCAGGGACAGGGGGCGGTGGAGTGCGGGGGGATGGAGATGCTGATGACGAGGTGGAGGAGGACACACCCTGAGTCTCCTCCAGCCACTGCCCAGGGACCTGAAACCCCTGATCCTCAGTGTCCTCATCTTAAGAGTTAGGGTAATTCTACAGTCAGACTCAAAAGTTTGTTATGAAGATTAAACAGTATTTTGATTGTGCACGTGTCTTGCACCATGGGTGATTGGTCAGGATGTAAAAAGCAATAAGCGTTCAGAACAAGGAGGCCCTTGAGGTCAGGGAAGCATCATGGGGAAGGCGGTACTG
Organism: Balaenoptera borealis; assembly: GCF_965194805.1. Taxonomy (NCBI): domain Eukaryota; kingdom Metazoa; phylum Chordata; class Mammalia; order Artiodactyla; family Balaenopteridae; genus Balaenoptera; species Balaenoptera borealis. Next base: position 19,046,782 of record NC_138878.1, read on the forward strand.
CAGCCTGTGAAGGCCCTGGGGGGTGGGGGTGGGCGGCGGGGATCTAGCAGAGAGGACAGGGAGGGGACGAGCGTTGCGGGGTGGGGTGAGAAGACAGCAGGGTCGGGGAGCAGCCTCTGGAATACGGCAAGGGATCCTCGCAGTGGACACTGGGTGAGGCAGCACATGGCAGGTGCTCGGTAAATATTTTGTCCTCAAGGTACCAGCCCCTTCTTGTGGAAGAGAGGGGCAGAACCTCCCTGCCTCCCCACCCGCTAAAAAACCCCACAGAGGCTGAACATTTATTTTTCACTCCAGTTTCAGGGGACACCACCCAGTGATCCACACACACTGCTGGGGTGACCTCTCTGCCCTCTTCGGCATCTCCCAGGCTCTGTTCTTGGGTGTGGGGCGTCTGTCCTCTTCTCAGTGGTTCTGAAACCATGCACCTCAGATTGAGACTTGAACCCATGCGGCTGGGACTCAAACCTGGCCAGAATCCACGGTCTTCCAGCTGAGATCACACACCTGGTTTCATTAATGAAGCTCAGGTCCTTGATGTCTCATCTCAGAAAGAATTCAGGGAGAGACAAAGTGATAGGTAAGAAGTGGATTAATTTAGAGAGAAACACACTCCACAGACAGAGTGTGGGCCATCTCAGAAGGTGAGAGTGGCACCAGGGAATGGGGTTGTCCCAATTTTTATAGGGATGGGTAATTTCGTAGGCTAATGAGTGGGAGGAGTATTCCAGCTATTTGGGGAAGGGGCGGGGATTTCCAGGAATTGGGCCACTGCCCACTTTTTGATCCTTCTGGTCGGCCTTGGAACTGTCATGGTGCCTGTGGGTGTGTCATTTAGCTTGCTGATGTGTTACAATAAGTGCATACTGAGGCTCAAGGTCTAGTGGAATTTGACTTGTCCGCCATCTTGGGCCCATTTGGTTCTAATCAGTTTATGTCATGTCCTCAGGCTGTGCCATTCTTTTAAAGGTTGTGCCCGGCCCCCTTCTCTCCTGTTTCAGTTCTGGTCTCTCGTGTCCCTCTGTCACCTCCATTCCCCTCTTCCTAAAGTCCCGCTTTCTCCTGAGTTGAGCCCCTGGGGGGTGGGTGGGGAAGCCTTGATTCCGAGATGGAGGTGGGGCAGGGGGAGGCCCTCAGGGTGTGCCCGCTTCGGGGCACAATATCTGCAAACCTCTCACACCCAGGGGGTTAACATATGGCTAGCATTTCTCACAAGACTTGTTGTACTAAAGAGGGTCCGCTCCCCCTTCCCCTTGAGTTATGGTAAAAAGTATTCTTGCTGTTAAGGGCACCTTGCAGTGGAGGGAGGGAGGGGCAGGGCCAGGCTGCAGGAAGGAGAATGGGTGACAAACTCCTTCCACCAGACAGGACTTGATCAACTGTGTAATGGAGGATGGGGCAGAGAGCTTGTCTAACTGCCTGTGGAAAACGGCCCCCTTCAGGCCCCCTGGGAGCCCATGTCCACCCTGGGACAGGCAGCCACAGCTCACTGCCCTCACCTGGGCTTTAGACATCTGGCGCTTCTGAGACATCCTGGTGTCTGTCTGTCCGACACCTGCTCCATGGAGGAGAGTTCATGCGCTCAGCCTAGCCACGAGCTCAGGGACAAGTCCATCACCCCTTCCTTGTGGGGAAAGTGTGGCCCAGTGAGTCAGGGACCCCCACAGCTGCACAGCCGAGCTGGGACAGAGCCAGGCCTCCTGTCTGCTGTCCCTGTACCCACTCCCCTGCCCTGCCCATCAGTGTGCCCGCGGACTCTAATGACTTCTGCCAGGGCACCCGAGAGCTGCACTCGAACTAAAGTAACTGCCCCCGGGGAACAGGGTGAGCCCAGAGAGGTTGTGCAGACTTGTCCAGGGTTGCACAGCCTGGAACACATCAGCTCTGGGCTCGGTGTTGGGGTCCTGGGACAGTGCCCTACCCCATCCCCTTCCCATCCCAGGTAGGGTCTGTTCCCTCCTGGCTGGGTGGGTCTCTTTCTCGCCCTGTGTCTCTCCAAGGGCCCATTCTTGAGCTGCTGGAGGTTCTGGTCACCTGCACCATCTCTTCTCGTCTCTTTACACAGAAAAAAAAGAAAGAAATTGTCTGGGGGACGTGAATGCTGGTTTTATGCCTTTAATCTCTCTCTCTGAACAACGTATACTTGCTTAAGAATTTGAAGAGGGAAAACAGTCACAGAGAGGTTTTTCTTTCCAAGAAATGATATTTTTCTCCACTCTCCTCTTTTTTTTATGTAGGAGGGTGGGAGCTGGGAATTAATTTGTACTCAGAAAAGGTAAGGGAAAGTTGCTGCTAGCTGCTAGGCAATGCTCAGGTGTGGCCTTGAACTAGGGAACAGAATACTAGAGATACTGTTTGATTCATTCATTCAAGTATTTATCCAGTGTCTCCCATGTGCCAGGTGGCATGAGAGATGCAACTTGGGGAGCAAAATACAGTCACAGTTACTGCTGGGGCATTTTCTGTGTAAAAGCAAGACTTTTTTTTTTTTTTTCCCAATCCATTTGTCACTCTGTTGCCAGAGGGCTTGTCCTGAAACACAAATCCAGTCACATCATGTGCTTGCTTAAAACCCTTCAGGGTCTCCCCTGTTCTTTTAGGTCACGGGAAGTACAAACTCCTCACCAGAGCCTGCGATACCCTGTGTGACCGGCCCTCCTGTCCCCTCCTCAGGTCATCAACTCCCCTGCCCTCCCCTCCCCCTCTAACGCATACCCTCCCCCTCTAACGCATCCCCTCCCCCACCACTCTTCCCATCCACCCTGACTACCCATGCTAACAAACCCGGAATGGTCTACATTGTTCACCCCAGAGTTATTCATGTTAATGAATTCAAGATGCTCTGTTTTGCCCAACTCAGGACTATCTGTGCTAGAGACTCAAGATGCTCTACACCAGTTCTGTCCAATAGAAATACAGCGTGTGCCACATATTCAGAGTTCTCTCATAGCCCCATCCCCCAAAATAAAAAGAAACAGGTGAAATCAATTTTAATAATGTCTATTTAACTCACTAGAGCAAAAATATTATCAACATGTAATCAATATAAAAATGATGAATGAGATAGTTTACCTTTTTCTGTACTACGTCTTTGAGATTTGGTGTGTATTTCATACTTAGAGCACATCTCAATTCAGAGGTTAATATTTCATTGGAAATACTTGATTCGAATTTAGATTTCATAACATGTAAATTAAATTAAAATGAAATATTTAGTTCCTTAGCTTCACTAGGCGCATTGCAGACGCTCACTTGTCATAGGTGGCTAGTGGCTACCATTTTGACTGAGCAGTTTTACACTCTTCTACCCAGGACTGTCCAGGCTTTCATCCAGGATGGTCTACACCCTTGTTTCTCAGCCGCGGCTCTGTTGGCTTTTTGGATGGATAGATAATTTGCTAGGGATGGAGGTGGCTGTCCTGTGCATTGTGGGGTATTTAGCAGCATCCCTGGCCTCTACCCACCTTGAGTTGTGACAATAAAAAATGTCTCCAGACATTGACAAGACCCCTTGAGGCAAAATCACCCCCAATTGGGAACCACTAGTCTATACTGTCTAACCTAGAACTGTCACATTCAGTGGTCTACACTGTTCCATCCAAAACTATCCATGCCGTCAAATCCAGGATAGCTAGCCTGTTTAGTTCAGAATTGTCCATATTGGTCAACCCTCGGCCTCCCGTTCTGTGTAGAACTCCTCACGCTGCTTAATATGGAGGGATCTACACCAGAAGCCGTGAGTCGGTACCCCAAGAACAGAACCAGGCCTGTGGATTGCAGATTATGTGGCTTACAAAAAGTTTAAAAAGTAAATTTTTTTGTTTTTAATTTTACTGAAGTATATATATATATATATTTTTTTTTAATTAATTAATTTATTTATTTTTGGCCGCGTTGGGTCTTCGTTGCTGCGCGCGGGCTTTCTCTAGTTGCAGCGAGCAGGGGCTACTCTTCGTTGTGGTGCGCAGGCTTCTCATTGCGGTGGCTTCTCTTGTGGAGCACGGGCTCTAGGTGCGCGGGCTTCAGTAGTTGCAGCACGCGGGCTCAGTAGTTGTGGTGCATGGGCTTAGTTGCTCCACAGCATATGGGATCTTCCCGGACCAGGGCTCGAACCCGTGTCGCCTGCATTGGCAGGCGGATTCTTAACCACTGCGCCACCAGGGAAGCCCTTACTGAAGTATATTTGATTTACAGTGTTGTGTTAATTTCTGCTGTACAGCAAAGTGATTCAGTTATACATATGTATATTCTTTTCCATTATGGTTTATCACAGGATATTGAATATAGCTCCCCGTGCTCTGCCTTAGGACCTTGTTGTTTATAAAAAGTTTAAGAATATTTGAATTAATTGCCAACCTTTTAACTTCAGGAGATTTCACATAAAAGTCTGGATTTCTAGTTCATCTGGAAAGCTCTGGTCTCACTGAGACCCCATTCCCATTTATCACCTATCAGTTGGAACTGAGACCTGATCCCCCCAGGTGGGGTCCTGTGCCCTCTCCACTCTGTGCTCACGACGTCCCACCCCACTCATTGCATGTAACAGTGACACCCGCCTGAGCCCTCTGGGCCTTTGAGTCTGTGACCCCAGGGCTACACGAGTCTGGACACTGGTCAGTCCAGGCTGGTCTAGGAGAGAGGCCTCAAAGAAGTCTGCACGTTAGAATCAACCGTGCAGCTTCTGAAATACAGCTGACCTTTGAACAACATGGATTTGCACTGCACCATTCCACTTACACTCGAATTGTTTTCAGTAAGTACATACCACAGCAGCACACGGTCAGTGGGTGGTTGAATCCACGGGTGTGGAGTGGCTTACGTGGAGGGCTGACGGTAAAGTTATACCTGGATTTTTGACTGCGTGGGGGGTTGGTGCCCCTAACCTTGTTTAAAGGTCAACTGTATGTGGATTCCCAGGCCCATCCCAGACTTTCTGAAGCAGGAACTGGGGTAGGGGTAGGGAGGCATGTGCATTTTTAAAAAAGTTTCATAGTTGAGTCCGGTGGTACCTTGATTTACATGTGATCAATATAAAAATGTTGATGCTTGTCTAGATGGGCCACCCCCTGTAGATAGTCCACAGTAGATGGTCTCTCTGGAGTAATCCTGGGTCTCCAGCTGAGCTTTGTAGCTGCTCGGAGGCTTCTGGCATCATTGTCCGTCAAGGCAACCCCAGAGCTTAGACATCACTTTGCTGACCTGGAGGACTGCGGAGACCATAGTTTGTGGATTGAATTGGGCAGATGGTCCCCTCCCCCTCCCTTGTCTCTGAATCTAGCTCTGGCTGCACATTTAGGGGCTCTGGACCACGAGGCTGACTTAGATCCCCCCTGTGGTAGATATTGGGGTGCTTGGCCCAGTTCCCCCCTTCAGGGCTCACCCACCCATCCCTCAGCTGCTGAGTGTACCCGTTCATGGCTGCATCACTTACTGGGCATTGCCCTCAGCTGGTGGGAACTTCCTTGTGCAGCGTTACGCTCCCCTGTGGCCAATACACGTGATATCAAGACCTGCCTCCTTGCCTCAATTTGGGGCCTCCCCAGGTCCAAAGCTTTCGTAGGATTGGCTGAGGCCTCAGCTGCTGCATTGTGGGTCAGCTTCTCCCTCCACCCAACCCTGCCTTGTCTCTTCCTTTCAGGTATATCTACCAGAAACGCTCCCCAATAAACCTCCTATGTGCAAAGATCCATCCCAGAGTTTCCCAGGGAAACTGCTCCAAGACACCCATCTTTTTGGCAGTTCATTGCTAAGAACTGGCATCTTTTCAGCACCAAGAAAATCATGTTAGAACATCTGGGTCCTTTTATGGCTGGAAATTCCATAGAAAAATGGGCTCTCCAGCTGTGGCTCGTGGCTAAGCGTCTGCTGTTGGCTGAGAAAGTCCCCAGATCGTTTGGATACTATTGCAGCCATCTCAGATGTTGACATAAAACAAGGAGAGGCATTGAGAAGTACATTTCATTTAAATAATCAAACCAAATCCAAATGCTTGTACACCACAGCTGTTTAAGAGGAAACTGTTCCAGCTCTCTGGTTTCCTCCAACTGTGGGCCTTCTGTCCTTTTCAAACCTATGTTGTCGTCTGGCTTTCACATAGATGTGCAAAACCCAGGTTTTGGCTTCCTAGTTGACCAGCCCAAACTGGAAAGATGTGTCGTGTGGTCAGGTGAGCCCTTCCCCTTATCTCCCACGCCAACCATCTGACTTATATTTCCAAAAACCATGTCTGGTGTGGGCAGTCCGCTGCTCGGGAGCTCCTTTGGGTGCCCCAGCATCTTCAGAATAAAGTTCAAGTTCTTTGATCTGGTATTCTGGGTCAGCCATGAGCAGGTCCCTGTGTGATTCTCCTACTTCCTTTCAAGCTAGTTCTCAATACTCCAAACTCCAGCCAAACCAAATCACCTAAACTTTTCTTGAAGATTCCCTGCTTGTATGTGTCTTAGGTGTCAATGGATGTGCTATTTCCTAGAAATCTCTCTGTACTTTGTGTGATTGGAGAACTTCTATTCATCTGTCAAAACCCACTTTGAACATCACCTCCTCCAGGAAGCCTACCCTCATTTCTCCAGACAAAATTAATCTCTGCCATCTATGGGCTTCCCTTGCATCAACAGCCCTTTCTTAGCATTATCACTAGTCTCATGCGTCTGATGTCTGCTTTTTGATGGGGATGATGGATACTTGTCCAAGTTGACTAGTGGTAAGAGTCAGGGTCTGCATGGTCAGTCCTGTTATCCCTTGGTTGGGAGTGGGCCCCGTATCACAGTGGAGAGATTTAAAAGCTGAGAATTTGGAAGTTTTAAATGGAAAACTCACATCCTGCCCCAGGCACCTGTGGCTAAGAACTGTCCTAGATGTCTGTCTGGCTCTGGTCTAAATTCTGCTCTTGTGTTTGTCCCAGATGTTCTTGTTCCGGGATAGTGTTGCGCTACAACAGCAGAAAGCATCCAGAGATCTCTATTAAAATAGAATTTGAAAAATTCAGGAGACAGATTCCACATCTCCCACCTTTCCACCAGTCTCTGCCAGACAGCTTCAAGGCAGTGAGGTATAGAGCAGCCCCAAATCTTTACTTCCTTCTCTCCTTCCCGGGGAGTTGTGTTAGGCTCTCCCTGGCCTGGAGGCATGCAGTCTGATTATGTTTCCTCTGTCCCATTCTAAGATCTTCCCCAAAGTTTCTGCCTCTAAGGCAAATTTGGATCCAGACACCAGTGGACTCCCAAGGCGTGGAGGACATTCTGTGACCACTACATCTTCTACCTTTTTATTTAACATGCACTTTAAATGATGCTGACTCTGTGCCAGGCACTTCTTTGAACACTTCACATCTTGTAACATATTGTTCTTGCTGTGGGGAAGCAGACTCTGAGTCAAAGACTTGAGTGCAGGATGGTCATGAAGGAGGAGGGGGTGTCTCGGGCTCAGCACCAGGGGAAGGAAGGAGTAAGAAGCAGGATTGGGCAGAGAGGGAGTTGAGCTGTGATGCAGTCCCAACAAAGAGCTCGGCCAGCCCCACAGGAAGCCCTGGAGCTGGGATGGTCCCCTGGAGCTGGCTGAGTGGGGACAAGGGCGCTGGGCCTTTATACCCCTACATTGATCAGTCATTAACTCAGGCAGCCCTTGGAAGGAGATGTGACCTTGGGCGAGGCAGTTTTCTGCAGCTGAGGCAACCCCCCAAAGAGGGCTGACAGCTGGAGGCCGTCTCCTGGTGGAAATAAGGCTTTCGTTTCTGAAGCAGGAGACACATCATAGCATCCACCACCCACATATCACCTCATTTAATTCTCACAATAATCTAGTGAAACTGGTATTATTATTGTCCCCATTTTACAAATGAGAAAACTGAGGCTTGGAGAAAGAAGTTAACATGCTTTGGGTGAGGCCACGTGGCTAGTGTGGGGCAGAGCTGCAATTCCAACCCAGGCCAACCAGCCCCCGGGTCTCTGCTCCTGAACTGGGCTTTGTCTTACTTAATTTGCCCCAAGACCCCCTCAAGGTCATGACTTCCCAAAAAGGGGCCCTGGGAGTGTTTGCTAGAAGCTCCCTGAAGCTAACACAACATTGTAAATCAACTACACTCCAATAAAAATTAAAAAAAAAAAATGATGAACTCCAAACACTTTAAAATCAGACTTTTGATTAAAATTAAGTTGAGGCCAGAGGCTTCTGGCTTCAGGAGCAGATGCCTGGAGAGGACACAAGCACTTTTGAGGATGCAAAACCCTGAATTAGCCATTAGCCTTTATTTAGATAGATGAGAGAAGTGCAGCAAATATTTACATACCAGTTGCCACGGAATTCAAGCGAAAGCTGTATTTATTCTGTATCTTGTCGTCATAAAGTTGATTTTCCTAAGTGCATTTCCTAAGGGGACGAGGAGTGTTCCTGAAATATTGAAAAGTTTATTTTAATAGTTCCAAGGACTGCTGACTTGTACATTTGAGACTGTGACTACTTGTGATAGGAAACTAAATTTGTTAGAATGTTTGTAGAAAACTATGTTTGTTTACTTGAAGTTGTAAGCTACGGTTTTTACAAGAGGTTGGCTTTGTTCACTAACTCTGTGAAGGTGAGCCCACGTGAGCCTCACAGATCGAATTCGAATGAGCCCGACCAGCACACAAAACGGCGCCCATTCTCAGTTAGGAACACAAATAAAGGCATTCTTCCTTCTGGAAAGATTATTTTGCAAGAAAAATAAACGAGTGAAAATGGAAAACGTTAAAACACAGCACAGGACTCTAACGGAAAACTTGAAAGCGCGGCACAGAGCCTTGATTTGCTTTGAAAACTGTGAGAGGCCCCCTGGAATTGTGGTCTGTCTGTCTGACTGCCGACGTGCTCAGTCCGGGACACACTCCACACCAGTGTCTTGGTCTGTCCTGCTGTTGAAGTGGTTTCGTCTTGGGGTGATGTGGGGTGAACTGTTGGCCTCCTAACCCCCAGGACTCAGAACGTGACCTTATTTGGATATTACAGAGGGAATCAAATTAAAATGAGATCCTTAGGATGGGCCCTACTCCAATATGACTTGTGTCCTTATAAAATGGGGAAATTTGGACACCGACACACATAGCAGGAAACCTGTGAGAAGGGAGAAGATGGCCATCAACAAGCCAAGGAGAGAGGCCTGGAGCAGATCCTTCCTTCCCAATCCTTGGAAGGAACCAACCCTGCCCACACCTTGATTTCAGACTTGCAACCTCCAGAACCCTGACACAGTCCATCTCTGTTGTTTAAACCTCCTGGTTGTGGTACTTTGTTACGGCAGCCTGAGCAAACTAATACTTTATCAGGGCTTTCCTGATTTCTCTCGTTTTAGTGAGAGTTTTGGCAACTACCTCATTCTTCACATCCTGCCTGCACTGCTACAAAGGGGCAGAAATAACTTCCCAGTGAGGGTCCAAGCTGCCACAGTACTTTCCAGAAAGTCATACAATACTCCCACCTCCACCCCTGCTGTCTTGCATCGTTCAGAGGCAGCACCACCTACGTGGCCACTGGGTAGCCCTGGACTCGTCCGTGGGCGCTGCTGCCCCTCTCCTCCTCTAACCTGCTGGCCTCACTGCCCCAGTGCCTGCTGTGGGCCATGAACCCTCACCCTGTTCATTTTCACTGGCCTCAACACCAGCCCGATACTCCTATTCAGATAGTGCCCTCTGCCCTCTGCCCTTTTGTCCTGGCTACCAAGACAGGCTGCTATGGCATCAGCCACACCACGCCATAAGGACACTCAGGGCCAGCACCTGTCGGGCTGCGATTCATTTCCCTTTCTAGGTTCTCCGTCTTCCTTGGGTGTCATATTTTAAATGGAAATTGGCACTGGATTGAAGATAGCAAATCTGGGAGTGTGAAAAGAAATTTATTTTCCACTGGAGAGCCAGGGAAATGCTTTAAATATAAGCCGTGGGTGCAATTGCAGCGTTGGACATTGTAAGTGCCCCATGTGTGTGTAAATCTACGGGACCCAGTGTATGGTCCTGGGCTGGTGTGCGTGAGCGCAGGTGCCTGCATCTGTCTGCAGAAGGTTGCGTGCACCTAAGTGCCGATCTGTCTGTGAGGTGTGCACGCCGTCGTGTGTGCAGATAGGTGGGACTGAGAACACGTGTGTGCATGTGGTTTGTCAGTATTTGCACGTGCGTGCAGGTGCATGGGTTGTGGGGCCGGGTCTGTAGCGGGAAGAAGTCAGAGTGGGACTGGTTTCCATGCGGGACCCCGGAGGAGATTTGCTGAGGGATAAGCATCCTGCTCCCTCTGCCACGTGCTGCCCACGTCAGGTGGATGCCGGGTCTGTGTTTAGAGGCAGATGTGGCAACTTTCTCGGCCCCCTCGGTGGGCTGCGTCTGTCCTGCTTGCCTGGTCTCAAGCACACAGTCTTTGTTGCGAGCTTGGACACACAGGCAGCGTTCTTCTGCCAGGAGCCTGGCTGCAAAGGCCCCCTGCACTTTGCACGGTCCATTCTAAGAGGTGGGGGCCATCCCAGCCCCACTCATGCCAGTCAGCTCCTGCCAGGCCATGCCCACCTGTCATTTAAGCCTGCTCTGGACATGGCCCAAGGCTGGCCTTTAGTTCTAGCATTCCCTGGTCACTCTGATACTTGCCCTTTAGTTTAATTTAGCAGTGCAATATGCTGGGTGCCCCTCTGGGAACATTCACCCTCCCAGCCCTTCCAGGTTAGAGAGAAATGCGTTTGAAGTTACCTGGTGCTCTGCTAAGGAGGCCCTCAGTAAAGGTTGTCGATGTGGATGGAGGTCAGTGAGGTTACCCCACCTCCCTTCCTAGCTTTCACATCTTCATTTTGGACTCATGGCTCTGCTCTCTCCCCTGGCTTCAGTACTACCTTCTCAACAGATGAGAAGCCCCCAAGCCCCATGGCACCCCACCAATGAGGTCAGCCTCCACCCTCACCCACAGGGGGCGGTTTAGACTGGTTTCCATCAACTTGCATCCTGTGTTGAGTCTTGCCTCACTTAGAAGTGCCAGTCCTCCAGGGCAGGGAGCCAGGCCTGTCTCCCCTGCTGCCTGTTCCCTCTTCTCAAAGGGACCCACAGGGGAGACCTGGGCAGGTGACAACCTATCGGGTGTGGCTCAGTGACCCTGCCCAGGTGGATTCAAGGACCAGGTAGGACTGGAGAGTCCTGGGTGCATTTCCCAGGACGTGCAGTGGAGTGGGAAAGGCACAAGACCGAGGAGCCGAGCTCAGGGATGCTCCATTGGGGCAGAGTTGAGGGGTCTGAAGGCTTAAGGACCCCACAGATGGGACAGGTGATGGTCTCAAACCATGCACTCAGGTCGCAGGCAGGTGCACCGCCTGGAGCACCCGTCTTATTCTGCACACCCTCTGGTCACTAAAGACCCAGCACCTACCTGGCCCTGCCTTCTGCCTCCTCCATCTTTGTCTCTCCTGAGTGCCCAGCACAGATCTGGACGTAAAGCAGGTTCTCCCTCTCTGCTTCTGTTCCACCCTCATCTTTTGTCACTTTCAGGTGCCTTTGGACGCTAACCTTTGGTTCATAGTCAGTTTCTCCTTCCCACCATTTCTCCCTCTTGTAAAATAGTTGACTTCCTAGAGGGCAGAACCAGGAGCCAGGTTGTGGGGCTTTGTGGAAGATCATATGGTTCCAGTATAGGGTTGCCAGATTAAATACAGGATGCTCTTTTTTACATTTGAATTTCAGATAAAGAACAAATAACATTTTTAGTTGTCACAATAGACTGAATGATTGTGTTCCCCTAAATTTCATTTGTTGAAGCCTGATCCCCAATGTGGTGGTGCTGGGAACTGTTAGGTCATGGGGGTGGGACCCTCATGAATGGGATTAGTGCCCTTATAAAAGGGACCCCAGAGAGTTCCCTTTTCCCTTCCACCATGAGAGGACACGGAGAAGACTGGCCATGAACCAGGAAGTGAGCCTTTCCCAGACACTGAATCTGCTGGCACCTTGCTCTTGGATGTCCCAGACTCCAGAACTGAGAGAAATATGTGTTTATTGTTTAAGCCACCCGGTCTATGGTACTTTGTTATAGCAGCCCAAATGGACTAAGATGGAAATAAGTGTGTCCCATGCAATATTTGGGACAAATCTACCATGAATTGTTTCTGCCCCCAAAATATGCCCCAGTCCTAACCCCTGGTGCCTATGAATATGACCTTCACCTACTTGGAAATAGGATCTTTGTAGATGTAATCAAGTGAAGATGAGGTCATACTGGAGTAGGGTGTGCCCTAAATCCAACATGACCGATATCCTCATAAGAGGAAAAGAGACAGAGAGGGAAGATGGCCACGTGAAGACACAGAGATGTAGGGAGAATGTCATGTAATGACAGAGGCAGAGGTTGGAGCTATACGTGTACCAGCCAAGGACTGATGGCAACACCAGAAGTGAAGAGAAAGGCATGGAACAGATTCTCCCCTAGAGACTTCAGGGAGAGCATGGCCCTGCCGACACCGTGATTTCAGATTTCCAGGCTCCAGGACTGTGAGAGGATGAATAAAACCACCCAGTTTGTGCTACTTTGTCACAGCAGCCCTAGGAAATGAATACACTTATCAAAATTATTCATTGTCTGAAATTCAAATGTAGCAGGCCATCCTGTGTTTTTGTTGCTGTGTCCGGCACCCCTACTCAGGCAGCACCGGTTTTCTCCTCTGTAAGGTTGTCAAAGATGCTACCTGGTTTCCCTTAGGACTTGTGTGAGCATCCACTGAGGTCCCCAGAGTGAGTGGGGTCCTGCTGTGAGGCAGAGCCTTGTCTGTCCTTTCTTGAGACCCCCTGCTCACTTCTGTAGCTAATGCACCATCTCCATTTCTCTCTTCATTAAAGATGAAAGAAAAAGAAGGGTGTCTTGCCATTTGCAATGACATGGATGGACCTTTAGGGCATTATGCTAAGTGAAATAAGTCAGACAGAGAAAGACAAATACTGTCTGATCTCACTTATCTGTGGAATCTCAAAAATAAACAACAACATAAAACCAAACTCATAGATACAGAGAACAGATTGGTGGTTGCCAGGGGTGGGGGTGGGCGAAATGGGTGAAGGGGGTCAAAAGGTACAAACTTCTAGTTCTAAGATAAATAAGTCCTGGGAATATAATGTACAACATGGTGACTGTGGTTAATACTACTGTAGTGCATATTTGAAAGTTGCTAAGCGAGTGGATGTTAAAAGTTCCCATCACAAGAAAGAAAGTTTGCAACTGTGTGGTGATGGACGTTAACTAGACTTACTGTGGTGATCATTTTGCAATATATACAAATACTGAATCACCATATTGTACGCCTGAAACTGATATAATGTTATATGTCAATTATATTTCAATTACAAAAAAAAAAAAAAAGCAAGAACGGACCATAAAAACCCCGTGGTAGCTCGGTGGCCCTGAAGAGGGAGAGTTCACTGCAGCTTGGCCCCCGTGGCCTGGGGGTGGGCAGTGGAGCCTGAGGCTCCCGGTTCGTGAGTAGGCGGATGGGTCAGTGTATGGATGCTTGTGAGCTGTGTCTCTGGGTGGTGTTTGCAGTCCTGGCAGGGCCATAAGTTACTGTGTGACCTTGGGCAAGACCCCTTTTCTCCCTTTGGTTTCCCCAACTGTAAAAGGAGAGAGCTGGCTCTACCCCAGGGGTCTCTAACAATGCCCCCCAATCCAGACCCTCTCTATGACTCCTACTTGCCACCTCTTTCTTGGGAGAAAGGCACTTCATTGAAAATCCTGATCTGGAGCAGATTCCACCAGAAATCAACAGAACCTGCAGGCACGCCCTTGCCCGTCTGTGCTGGAATGTTTCAGGCACACCCAGAGGGCCTGTCTGCTCCAGAGCCTGCTTTGAGCCTGACACCGGGGCAGGCCAAGGAAGGCTGTTGTCCCTGAATGAGGTCTCAGAATGACCACTTGGCGGCTATCCGGCAGGAGATCTGAAAGTGGGCAACGTCCGTCCACCCAGTTGCTGCCTTTGGTGGTGGGACAGCGTCCTGCTAAAGTCTGGGGATGTACATTGAGGTTTTGGGAAGAGGGGCGGCGAGGTGATGGGTTCAGACGATTAGTCACTGTGGAATCTGAGCAGGCAAGGAATAAGAGCCTGTGTACACGGGGCTAGTTTCTGACGGTCGGTTTAAAAAGGGACGGTGCCAGTGAAAGGGAGGAAACCGCTCTCGAAATCTTAGACACACAACACCTAAGTGAGCACTGGTGGGGAGGATCGGGAGAAGGGCCCCGAGGGGCTTCTAGTCCTGCTGTGCTGGGCGCGCCCGTCCTGTGCTGTCCCAGCTGTCCTTTACTGTCCTGGGGTGTCCATTGCTGTCCTGGGCTGTCCCAGCTGTCCTGTGGTGTCCTGGGCTGTCCTAGCTGTCCTGTGGTATCCTGGCGTGTCCTGTGCTGTCCCAGCTGTCTTGTGCTGTCCTGGGTGTCTTGTGCTGTCTTGGGTGTCCTGAGCTGTCCTGGGTGCGCCATGTGTGCTGTGTGACTTCAGCAAGTCTCTGGGCACCACTGGCCTCAGTTTTCCTGATGAAGTGGTGATGCTGAGGACCTCTGTCAGGGACATTGTGGCATCTAAAGAGCTTGGCAGAGGTAAGGCCCCAGCCCGACGGCTGCCATGCGGTAGGTGCCCCTCTCCACCTCTCTTCAGCCGAGGCATGGCTGGGCTTGGCCCCATGATGCAGGGAGAAGCTCTCCTTCCTGCTTTTGGAAGCTACCATCCAAACAGCGAGATAGCCCTATGCCGAGGCCAGGGCTGTGGGAAGAGGTGGCCTGGGGGTTGGGGGTCATCTGTGGGGGACAGTCAGAGGTCCTTAGGGCAGGGGTGGGGGTGGGACAGGGTGGTCCCCGACATCACTTAGTGATTGACACTGAGCCTGCAAAGTGGGGCTGTCAGAGGGCAGCCTCTCAGGAGGGTCTGAGTTATCAATCAGCATGAAGACCTCCGATGGTTTTCTCTGAAGCAGGGACTTTTCCTCGAAGCTTTTCAGAGAGGAGTGGAGAACGAAGGCTCCTGTTGACCTGGAGTCCTGAGCTGGGAGGAGAGGGGTGACACCTCCTTGGCTTTGGGGCAAGCTTGTCTATTTAAGCCCCTGTGAGGCCTTGTTCCCGCCCCGCCCTCCCCCAGAGTGGTCCAGCCTGCCCCGTTGCACCAGCCCATCCTCTGTCCCTATACTTTCACCCCACAACTCTCCCTGACAGCTCCCCCCTCGGCTCCGCCAGGGCCTCTGTGCAGGCCTGGCACGTATGGGGGCTGGACTGAAGGGTCCGGGGGGCCAGGCAGGTTTCCAGGCACGGGAAGAGTCCGGCGCTACCGGGGACAGCTCTGCCACGAGGTCACTGTCCCTTGGCTGTTCCCCGACTCCCAACAGCCCTGCTCTCCGACTATGGAATGATTGGGCTTGACATGTTCATTTGCTGTCTGTTAAAAGTCCATTTTCTGGGCCCGAGCAGGCGCCGGCAGGGCGGGCTTGAAGGCCTCACCGTGGACCAGCTGCCGCAGCTGCTTTACATGCAGCATAAATATTAGCCTCTCCGAGAAGGAGGCTTGACTGCAATTGTCTTCGGCCGGTGGACGTGACTGGGCTGTTTGCCTACATTCCTCCCCGGCCTCTCCTGGCCCATCAGACCCTTCCAGAACCCTGGAAAGCTGGGTGTCGGCTGACCTTGGTCCAAGGTGGGGTTCAGCCCCCAGAGCCCCCATGGAGAAGAATCCCATCCCGGCAGAGGAGGGAGGAGGAGCGTGTGTGGGCAGCAGCCTGATGTTTATTGGGAAGCACTGGGTCGCTCACTTCACCTCTTGGTATTGGCTTCCTCATCTGCGAACCAGGAACGGTGACCCTACCTGGCTTCATGCTTCTAAACCTGCTCCTTAACTGGCAGCGCCACGAGGGCCGAGGTGATGTGTGCTGCCTGCCCCGCTCCCTGCCCGGTCCCGCCCGGGGTGATCTTGCCTCTTGGAGTCACCAAATCTGGGTGTGAACCATCGCCTCCATCATTCTGTGCATATTGACTGGATGCCAGGCTCAGTGCTGGGTGCTGGGGTTGAAGTGACAAACAGGAGCTTGTCAAGGTCACCGTGGGTGAAGCCACACCACTGAACAAAATAATTTTCAACAGTTTCAAGTGCTGTGACTGGGGACTACGCTCACCTGGGTGGTCACGGTCTCTGAGAGGAAGTGACACATCTGAGCTGAGCCTTGAACCTGTGTGAGCCTCGGTTTCTAATCTGCAAAGCTGTGGTGGAGGCCCTGCGCCTTCCCTGTGCTGTAATGCTTAAATGAGATTGTACATGCCAAGGGTCTGGCCATTGTGGGAGCTCGGCCCCTGGGCCTCTGGCTGTTCTCCCTGGTGACCATGTGGCCTCTCACCACGTCCTCAGATTCGGGCTTCTCAAACTTCTGTGTGAATCAAAATCATCGGGGGAACTTGTTAAAAGTACAGATTCTCAGGCCTCCCCGCGGTGATTCAGCAGGGCAAGGCTGGGACCCTGGAATCTGCATTTTTACAGGCATTGCTGGTGACGTGAGTGGCTCACAAAAACACTTAGAGAATCATGGCTTAGACGCATCCCCCATCACCCCAGGGAGACACAGTATTCCTCCCCCAACCTCCGAGGCTCAACTCTATTAAACCAGTGGGGTGGTAGTTTTGGGGTATAACTCGCCTCTGCCCCAGCAGACCTGGAAAACATGCTGTGAAAGCTGAGGCCTGTTTGGTCTCAGTTCTGGGCAGGGTTTGCCCTCTGGACCGTGTGAAATGCTGCTTTGAAATAACCAGCTGCTCAGAATCCCAAAGTGTCCTGAATTTATTAACACGCAGAACGTCTTTCGAGAGCCTGATGGGGAATATTAAGTACCACTGCTGGCCCTGGACTGATGCTCTGAGGGGAGCAGATGTCAGGCCCAGCAGGCTGAGGGGGCAGCAGGGCACGCTTCGTCCCACGGAAGAGGAAGATTGGTGCCCCGGGGGCGGCAAGCCAGTGGGTGGTCAGTGGGTGGGGCTGTCCTGGGTGTGTTTTGGCCTCTCTGAGAGTTCCAGAGGCTCAGCCCAGGGTCCTCCGCCCCGCCCCCACATCTTCCCACCGCCTTCCTGGTCTGAAGCTTTCTCGCAGACCCAGGTACCTCATCAGCATGTATCACACACGCTAGTGCAATAATAGCTGCTAATTATGTATCCTGGCTATTACTCCGCTGCCAGTTGTGGGAATTGAAGCAGGATGATTTGGGGCCAGGAGTACTACCCCCTTCCTCACCCCCATATGTTATTTCATTCACAGGGCTGCTTTTTTTTTTTTTTTCCAAAATTCGGTCCTATCTGAAATTTGTTCTTATTTCCCGCCTCAGCCCCGCCAGCCCCACCCAGCCAGCTGTGATCTCTGGCTGCTGCCTGGCCCTCCGGGGAAGGACAGGAGCTCAGCATGGTTCTTGTCTGGGGCGAAGAGCAGTCAGTGTCGTGGGGAGGTGGACGCATAAGCAGGGACACCTACCTGGGCATCCTCTTCTTTTGCCGTCTCCTCTACCCCTAGCCACACATGGGTGACTTGCTGTGAATGGCCCAAGGCCACACCCTCCCTCCTCACCCCAGGACGGGATCTGCTGAGACAGCACTAGGGTTGGGGCAGAGCCCCCGCCCCCAACAGCCAGATCAGTTACCCAGTCTGGGTACCCACTGCTCTGCATCCCCTCCTCCCTCCTCCATCTCTTCCTGAAGCCCGCGGGCCTCAGTTTCCACATTCGCATAATGAGGATGCTACCAGCACCGACCTGGCTGGAATCAAGTCAGTGGTTCTCACTCCTGGTGGTGCGTCGGAGTCACCGGGGTGATTAAAACAAGCACCGATGCCTGGGTCCACCCTGAGACCCACCCGAGCAGATTTCATCAGAATTTCGGGGGAGTGGGGTCTGGACATCTGCATTTTTTTAAAAAATTTTATTTTGTTTATTATTTTTGGCTGCGTTGGGTCTTCGTTGCTGCGCACGGGCTTTCTCTAGTTGCGTCGAGTGGGGGCTACTCTTCGTTGCGGTGCATGGGCTTCTCATTGCGGTGGCTTCTCTTGTAGTGGAGCACGGGCTCTAGGCACGCGGGCTTCAGTAGTTGTGGCGCGTGGGCTTCAGTAGTTGTGGCTCGCAGGCTCTAGAGCGCAGGCTCAGTAGTTGTGGTGCGTGGGCTTAGTTGCTCCGCGGCATGTGGGATCTTCCCGGACCAGGGCTTGAACCTGTGTTCCCTGCACTGGCAGGCGGATTCCCAACCACCGCGCCACCAGGGAAGTCCCTGGACATCTGCATTTTTAAAAAGGCTGCCAGACGATTCCAGTGTGCAGCTGGGAGTGAGAACTACTTCTATACGGGAAGCTTCCATGATGGGGTCTGGCACACAGCAGACCAAGTGAGGGCCCTTGTTTCATGATTGTTTATTGTGTTAAGAGTATTAAATGGCATTGCCTTTGTAACCACTCGTTTGTAACCAGTGGACTAGGAAGAGCTTCATTAATTAAAAAAAAATCCTTAATAAAAGAAAGAAATATAAATATGCCCACGTACAGGGCGCGTTAATAAGGAAAAGTTACCAGTTTCAGTGTCTCCTTCCCCCACCCCATGTCCAGGGAAGAGGAAGAGGGGTTGGAGGGAAGAATGCTCTGGAAGGCCGATTGGCCCTCAGGGGGAGATTCCCCGAACTAGAAAGGGCATAGGATTTTTGGTGCACCCCTCATTGGGTTTCAGGGATGGGAGAGGTAGCCCACAGGGACTCCTGGGGAAGCTAAGGTTCTTGGGCCCTGGGCTCCCTGACCCAGCCCCCCAGGTGTAGAAGAAGTGGTTGAACCACAGGCTACGGACTCCGGATGGTCAGAACGCCCCAGGGCCGGAGGCATTACTGCCACTCAGCCTGCGCACAGGGGCACTCCTCGCGCCCACTCCAAGAAATCGAGATGGAATTTCCCATAACCTTGTGAGGCAGGGCGCAGGATCTTATCCCTGGCACAGGGCTTTCAGAATGAGGCACTGGGGGCTGTGGTTAGGGACTCCCAGGGGCCTTGAAAGTGGGCCCTGAGGTGGGAGAGGAGGCAAGTCCTTCTGACTGGGAGGGCAGGGCTGGAGTGTGCTTCCCAAACCCGTGTGGGCATTTAGATGATCTGGAGGAAACAGTGAAAATACAGATTCTCAGGCCCCCCCTCAGATTTGGATAGAGTGGGTCTGGGGACCTGGGGAGTTGCCCCAGTGATTCTGACTTTGCCATGCTCGCTCAGGCATGAGAGTCATGGGGCTGGGGAGAGGCAGGAGCCGGGATGCCCCAGTAAATGTGGGGAATGCCGGCCCCTCCCCCACTGCACCTCCTAACTCCCCCCAGCCCCCCAGCCCCCCAGCCCTGCAGGCCACGTGGCCGGCCCTGTTCCTCTGGGAGCATCTTCCAACCTCCTTCCTGCTCTCTGGGCCTCCCATGGGCCCTCCCGTGGCCATCCCCTCTCAGGGTGGGGCCTGTTGTCCCAGCAGGGGATGAAGTTCTGCCAAGGGGTGTGTGCGCGCGTGTGCGTGTGCATGTGCATGTGCGTGTGTGTGTGTGCAGGCGCACACTGCTGCCACATTTGCTTGAAACAAGCTTTTCTTTTTGAGTCAATTTCATTCTCCTAATACTCAAGTATGATACACCGCTGTGCCGTTCTGTTTGCAGATGATTTTTCTCTCTGATGAGCAGAGTGTCAAAGACACCAAGTAAATGAGTGGAGAGAAAGAAAAAGCATGATAATTTACAGGAATTAGGAAGTGAAGATTTCAAACCTGGTGCAGGCTGCAGAAATGTGGCTCAGGTGGTCCATCCCCCTGCCATGAGGGCAGGGGCCACTCTCTCCATCTGGTTACAGGAGAAAGAGGCTCAGGGGCTGATGGGATGCAGGGCTGATAAAGCTCAGCCTCATCCTCACCAAGCCGGTCCTCTCCGCCCACTACTAGCTTCTCCAGCCACTTGCCCTGATCCGGCGATGACATCTACACCTTCCCACTCACCTGCCTGGTACCCTTCAGACCTCCCCATTGCCCTGGGGCTACATCTATTATGGCTTGGTGTTCAAGACCCCTCAGTCACTCTCCCTTCCCGTACCCTTGGCTTCCTGGATAAATTATTTGTTGAGTGTGTGAATGAATCATCCCCGCACTTATCTAGAATAGATCCATCTTCTCCACTCCTTTGCTCCCGCTGTTTCCTCTGCCCTGAGTGCCTCCTGCCTCAACTCCACATGCGCACAGCCCACCTGCTTCTCCAGGTCCCGCTGAAAGGCTTCCTTCTCTACCAAGCCTCCTCTGAGGCTGTCAGCCTCCCTTCTTCTTCTTTGTTCCCACTGCCATTTGTCTTGAATGCTGAGCGCTGTTCACAGCCCTGCCCTTTTTTATCTTTGTCCATTTCCATATCTGTTTTTTCCCTTACTGTTCACCTCCATGTGTCTTGAATGGTGCTTGGTACATAGTAGGTGACTAGCGCACAGTAGGTGCTTAACTACTCTTAGCTGCAGAGCCCATGAGGTGGAACACACATAGTTTTGAGACCTTGGGGAGAACCTGGCATCTGCTTGCAGGACAGAGGGCTGGTAATAAAATAAGAAGTGTGACCTCTCTTCTTGGGGACTTCCCTGGTGGCGCAGTGGTTAAGAATCCGCCTGCCAATGCAGGGGACACGGGTTCGATCCCTGGTCCGGGAAGACCCCACATGCCGCAGAGCAGTTAAGCCCGTGCACCACAACTACTGAGCCTGCTCTCTAGAGCCTGCGAGCCACAACTACTGAGCCCGCGTGCCACAACTACGGAAGCCGGCGCGCCTAGAGCCCGTGCTCTGCAACAAGCCAAGCCACAGCAATGAGAAGCACGCACACCGCAACAAAGAGTAGCCCCTGCTCGCCGCGACTAGAGAAAGCCTGTGCACAGCAACGAAGACCCAACGCAGCCAAAAAATAAATAAATAAATAAAATAAATAAATTTATTAAAAAAAAAAAAGTGTGATCTCTCTTCTCAGTGTCCCCACCCCAAGCTTCTGTCCCTAGAAAACGGGCTCTCATTGAGTTGCTTCTGGGGCCCAGCCAGTCACTGATGTGGATGGTAACCCAGGCTGTGTTCCTGGAACTGGGGCTCAGGGACTAGACTCCATCTTATCTAGCTGTGGGGGGACTGAAGCTCCCCGCACAATGCGTCAAGGGACCCCTTAGGAGGTGAAAGAACACGAAACTCTAAGAACATGGGCTTTGGAATATGACATCTTGTCTTAAATCTGCTGTGTGACCTCAGACAAATACCTTCACCTCTCTGAACCTTAGTTTCTGGTTTGGAAAATGATGCTAATGATATCTTTTTTTTTTTTTTAATAATAACATTTTACAGTTACTGTTTGTTTTTTTAAAAAATTATTTATTTATTTATTTTTGGCTGTGTTGGGTCTTTGTTGCTGTGCGCGGGGTTTCTCTAGTTGCGGCGAGCGGGGGCTACTCTTCATTGTGGTGCCCAGGCTTCTCATTGCGGTGGCTTCTGTTGTTGCGGAGCACGGGCTCTAGGCGTGCGGGCTTCAGTAGTTGTGGCACGCAGACTCAGTA
Organism: Balaenoptera borealis; assembly: GCF_965194805.1. Taxonomy (NCBI): domain Eukaryota; kingdom Metazoa; phylum Chordata; class Mammalia; order Artiodactyla; family Balaenopteridae; genus Balaenoptera; species Balaenoptera borealis. Next base: position 19,068,330 of record NC_138878.1, read on the forward strand.
GTTGTGGCTCGCGGGCTCTAGAGCGCAGGCTCAGTAGTTGTGGCGCACGGGCTTAGTTGCTCCACGGTATGTGGGATCTTCCCGGACCAGGGATCAAACCCATGTCCCCTGTGTTGGCAGGCGGGTTCTCAACCACTGTGCCACCAGGGAAGCCCCGATGCTAATGATATCTTTAGGGTCATTGGGAATATTGGGGATAATGTCTGTAAAGTACATTATAGGAGCTTGATAAATAATGGTTAGTGTGATTATCATTATCATCATTAACAGCCCTGATTTTTAATTCATTTATTTTGTAGTCACTGTTGTTCCCTCCAGCTGTTGGTGCCTGTGCTGAGATCACCTGGGGCCGTGAGCCAGCCATTTTATAATTAGCTTAGCAGATGCAGAATGTGGTAGACCCCTTGCGGGGGATCACAAATTAATTAGTGTCGTTTGTGGAGAGGAAGCCCTTCGGCAGCCTCGATGGGGACAAGGCAGGCCCATGGGCATCTGGCCTCACTCCTCATGGCTCTGCAGAGGGATGAGACCCATTAACAACAGCAGGAGGTGGGTGCGCTTAGGGTCTGCATGTTTGGCACATGGGACCGGGCTTGGTCACACCCCCTGGGCTCAGGGGAGCTGTGGAGAGAAAGCTTCCCCACCCAACCCTGATGTATGACCTGTGCGTATGCCTCAGTTTCTCCACACATCACTCCATCCACTATCTGAGTCTGGGTGTCCCCTGCTCTCCACACCCAGAACTCCCCCAACAAATCACTGGGTAGCACCCATCCATCTTCTCCTTATAGCCTCCAGCAGCCCAGAAATCATGACTCATTCATAAATGGCAGTGTCAACTTCTCTTTCTGTCTGGGGCCGTGGAGGCACACAGGACTCCTGGCGCTGGTGTTTTCTAAGGATTCTGGCCTCACTTCATTCTCCTGGGGCAGTGTGTGGGCTAGTGGCACCCTTGTGTCTGTCCACCCATGCCCTTGGGGTCATCGTCGCCTGTACCTCACTCTGCTTGAGGCCTTGAGCAAGCTACTTTTCCTCAATTCACATGTGTTATATGCTTTTCTAAGTTTCAGGACTCTGAGGCAAACTCTTCACACACGTGAATTATCTCAGTTACTAGCCATGGTGTACACAGGTAACAGCTATATCCTTCCCATTTTTTTTTTTTTTATATATGTGTTTTTTTTTTTAAACCAGATTTTTAATATTTTATTCAAATCACATTTATTTTAAATTTATTTATTTATGGCTGTGTTGGGTCTTCGTTTCTGTGCGAGGGCTTTCTCCAGTTGCGGCAATCGGGGGCCACTCTTCATCGCGGTGCGCGGGCCTCTCACTATCGCGGCCTCTCTTGTTGCGGAGCACAAGCTCCAGACGCGCAGGCTCAGTAATTGTGGCTCACGGGCCTAGTTGCTCCGCGGCATGTGGGATCTTCCCAGACCAGGGCTCGAACCCGTGTCCCCTGCATTGGCAGGCAGATTCTCAACCACTGCGCCACCAGGGAAGCCCCTTTCCCATTTTATAGACAAGGAAATGGAGTCTCAGAGATCAACCTGGATCGCAAAACTGGTAAGGATTGGAGTTAGGATTTGAACCCAGGTGGTCTGACTGCATAATCTTTTTTTTTTTTTTTTAATTGAGGAGTAATACAACTCCTCATAATACAACAAAATGCATAGATCTTAGCTGTTCAGTTCAATGAATGTTGACAAATGTATTCACCCATGTAAGCAGCACTCTAGGCAAGGTATAGAACATGTCCATCATTTTTCATGTTTCTTCTCCATCAGTCCTACCCCCCATGTGGAGGCACCCATGTTCTGAATGCCATCACCATAGGTACACTTTGTCCCTGGATTTTGTAAATGTGGAATTATACAGTATATATACTCCTTCAAATGTACTTTTATATACTGTTTCTATCACTCAGCTCAGTGTTTTTGAGGTTTACCGATATTGCTGCTTGTATCAATAGCTCGTTACCTTTATTGCTGAGCAGGATTCTGTTGTATAGGTGCACCACGCTTTGTTTATCCCTTCACTTACTGATGGACATTAGGGTTACTTCCAGTGTTGGGCTAAGATGAATAAAACTGCTCTGAACATTCACCTACAAAGCTTTGTGTGGACATATATCTTCATTTCTCTTGGGTAGATACTTGGGGTGGAATTGCTGGCTTATAGGGAGGTGTATATTTAACATTATAACTGCCAGACACTTTCTAAAGCAGTTGGGCCATTTTATACTCTCACTCCCAGTGTAAGGGAGTTCTAGTTGCTCCACGATCTTTCCAGCATTCGATGGTCTTGATCTTTTGAATTTTAGCTGCTGTAGTGGACTAGTATTGGTATCTCATTTTGGTTTTAATTTACATTTCTGTGATAACCAATGATCCTGGTCTTATTTTTCATGTGTATGTTGGCCATTCATATATTTTCTTTTGTGATGTGTCTATTCTAGTCTTTTGCCCACTTAAAAAATTCGGTTGTTTGTCCTTTTATTGTTGATGTGTAGGAATTCGTTATGTAATGTGGATATGAATATATATTTTCCCCAGTCTGTAGCTGGTTTATTCATTTTCTGGTGAGCAGAAATTGGCTGCAGCCCCCTCACCTTTGCTTATAGAGGATCCTTGGGAGTGTGAAATAAGAGAATGTGATAATGCCAAGTATACAGCAGGTGTGCAAAAGGAGCTTATTTACTTTTCCCTTCTCCCTCCTCCTGCCAAGGCCTCCCAGACCATTTTCTCTAACTGGAACAGATTTCCTCTCCTCTCCATCCATCTGCCCACGTTTTACTCATCCTTGAAAGCCCAGTTTAACATGGACCTCTGGCACCAAGCTCCTTGGAATGTCCCGACTCATGGAAACAACCCCAAAGCTGGATTAAATAGCAGTGATTCTCTTTCATTAAGGGCGTTGTGTTCTCTCATTGACTCTGGGAAGATGCTAGAGATTGACAGTGTTTTGCTACTGAGTCCATTTGGCTGATGCCGAAACTGAGGGCTAGAGAAAGGTCAGCTGACACATCTGTAGTTACTGGTCCAGCCAGGACGGAGACACGGTCTTCAACTCCACGGGTAGCTCTCAACTGTACGTCCGTCACCGCTGACTTCATCCCAGCCCTCCCCACATCTTGCTTGGACCATTGTGGTGCCATCTTCTACTTGCTCACTCGGCACAAATTCTTTCAGTGTCAACCATTCCCAGGGCCTGCATTAGGTTCCCAGAATACAGTGTATAGTCGTTAATCAAGCATCACCCTGCCCTCCAGGGGTTCCCAGACCAGGGGAAACGCACGCACTCCAGTCGTTAGAATGTAAAGTGCTCAGAGTCTGTATAGCAGATGGGTGCATTAGGGCCCTGGAAAGAGCACTGCTTTCTCTGCCTGGGGGCGGGGGTCAAGGGGGACACCAGGGACATCGTCTCACAGGAGCAACCCTTGAGCCAGGGTTTGCCAGCTGAATAGCCTTTTCCCAGGTAGAGAGCCACGTAGAAAGGAAGGGCATCGCAGAGGGAGGGGAGACCATGTGCAAATGTCCAGAGACACCGCAAAGTACAAGGGATCCAGGGAAGCGCATATGGACGGGCACCACCCGTGGGCAGCGGGGCTGTTGGGAGCTGAGCTTGGAGAGGTTGGTCACGTGAGATCATAAAACACTTGACGTGTCAAGTAAGAAGCTTGGGTTTTATCCTGAAAGTGATGGGGAGCTTTTGGAGGATTTGAAGATGGGGAGGGCAAGGGAATAAGTGCCAGGAGCCTGTCTGTGGCAGTTGCTAAGAGGACGGATGGGGCTGGGCTGCTTTAACCTGAGGCCCATGGGACACTCTTCCCGCGGTCGGTCCCTGCGAGAGATGACGAGGTGTGCCTGACCCAGGCCAGAGGGCATGGGGGTGGAGGGGACAACTCACCCCCGCCCAGCGGAGCTGCTAAGAGGTCACTGGCCATGATGTAAGTAGAACACAGAGTCACAGTAATACGATGCAATCCCCATTCGAAAAGGGCAAATTGGAGACTTCAGTGGAGAGCAGCATCATGTCCTGTGGATGGCAAAACGTGGACCCTGGTATCTGACTGGGAATGGGCGTGGCTGTGTGTTGGCCCCAGAGGTGGCTTTGGGACGAGCCAGTGGTGAGTCTGGGTGCAGAGGCATGAGACAGGGGAGGTCGGAGGGCCTCTCTCCAGGAGAGCCTGGAGGTGGGGGAAGAGTGGACGGGCTCTGTTTAGCATCTGGAAGTTTCACGTGGTCAGATAGACATGGGTTTGCCTCCCGCCTCTGGAACTCGGCTCTTGGAATAAATGCCTTCATCTCTCTAAGCCACAGTCTCCTCATCTCTGAAATAAGGCTAATAACAGCCTCTGTCCTGGAGTTTTTTGGGGATTTAATGTCCAAACGCATGTAAAGAAAGCATTTGGCCTGCAGTTAAGCTCCATACCTGCTGGATTCTGGGCTGTCTGCGGAAGTCACCATGAAAGTCTCCTGGTGCTGTTGTTTTCCCTGTCCTGCCTCTGGAAGCTACCCAGCCACCGGGCGCCCAGCTAGTGCAAGGCACAGACGTGGGAGCCGATTCCCAGGAAAACCCATCACCAGTGCACCGGTAGCCCCTCCCTCAATCCCCAGCAGCCACGGGCCCCCAGTAGGGCCTTGGCAAGAGTTATTGGCACCTCTTTTGGTGAACGCCTTCCTGTTGCTGCTCTAGGTAAATAAACATCACCCTCTGGCAGGTTTTCTGGGCTGTGCCCACCAGGCAGTTAAGGAGCTGACATTCCGAAGGCAATTTCTCCCTGTGGAGGAATTTTATAGGTTGTTCATGCTTGCTGCACTACTGCTAGACGTCCTCCCCGCCCCTCCCAGGCTAGGCCGGCTCAAGTCACCCAGACCCCGTGCGCTGGGCTGCCGTGTGGCTCCCCGGACCGGGGAGGATGCAGCAGGCCTGACGGGGATGACCGCACAGGGTCCTGATTGCTCCTTTCTCTCTGCCTGCCGGCTGTGGAAAGTTCAGGCCTGTGAATAGTGCCAAGATTGCCCGAAAACACTGTTATTACTGAAAACCAGAAAACCTTCTCCCTCACCTCCAGGGCAAGATGAGGCAGAAAACTCTGTCAAGTGCCTTAATAAGCCTCTGCCGTTGACGCGACAATAGCTATTAAAAACTATCAATTATTTAGATATGGCAAACTGGGGAAGAAAGCTCTTAGGGGCACTTTTAAAGCCGGCAGAGTGTCAATAGTACTGTTATTAATTTCCAGCTCAGAGATGGTATTTAAAACATGGGTTATGGAAGTCCTTGGGAGGAAGAGAACTTTCACAGTCATGCAGATGCTGACCCAAGGAAAGTTCCGTGGGCATCCGGGGTGCTCTTCATACCCTGCTTCCCGCATTGCCCGGTGTGGGGTGTCTCAGACTGGGGCTGGGCCCACGGGCGAGGACCAGGTGGTCCTGTTTGACTGGACTTGACTTTCCTCATCTCTAGCGAGAGGCCTGGGTTCCTGCTTAGAGCCGTAGCCCCACCGGGTGCCGATACCCAAGATGGCCACTAGTGGGAGCCGAGGTTCTCAGCCAAGGGCTGCTCTCCCATGATGTAAAAGCCCACGGAGAGCCTTCAGCGTCAGTGCCTTTTCCATCCGGGATTCCGAAAGCAGGCTGGGCTGGGGACAGCTTGGCTGCTGACTGGCCTGGCAGAGGTGGACGGTATTGAAAGGAGCCCCGATCTCTAAGCAACATCCGGGTCCCTCCTCGCCAATCTGCCTCCCTCCTAAATAGAAAAAGCACGGTTACATTTTGGGCGGCACACAACCAACTTCAAAGTGACCTCTTCCGGGAAGCCTTACGGAGGTGCCTGTCTTGTGACAGCTCTGGGCCCTTGGGCGTCTCCCCAGCGAGGAGGAAGCCGAGGACTGTGTTCCGTTGCTTCCTCCTCCTCTTCCCGCTCTTAACCGCCCCGCCCCCCCCATTAAGCACCCCTGATTTGCAGGGAACTGCGGGCATGGCATTGGGGGAACTGGAGGATGGTGGGGACTTCTCTGAAAGACAAAGCCCTGTATTCAAGGGCTTTCCACTCAATTTGGGGATGTGGGAATTTGATTCAACACATTCAACATTATCTGAGGGCCCAGATGAGAAAAGGTAAGAGTACCGGGAAAAGAGAATAGATTTGGTGACTGAGCTGCAGTCTTGGCTCCACCTCAAAGAGCCAGTGTGATGTTGCGTCACTTAAACCTGCTTGGTCTCTATTTCCTCATCTGTAAAATGGGGCATCCCTATGTTAACCACAGCCTTGTTTTGAGAATCACATATGGCGATGCAAGAGAGATGCTTTCTTAACTGCGAAGTAAGCATCACCTCCTTTGTGAACTCCCCAAGCTCCTCCTTCCACCAAGTGTCTGTCTTCCCAAACCTCCTGCTAGCCCAGCTAGGGCTGTCTGGGTTCACTGCCATTATTTACCTTTCATTAAACCGAGAACTCAGAGTAGGGATGGTGAATATGCCTGATTCATTAAGCTCACAGCCTGGGGAATTCCCTGGAGGTCCAGTGGTTAGGACTCAGTGCTTTCATTGCCAGGGCCTGGGTTCAATCCCCTGGTCGGGGAACTAAGATCCTGCAAGCCATGCAGCACAGCCAAAAAAAAAAAAAAAAAAAAAAAATAGTTTAAGCTCACAGCCTGGTGCTTTGCAGGGAATGTTTACAAACATTGGGCGAGAGGTGTTGGGGTGAGAGAGGGGTGAGGATGCCTCACCCCTTTCCAGTTCAGGGTCCTGGGCTAATGGGGATGCATTCAGGTGTGTGGGGACCAGGTGCATGTAGGTGGACACTGACCGTGGGCTCGGGCCTTGACTGATCGCTGGGGAGAGAACCTGACCCCTGAGAAGCGGGCCGCAGGGGCCTGGGCTGTGGACACACATACTGGAGGCCCTCAGGGTGAGGGTGGGTTCCAGGACAAGAGGGGGGCACCGTTTCCCACAGGGTGGGCTAGATGTCACTGAGGGTGGGCAGGTCATAGGGGGATGCCATCAGGGGCCCAACACGGTTTTTACAGCGCTGGGTCACAGAGTGAGAAGAGTGACCCCTTTTGGAATCTCCGTCAATCCTGTCTTGATCGGGGAGGCGGTTTGGTGCCAGTGAGCCCTCTGGTTTGTGCTAATCTCCCTTTCAGCTGAAAAGCAAGCAGGTGCTTTCAGCAGGCAGTAGAGCCCAGGGGCAATTTATACTCTGTTTTCTTTCCTGGTTACTTTTGAGAAGTGATACTGTTTTTACATACCATAGGGATACACTGTTTCCTTTAAGTACATTTATTTGAGTTAAAAATAAAGGGAGTCAGTGTAAAGAAAAATATTAAGTAAACAATAGTACAGGTGGTGCACCAATGCAGCAAAACTCCTGAGGCTTGTACACCAATGATTGTAGTGGGGTTGAGAGCCCCAGTTTGGAGTCGTGGGTGGAGATCTTGGAGAACTCTGACTCTTCCGGTGGGGTGGCCTTGGACCTCTGAACCTCAGTTTCCCTATCTGTAAACAGGGCTAATAATACCTTCTCAGAAGGCTGGCTATGAGGAGCAAAGGAAATGATGCATGAAAAGTACTTGGCCCAGAGCCGGGCGTGCAGTAGGTGCTTGGTAATAGTGTCTCGTTAGACATTTTAGCTTGTAGCAGGTGTGGGTGGGGCTATAGAGTCCAGGCCAGAGCCCGGGGAGCATGCCTCTTGCGGGTGGAGACAGGAGGAAGTGGGATGCCTGAGGAATGGCGGGGGAGGCACCAGGGAACCCCAGAGGGCATGACCTGCAGACCAAGGGAGCAGAGACCATCCCACCCCCGCCCTGTGCGGGAAGCCGGGGGCTGTGACCTGCGCTTTTGCCTCGGGAGGGAGCGACCTCCTCACTCTGCCCTGCCACTCCACTTCCCCTTCCTCCCAGATTTAATTCAGAATTACAAGTGTTCACATTCATAATAGGATCCTGGCAGTGTTAACCTTGGAGGTTCTAGCCTGGAAGACCCCCTTTTCTCCTGAAGTTCAATGTTAATGTACCAATGACAATGGTCTCAGTGTCCTCAGGGAGCCGGGGGCTCCGGCTGATGAAATTATAATTCTTTCCCAACTTGTAGGCAAGAGGGGTGCACCCGAAAATATTCATGAGCTTTCCGGTCCCTCCCTCCTTCCCTCCCTTCCTTCCTTCCACAGGTATTTATTGAGGGCATACCAGGCGCTTGTGTTTTAACCTTTGCCAAAACCAGGAGTGTCTCCTTCTCTGGCAGAGGCCTAATTTCAGTTCTTTAAGCTAAATAAGCAAGAGGCAGAAGTTCCAGGAGCCGTGTCACTTGGATCAATCCAAGGATTCTTCTCTGGTTCATCCGCTTCCAGTATTTACACAGCATTCAGGTCACACACGCACAATGCTTTGGGCTGTCTGCCTGTGCGAATTCATCTTGTTGGTCTGTTTGCTTAGTTTTCAACGTCTGGGCAGAAGAGCCAGCTTCTTCCCCTTCCCTCGGGCAGCTCGTCCGTCAGTCAACCCTCCCCCGCCCCAGCCAGGCTGGCTCTGTCTCACCATCCTCCATGCCCACTGCATTCATGTCTCCTTTGTGGCCTTTGTGGGTGTGGTTCTCCCTTTCTGGAGCACTGTCTTTCCTCTCTTTCATTTTTGGAGACACCCCAGGCTCTTCCTCCTCCAGGAAGTCCTCCTGAGGTTCTTCAGTGCTTCCCTGCTCTGAGACCCCCCAGTCCAGGCCCCACCTCGGGCCGCTGGCCCTGGATCACCTGGGTTCCCCACTGGGGAGGCGACTCCCAGGGGCGGGGCCTCGGTCTTAGAAGTGGTATTTGCTGAACGCTCATTGTGTATCCAGCCACGAGCTCAAAACCCTCCTGTTGAGGCAGGTGTTGGATGGACCCCATTTCAGGTGAGGAGGTGACAGGTGTGCTTGGGATCACACAGCAGAAGAAATAGAACCAGGGCTGGACTTCAGGTGCTCTGGCTCCAGAGCCCCACACTTGGAATGCTCCTCTACCTGCCCTGCCCTGCCCTGCCCTACGCACAGTGCAGGCTCGGGGAGCTGAGGAAGGAGAGGGTCCCTGTAAGCCCAGGCTGCCTGGATGCCAGGTTAAGCGTGCTGGGTGATGGATTTAACGTGGGAAGTGTCTGGTAGGCATTAAGCAAGTTTCGCCACGTAGAGATGGGAGCTGCTGTGTGTCGCTGGGGGTTGGTGTCTCTGTACAAAGCCCCCCTCTGGTTACCTGAGCGCTCGCTTCTGTCTCTGGAATGCCATCCCTCCTATGCCATAATTTGAAGCATTTATTTAGTTTTGCTTTGCTTTATTCCCTGAAGGATTTCAGGTGACCTACAAGAAAACATTCAATAAAGTCCTAATAAAATATAAATAAGAACAACAAGGGAGGACGCCGTTCACATCACGAACCGGCGTTTGCTGCATCTGATGGTCCTTCGTGGACTGGATTATCCTCACTTCCCCAATTCTTCTGTTCAGAAAGGTCATGTCTGTCACATGATTTGAGTTTAAATGTAAAGATTCAAGGTTTTTCTCAGGTTCTCCCGTGCAGGCACTGTCAGTGCATTCGCATCCCAGCCCAAGTAGCTGATTTGAAAGGCCCGGGTCACTGTTGGCCGCTTTGATACTCTCCTCTGCTCTCCTTGATCAGCCTCTTCATGCTGAGAAGGTGGCCCTGCCCTCTGGCCATAACCTGGTGGCTTTCCAGATGTGATGAATGTGTTGTAAATAGGGGCGATGTCTCAGCTCTCGCAGAGAATCTGGTTGGGCCAAGGGGCCACCTGAGCCTGGCACCAAAAGGCCCTCTTCTGGGGGCAGCTGCTGTGCCTGGCTGCTTGGTCTGCCGAGTCACGTGGGTGCTGGTCCCACAGAAGATGCAGAACCATCCTCTGCTACGACTGGCTTTCATTCCCTCAAGGAAACATGGTTACCGGGTTGGGTTTATAAGCCTCCGGCTCTGAGAAACCAGGGAAAAGGTTATTGTGAGGATGCTGAGTTTTGCTTGCTGGGAGCCCATGGGGAACCAGGAGGAAAGCTGACACGTGTGAGCTCCCAGGACACACATGGAGCCCGAGGGATGCTTTCCTTTCTCACCTGAATCAGTCTCACTCGATGATCTGCAGCCCTACTGGGTTGGCAGCGTGACTAGTACATGTGAACATGCAGGAGATGCTCCAGCTGGGGACACTGAAGACCGTTTTGATGGATATGCTGCCTGCCGTTCCAGGGAGAACTTTGAGAACCGGGCTGGACAATAATGAGGGAGGAGCCTTGGGAAGGGCCAAGTTTGAATCCCAGTTTGGTTTGCTCTTGACCAGTTCTGTGGCCTCGGCCAGGTATCTAACCCCTCTGATATTTGAGGATGACCAGAGAGGATGTCTGTAAAAGGCTCAGCACCCATAGGAGCCCAGAACCAGCAGGGTAGGGACGGAGCTAGGCCTGCTGTGCTCTGGGGAGTCTGCATGGATGAGGTCCCTGCCTTTCTGGAGCCCGACTCTTACACACAGGTGGACGTACAGTAGACTCTTGGACATGTAAACAGGTGACTGCAGCAGGAATCCGTGCCCAAGGGAAGCATGGGGGCTTGGCGAACTCTGAGAGGAAGCCCCTGGCCAGCCTGGGGGTGGTGGTGGTAGCTTAGCACAGGTAAGAGTCAGCCAGGTGAAGCGAGCAGGGGAGGAGGGCATCCCAGGCAGAGCAAAGTCCTGGAGGGGGGGAACGGCACGGTACTGTGGGGAGAGTCAAGGATTTAGGGGTGTCTGGAGCATGGCATTTTTTGGAATCGTAGAGCTACGAGAGAGGGGGCTGGGCTTATAGAAAAGGACAAGATTGTGCAGGGCAAACCAAGGGGCTCGGGCCTTGACCTTCAGTGCCCCCTGCCCCTCTCCCCCTGTCCAGCCCCCTTCAATCTTGGGTCAGGGCTGTGGGTTGTGAACCCAGAGGCATTTTCAGTGTGGGTCTGCAGTGGCTGGTGGGGCTTTTCATTGCCCTAACCCACAAATGGAATCCCGTCACACCCCTGCTCTAGACCCTTCCTCGGCTCCTCACTGCATTCCTGATGAAGCCCACACTTTTGGCCTGGTCTTCACGGCCTTGTGTAATCTGATCACACCCCCGGCCTCACCTCTCTCTACTCCTCTTTCAAACCTCTCTTTCTTCTTGCCGCACTCATACTCTCTTCTCCCCATCCCCCTTTACCCAGGTCACTCCTGAGCACCCTTTGGGGCTCAGCTCAGACTTTGCCTCCCCCAGGAAGCCCTCCCTGACTCGCTCGGAGTCCCATGGCCCCTGTGCTTCCCCATCTCAGCACATTTCACACTCAACTCTTTGTCTGGCTCCCCTACCAGGCTGTCAGCAACGTGGGGGCAGAGGCAGGTCCATCCTATTCTCTCTGTTCCCCAGGCCCTGTCACAGTGCCTGGCACTTAGTAGGTGCTCATTAGTCATGGCTGCATGAATGAATGATTGAGCGAATTAATGAAGGTCTTTGATTTCTTCTTGGCAATCTGCTCACTTCCCTGATCCCAGCTGGGGCCCTGCTGGCTTACATTGCTTCTTTAGAGATTCTGGAACTAAGCCTTTACTGCTTAGGTTCACCATGTATTTTTAGTCTGGTTTTTCTATTGCACTGCCTGGTGCACAATAGCACTCCACGTTTTATATCCGTGAGACCACCCACTCTGTTCTGATGCTTGAGCCCTTCCGATTCTTCAATAGGAAGACTTTTAATCTTCCCCGGGCACAGCCATTTCAGAAGCATGTTTCAAAGCTTCTTGAAATCGAGATGCTGCGGCTTTGATGTCTCTGTTAGCACCTCTGCGGGGGATTCATGCTAGCTCGCTGAGGTCACCCGGGGCCTGAGGATGGGGAGGCGGCGCCCCTGTGGGATCCTGGGAGGTGTCGGGGTGCAGCCCCTCTGCCAGGACTGGAGGTGACAAGAGCTACCCCTTCCGCCCAGGCTCCATCCACTGCAGGGCCCTCTTCTGTAGTGAATGCTGGGGCTTCTGCACACACCTCTGCATCTTCGGGGTCTTCGCACCCATTCCCCAGATGCTGGGGCTATCTTCCAAGCTACACCCTTCACTGGAAATTGCCCTGGGCCATGGGGAACTGCCTCACCCCAGGTGTAGCCCCTTCCCTTATCTAATAGCTAACAAAAGACGGGATACAGTTCTGGAGGTCTGGTCCCTCTGGCCTCAATTTAGGACAATTCCAAGGGACCACCCTGGCTCCAGAGTGCTCCTGGAATCAGCCGAGACCTCAGTCACCACCGCGTCACCCACTGCGTTGCACTCAGCTCCTCCCTCTGCCCGACCCCACCTTCCTCGCTCCCTTTCATGTGTGTCTCCCGGGACCACTTGGCAGTAAGCGTTCTTCATGGACTATCCATCCCAGAGTCTGTTTCTAGGGAACCCACTCTAAGACACTCTCTCATCTGTTAGGTAATGGGCTTCCTGACCACCAGCTATCAGGGAGTGATTGAGAGAGTGTGGGTGATGAGGCAGCCCAGAAAGAGCATCTCTGATACGGATGCCTGGAGTGTTGCGACCAGAGCCCCAGGATCTCTCTCCTTTCCCTGGACCCGGTTCCTCCAGGGCCCCGGGTGGTCATCATTACAGCCTGGGCACAGGCTGAGCCCTTCTTTCACGTCTGGGTTTGTCTCTGTCTTGGGATTTTGCCTGAGAGAGTGTGACACTCAAGGCTTGTTAAGAGCTGGGTGAGTAGGTGATGGCCTCTGGTAAAAGCTGGATTGGGGAACTCAGCTTGGCCATCAGGCCTAAGGGAAGTTTCCTACATCCTACTGATGAATCGAGGATGGAAAGAGGCCCCACGGCCACATGCACAAGAATGGCCATCCTGCCTCTTCCTGCTTACATGCTACCGTAGACTCTTTGTGTCCTCCCCAAGCTCATATGTTGAAACCTAATCCCCAAGGCGGTATTTGGAGGTGGGGCTTCGGAGAGGTGATTAGGTCATGAGGGTGGAGCCTTTGTGAATGCAGTTAGTGCCCTGATTAAAGAGACCCCCAGAGAGCTCCTCACCCCTTCAGCCATGTGAGGATGCAGAAGACAGCCATCTATGAACCAGAGTCGCACCACACACCGAATCTTCTGGCGCCTTGATCTTGGACATCCCAGCCTCCAGAACTGTGAGAAATAAGTTTCCATTGTTTATAAGCCACCCAGTCTGTGGTATTTTTGTTACAGCAGCCTGAACAGACTAAGACACTTACAGACGCAGGAAGCACAGGGGAGTTTCCTAAAGTCACCTGAATTTTCCACTGCTGCTGGAACAAATCATGACAAACTTGGTGGCTTAAAACAACACAAATTCACTATCTTGCAGTTCTTGGGGCCAGAAATTGGAATGGGAGGCCATTATTCTGCCTCCCATGTCCTCCCTGTGGTGGCTGGTTGTCAGCACCCCCTTCACTGACTGTCTTCTCTTTCCCACACCTGCTGGTGGTCCCTTCACTTGCATTCGAAACTTTGTCTTAGGGTCTTTTTTGGGGGTTGGGGGACCAAACCAATACACTTAAGTTAAGCAGAGCTTTCCGATTAAAGACACAGCTCAAAGATAAGGTAAACCCAGGCTACAAAGACTCAAGACGGAAAGCAATGAGTTGTGATTGGACCTGGCCTGTCGGGGCCGCTCGCTGGGGGCGAGCAGCCTCCCCACCTTGCAGAAGGAGGCATATAGGGGGTGGCAACCACTCACCTCCACCAACGCGTCCCCTCCGCCCCCAGGTCTCCCTGCTCCTGCCAGGTACCAGGTGTCACTGTGCTAATGAATGACTCATTCTCCTCACTTAGCAAATTTCAATTTTAAGTAATTGCCTGAATCAAAGTTATTTATTGGATCCTTAATACATTTCAGATTTGAAGCTGGTTTTGATTAGACTCCATCACTATTAAAATGGAAAATACATTTTCCATTTAGTGGTGATTTTCCTCCATAATGACACAGTTGCTAATGAATACCGTTTCAGTCATCACTGAACTTGGGGAGCACATCCTGGATCGTCCCCTCAGGATTACTCCTCTTCTGTCTTCAAAGGAGTTTTTCATGATCACAGCCCTTGCTGTGGCTGGGCACCTACTGGGCACCCAATAGCTGATTGGATGCTTTCTCTACGGCAAAACAGGCCCCAGTTCTCTCCAGTCGGTGTGCTGGACAGCTTGGGACAGGAAGCCTCTCCTGGGCTGCACGAGGAAGGTTCAGCTCATGTCCCAAAATCAACACCGCTTCCTGTCTGGGGCTGTGCGGCCCTGGACCCAGGTGCACCTGAGCACCTCCTTTTGGGAATGAATTCGGCTGCTGATACCTGGTGATGGGAGCATGGTGTGGGGCCTTTCAGGGGAGCCGGGCGGGGAAGGGGTCCCTTATGAAGTGCTCTGCTAGTTAGCTGCTATGGTTCTTGCTCAAAAACCGCTGTGAGTCAGTCAGTCGAGAGGGGAGATTATTATTTTTTTTTTTCATACCCGCAAGATGTTGGAGTATTTTGAAAAGAACAAGCCCTTGTGTTTGCGACAAGCCTCACTGAGGTGGAACAGCTCATTTTATAGATGTCTGCCACTGAGATATTATTTACCTCGTTAAAAAAGAATCATGACAAACGCCAGGTGCAGCCCTGGCTCCATCACCTGCAAAGCTTAGAGGGACCAGCTGAGAAGTGGAGGCCCTGGAACTCCAGGGACGCAGATGAGAAGGGGACCCGCGGTAGCTGGCTTTGAATGGGACGCGGACAAACCTTTGGGAAAGCCACTGGGGGTGCTATTGGTTGGAGGTGTGTCTGGGTCATCCAGCTGGGGCTGAGGAGCCCCAGGGGTGGGGTGGGGTAGGCGACTTCATCCCCCCCTTTCTACAAGCACTGCATCCGGAGGAACCGTTCCTATCTTCTGGGTGATGGCAAGGCCATTATAATGTGCAGATTTTTGTTTTCGAAACACACCATAGAATTGTCCTGAAGAACAGATTTCTTTTTAACATGAGGCTGGGGAAATGATTCTTGTTTATTAAAACATACACATACAACAAAATCCTCTTGACTTTGTATTACCAGAATCCTCCTGGAGGCGAGGGTGAGGCAAAGGAGATTGTATTTTACTTATTAAAGGAAACACATTTTCTACCTGTTTCTTGGCTTCAGAAGCAGATACCCCGAAGAATGACTGACTCCCAGGAGATGGGAATGCAGCCTCAGAGGGAGGGGGAGGGAGCCAGGGCTTGTCACGCTCCTACTCCACTCCCGAGGGTTAGATGATTCTGCAGGGTCGAGGGCTGAGGGCCGGGCCACCTGTGCTGTTGTGTGTGTGGCACTTTGCAGGTGCTCAGTGACTATTCTGTGAATGAATGATCTCATTCAAACCCCCAGGACCTTCTCCAGTAGGTACTAATATCTTCCTTCTACAGAATCCTGGACTTTCTCATGGCATCCCCTCCTCCTGGGTGTGTCATGTTGCCGCCCCCCCCCGCCCCCGATTTCTCTGGTTTTGGGGCTCCACCTGCTGTTATAGGACCTTCAACCTCACCTGGGGATTTCTGAGAGTCCCCGATATCTGTGAGCTCCTCTCTGCCCTTTCATGGCATCCTCCATTTTCTTCCGGCTCCTTCTCCCCATCTTGTTGGTTTCCGTGAATCGTAACGTCTTTGGGGGTCACCCAGGAATGTGGTGCCCATGCTCAGAGCTCTCTCCTGAGGCTCACCTGGCTGCCCACCCTCAAGGACCCCTGTTCCCTGAGTCCTACACGCGCCCAAGCCACGCCGTGTAACCTGCAGACGTCAGCACAGTGCCTCTCTCCTCCTTGGTATTAGATTTGTCACCTGGTGCTGGTGGTGGGGGGGTGCTCCTCCTGTGCCGGCTCATTAGTGCCGCCTGTGCCTAGAGTTCCATGGGCAGGTGATCCTTCTGCAGGAATAAAGGCAGATTCCAGCCCGCTGCTAGGTCCCTTTCTGGGCTGGAAACTTCACCTGCCTCCCTCTGATCTGAAACACCCCTAGTGCTGTTTTCAGAGTTTCCAGACTCCACTAGCAGCAGCCTCGTTGCTGAACTATGACACAAGTTCAGTTACCGTTTCCGAAAAATCACCTTAGAGACTTTATATTGTGCTTGCCTCTTCAGCTTCTCTGTGGAACATATTTTTCTGTATTTTGACAGTGAATTTCTCCATGCATTAAAAAAATTACCAATTAAAACAAACATAAAGAGAATAAATGAAATTTCACTGATTTCTGCCATCGGCGCGATGCCCCAGATTCTTCATTTAGTCTGGAAAGACATGGAAGCTCGATTACCCACAGAACTGGGTCAATACGTTGTAAATGTCAGGACAGGTTTTTTTTTCCTCACCCACAAATTGATGTTGGGTGTCATCCTCAAAGCAGCCCACACATTTGACCTGGCTCCTTCTCCCTCAGAGTTCACGGGGAGAATTTAACTTAAATCCTCACAACGAGGGCAGTGTTGTCCCCACTTTACAGATGGGGAAACTGAGGCTCAGGGAGTTTGAACAGCTGGCCCAGGTGAACTTAAATTTGAGTTTAGGTCTGTTTGTTCTAATAGCAAGGGGTGTTTCCAGCGTATTGAATTATGTAGCACATGCCTGGACTCTACCTGCTCAGGTTAGTATGTCTGTGTAACAAATTACAGCATCACTTAGCAGCTAAAAACAAGAAGTTAACTGTGCTCACAGATTCTGTGGTTGGAGTTCAGGTAGCACTGTCAGCTGGAAAGACTCTAAATTGGGGAGTGACTTATAGAGTCACCAGGAGGCTCATTCCTTCACTCATTCATTCGTTCGTCTGCTGTGTGAGCTGGGATGATTGGAAGACTAGGGTTGCGAGCTGGACCCCCTATGTGTGGCCTCCCCACATAGCTCGGCTTCCTCCCAGCCAGGCAGCTCAGAGTAGTTGAACTCCTTACGCAGCAGCTCAGAGGGCCAAGATGGGTGTTTCAGAGAATAAGATGAAAGCATCGTGGCCTTTAATGACCCAGCCCTGGAAGTCACACAGCGTCACTTCTGCCTCGTTCTACTGTTGAGTGAGTCACATGCCAACTGAGACCCCAGAGAGGCGAAGCAGACCCCACCTCTCAGCGGGAGGAGTGTCAAGGCCACGCTGCAGTGAGGATTTGGGAGGCGGGCATATTGTTGTAGTTGTTGGGAAATGCAGTCCGTCCCTCTCCTGAGCCAACCCGCTGTCCATCAGTAGGTTCTATAAACGGGTTGCTCTTTAGAGATACAAATGCAGCCCCAGTATGGAGTCTTAACAGGGGACAAGAAGGGTGGTCCACTCCATTATCAATCATCTTTCCTGCCAGTAGGTCAGACCCACACAGAACCCAGGGGAATATAAAATAGTTCTGTCCTTCATGTTCAGCCAGCATCTTCCAGGATGGGTCTTCTGATCTCGGCTCTTGGGGCCACCTCCCCGAGTGACCACTGCTCTTGTAGTCCCTTGAAATGAACATCCTTCTCTCTTCCTGCCCTCTAGCTCCTTGGTGCTCTGATCGCCTGGACGCCTCTCTTCATGAGCCCAGTCTCTGGTGGGGTCTGAAGCACTCAGTCCCCTCTGGTCCTCCTCTGCAGAGCCACAGGCAGCGCGCGGGGAGCAGGGACTTAGGGTCAGCTGGCTCTGCCCTGGACAAAGCTGGCCTCCTCTTATCGTATCTCCATGTGATCAGATGCCTCCTTCAGTTACCGCAGCCTTGGGAAGGGCCACAGCCCAGGAAACGGGACCAGTGTGGGAGAGCGGAGAAAGAACAGTCCCACCTCATAAGGAAAGGGTCTTATTTATGTTTTTAAAAATTTATTGTTAACAATATTTTAGCTATTCTTGTGTCCTGATTCTTGCCTAGAAGAGGCGGGAAGGTACTTCCCTATCTGATCAGATAAAGGAGGGAGAAATGGATTAGTTTGCTTGTTTTGACACTTATTGGTACCAAGTATCTACCTGGAAACTCCTTCCACAGTCAGAAAATCACCCTTCTCTGCCTCCAGCATGGTTGGCCCCATGTGGTGGGAACCAGTGAGGAAGCCTTTCATCTGATGGTCGCTTTTGTGTCCCGGGTCCGTCTTCCCACTGAACAAATGTCATGGCTTGGAGTATTGCAGGAGTGTAATTCCTGTGGGGCCCACTCCCCTTAATGAAAATAGTGCAGGGGAGGAGTTGGCCTGCTCCTGGGGAGCTGTGTGTGCACTTCTGTGCATGTGGCTGCACAGGTGTATGTGTGTGTGTCCACCCCACACTTTCCTCCGCTGTCAGGGTACTGGGCTGGCTCTTTGTTCATTTCAATTGAATCCACCCTAGTGAAGGTTCTGGAGTGCTGGGGCTAGGGGTGGGGTGAGGAGCAGGGTGCCGCCCAGGACCTTTGCTCAGGGAGGGGACACGGGACAATCAGTAGGCAACTCGAGGAGCACATAACAAGTGCTGTGATGGAGGGGGACTTACCCTGCCCGTGGGTTTCTCAGGGAAGGGAAAGCCTGAGCTGGAAAGAGCAGCCAGGGCTTATGAGTTGCAGAGGGTGGTGGACACGGCACGGTGGATTTGTGTGAGCCTCCCTCCTCCCTGCTGGAGAGACCCCTTCTTGCCCCACGGTGTCTGCCTCACTGTGTGCGCCTCACTGTGTGCTCTAAGGAGAGTGGGGCCTTCCCAGGGGGTTCCCTACTTTTATTATGAAGAACAGGACAGAAGGAAGAGAGGCAGAAGTGGAGGAGAGAGGGAAAAGGGCAGGGGAGGACTTACAGGGCAGGAGCAGGGGGGGCAGGGCGTCGGGGAGAGAGCCGAGGGTCAGGGGTTATGGGGTCCTGAGCAGCGGCAGGCTGGAGAGAAGGGGGAGAGAGCAGAAAGGAGATGCGAGGAAGCATTAGTGGAGGGCCTCTTATGACCTGGAATCTCAGAGGGGTCTTTGAGAGCTGCAGGTAAAGACGTGAATGACCTTCGAAGCCATTGTGCGTGCGGCACAGCCCAAGGCCAGGCCAGCTTTGCAGCGCTCACCAAGCTGGAGGGAAGGCGGGGTCTGCGTCCTGCGTGGGGAGCTGTCAGGTGTCCAGCGTGGCTGCGGCAGAGGGTGAGCCATGCAGCGCAGACGAGCTGAGGCTGGAGGGAGCCCAAAGCTTCGGGACCTGACGGGCCATTTGTTAAGGCTGAGCTCCAGCTGGAAGACAGTGGGAGCCACTGAGAGTCAAGTGCGACAGTGACAGGGCAAAAGACTCCCCCTGCCTGCAGCCTGGACGTCAGATTAGAGCGGGTGGGAGCGGGCACAGGTGGCCTGGAGGAGGCTGGAGCAGCATCCTGCGAGTGCTGATGGAGCCTGAGGGAGGGGAGGAGAGAAGGGTGATGGGGAGGAGTGGCCGCAGAACCAACAGGACAGTGGGCGACTGGGATGAGGGCGTGATGGAGATGAAGGAGCTGAGGATGCTCCCAGGTGGATAACTGGGAAGACTAGGTGAGACAGGGAGTAAGTCACCTGGCACAGAGCAGCTAGCTGCCCAATAGCAGGGGGCAGCTTCCATTAGAACAGCGATCATGACATTTTCATGTGTGTGACGAATTGTGAAGATCTGTCCCCATCATGAGGCACGAGCTCCCTGAGGGCAGGGACAGTCTTGCCTTGTTCACTGCCCTGTGCTGGATATGAGGCAGGCACCCCCTAAGTATTTTTTGAGTGAGTGAAGGAATGAACAAACTCGTTAACTACCGCCGGTCCCTTTCCTCATCTTTGCCTGCTTTGGCCAGCAGATGGCGCTGTTCCCAGAAAGAACCCTGGGGCACTTGGGGAAACGGGGTTGGTCCCAGCGGCTTGGTTCCAGGGTCCATCTTCCTACTGGACAAATGTCATGGTTTGAATGTTGCAGGAGTGTAATTCCTTTGGGGCCCACTTCCCTTAATTAAAATAGTGCAGGGGAGCAGTTGGCCTGCTCCTGGGAAGCTGTGTGTGCTTGTGTGTGCACCTGTGTGCACGTGGCTGTGCAGGTGTGTGTGTGTGTGTACACGAGGGGGGCAGGAGAGGAGGGGGGTTGACCTTGGTGTGTCCAGGTCAAAGATCACATGGGTTTGAGTATTTTGGCTCCTTACAGCCTCATGTTTTGGGGTCCTGTGGGGAGATGGGCGAATATTTCTTTGTTGAACATGCCAGTTTACAAACCTTCAGTGGTTCCGCTCAGCCCCTCCTTAGCCCGGAGTTCACACCTTTCTCCGCCTGACCCTCACCCTCCTTTCCAGCAGCATCCCCTTCACGCCCTTGGGGTTCTGCCCTATGGGCGGGATGCGTGGTGTTGGCACCGTGGTGTCTGCGAGGACCTCAGGCTGAAGCGTCCTCCCCACACACGCCCTTGCCCACTCTAGGCCCGCACTGCACCCACCCCCATTCCCGCCCACACCCTCTGACCTCGTGGCCATTTGGCCCTTGTGCTCTTTTCTCGTTCCTGTGTATCAGTTGGTTACTGAACTTTCAAAAAATTTCCTCCAGAGACCAAAACAAGCTAGGAAAATATTTTAATGTTTGAGTAACGTGGGGCTCTCCAAAGCATGGTCCCACACAGGAGCCCCTCTCACCTGGGTCTAAGGATAGTTCAGGGATCTCTCTCTCTCTCTCTCTCTTTAAATTTTGGTAAAAAACACATAAAAGAAAATCTACCATCTTAACCATTTTTAAATACACAATTTAGTAGTAAGTACACTCATTCACATTGTCGTGAAACAGATCTCCAGAACTTTTTCATCTTGCAAAATGGAAACCCTGTACTCACTAAACAACTCTTTCCCCCTCCCCCAGCTCCTGACAACCACCATTCCACTTCCTGTCTCTCTGAATTTGACTACTTCAGATACTTCATATAAGTGGAATCACGCAGCATTTGTCTTTTTGCAACTGGCTTATTTCACTTAGCATAATGTCAGGTTGTAACATGTGACAGGATTTCCTGCCTTTTTAAGTCTGAAGAATATCCTGTTGTGTGTGTGTTTGTGTGTGTGTATGTGTGTGTGTGAATCTGTCTCACATTTAAAAAATCCATTTGTCTGTCAACAGACATTTGGGTTGCTTCCAACCCTTGGCTACTGTGAATCATGCTGCTATGAACATGGGTGTGCAAATATCTCTTCAAGACCTTGCTTTCAATTCTTTTAGATATTTACCCTGAAGTGGGATTTCTGGATCATATGATAGTTCTATTTTTATTTTTTGCCGAACTGTCATCCGGTTTTCCATAGTGGTTGTACCACTTTATAATCCTACCAACAGGGCACAAGGGTTCCAATTTCTTAACATCCTTGCCAACACTTGATATTTTCTGTTTTTTTTGTTTTTGTTTTTTTCTGATAGTGGCCATCCTAATGGGTGTGAGGTGATATCTCATTGTGATTTTTGATTTGCATTTCTCTAACGATTACTAATGTTGAGCATCTTTTCATATGCTTGTTAGCGATTTGTATTATCGTCTTTGGACAAATGTCTATTCAAGTCCTTTGGCTGTTTTAAAATCAGGTTATTTGATATTTTTATTGTTGAGTTGTTCTAGAGGTTCTGGATATGAACCCCTTAACAGATAAATGATTTGCAAATATTTGCTGTCATTATGTTGGTTGCCTTTCACTCTGTTCATTGTATCATTTGATGCCCTGACTGGGACCCTTTGAATGTCTTATATTGGACTGTTAGTCACTTTTTTTGGGGGGGGTGGTCAGTCTTACAGTGTTCATTCATTCAGTCACTCATTGCTCCGTTAATTCAGGAGATAGTTATTTTATTTAGAGTTATTTTATTTAGTCCTCACACTGTGCCAGTACGATGCTAGGCCCTGGGGGATCAGTGGTGAGAAAAACAAGTGAACAAGGACAAGGGGTGGCACATCACTTCTCATGCCCTGCTCGCCATGTTCCTGGGCCAGCTCCATTTCAGCCCCAGCTCGGCGGCTGGCGGCCAGCTCCACGCAGCTCAGACTCACCTCGCTCTTACGGCATCCACATCACGCGCTCCAGGTGCCTGCTCTCTTGCTGCCTGAGGCTGCACCCCGATGTTGAGGGGCCCCCTCAGCGCAGCGGAGCCTGGCAGTGTTAACATGTCCCTGGGATATGCTTTCATCAGGTGTGTAAGACACAGAAAATGACTGTCATGAAGGAAGAGGTTTATGCCCACAGACCCCTAGAAACATGGCCACACGGGGAAGGACCAGGGTCAGTCAGGAGGCAGAATAGGGAGAGGGCAGGCCATGGCCTAGAGCCTTTATTTGGGTTTCACAGGAAGGGATGGGAGAGGCAGGGTGGGTCAGGTGAGCAAGTTTAGAATTGGAGAGTATGAATCATTTCAGCGGGCTTTGGGCTCTGGGCTACAGGGTGGTCCCTCGTTCCATGCTTGGTCCTGGGATGATTTAGGGCAGGGGGAATACTGACATGGGGTGTGAGAGCTTAGGGGTGTGGGGTCTGGATTGGTTGGTTTGTATGAGAGGCTCACAGGGGAGTCATTTGCTAGGAATTAGCCAGCTCTGGGAGGCCCGTTTCTGCAGGATCAAGGCCCCAAATGCCAAGTTAGAAACTGTAGTCAATACAGGGGCTTAACCCTCCTGATCCCCTGGGGGGATCCTCAGCCCATGGGGGCCAGGAGCTGGTGGATAAATGCTCCAGCCTCCTGTCTCTGCAGCCTTGTCACTGCTTCCCAGGAGGTCCCAGCAGAGCCCTTTTTGCCCACATACCTCTTTTAATGATCTTTTTCTTCTTCCCTGTGTCGTTCTCCCCACTCCCTCACCCCTGCACCCTGGGAACCTCTCCCAAATAAACTACCTGCACCCCAGTCCTGACCTTAACTGTGCCTTCTGGGAACCCCACATAAACTACCTGACCCCTGCTGCCTTGACGCTTGACACTAGATTCAGGGGAGACATGCATCAGGAAAGCTTCCTTGAGAAAGACATTTTTCCTGCAGCTGAGAAAGACTCATCATTTAGTGGATGAAAGGGGTGAGGAGAGAGCAGTCTGGGTGGAGGGAGCTGCATGTGCAAAGGCCCTGAGGCTGGTGGGAGATGCATGACCTGTGATAGGAAGACATCAAAGGGGTCCCTCAGGCCCCTGTTCCTGCTGGTTCCACACTCTTCCTGTCCCTGCGGATCCACAGAACCAAGACGCCAGCATCCTTTGCACCAAAGTCCAGCCATTTACAATCAAGGGGAGAGTATATCTGAGTGTGGACACATTCGTGTTTCACTTCTGGGGTATTCCGGGGGGGAATTTGTGGGTGAGATCCCGTAAGAGAGAAGGGCCGAGAAACTCAGGTAATTTGTTTCAAAAAAGCCGTTCAGTTTGGTTTCTTTCTCCAGGGTAGTGGTAACAGCAGGGAACAATCCCCTCTTATTTTCCCCCTCCAGAATTTCCCCAAGATTCACCCCTCTCTGGGTCCTGGGGTTGTGGGCCCAGTTGGCACAGTGGTGGCCTTGCCTGGTTTCCCGCAGCACTCACTCACAAACAGGAAACTGGATTCTGTGTTCGTCTTTCCACCTCAAAGATGGTTCTGGTTAAGCCTGGGAGCCCAGTCTTGCAGTGGCCCCTCTTTCTTGCTCTAGTTCCCCTTTCCTCCCGCTCTGGCGTGTCCACTGCACTGGGCTCAGCTCTGCAGCCTGCTGACAACACACGGGGGGAGGGGGGAGAGGCATGCAGGGACCTGGGTGGGTTTATAACAGACTGACTGGAAAACTTGGAGATTTCAGATCTCAGCTGGGGA
Source organism: Balaenoptera borealis (assembly GCF_965194805.1). Classification (NCBI taxonomy): domain Eukaryota; kingdom Metazoa; phylum Chordata; class Mammalia; order Artiodactyla; family Balaenopteridae; genus Balaenoptera; species Balaenoptera borealis. The sequence goes on from NC_138878.1 coordinate 19,092,038, forward strand.
GGAAAAAGCCTGAGAAGAGACAGACCCCAGCTCTCTTGTGCTTGAGGCCAGACAGAGAAATCAGGCGCCTAGTGAGGCTTCTGTTCCTGCGTCTCTGGCAGGGGTGGGGGGCAGGGTAAGGGGGCAGCTGAAGGTGAAGGCACAGCGAGCCGCTGTGCCGCAGGCATTGATAGAGCTTGGAGAAATCATTCTGAAAGGCAAATCCTCCATGCTCTGTTCTTCCCCGAAGCCTCTTTCCTTCTCCATCCTGGTGGACCGCCCCCAGGCCAGCAGAGATGGACAGAGAGGCCTGGGTGGGCAGGTTGGGGTGGGGCAGAACTCCCCTCCCTCTCCATCCCTCCCCATCCCTCCCCATCCCTCCCCCCGCTCCACCCCTTCCCATCCTTCTCCACCCCTTCCCCTCCCTCTCCACCCCTTCCCCTCCCTCTCCACCCCTTCCCCTCCCTCTCCACCCCTTCCCATCCCTCTCCACCCCTTCCAATTCCTCTCCACCCCTTCCCCTCCCTCTCCACCCCTTCTCATCCCTCTCCACCCCTTCCCCTCCCTCTCCACCCCTTCCCCTCCCTCTCCACCCCTTCCTCTCCCTCTCCATCCCTCCCCCCGCTCCACCCCTTCCCATCCCTCTCCATCCCTCCCCATCCCCTCCCTCTCACTGCCCGAAACTTGGCCTGGGCAGTTCACTGGGTGAGCCCATGCTCATGACTTGACCCTGGATGCCAGAGAACTTGCAATGAGGCATCCTGGATCCTTATACAAAATAGAGGCCCCGGCACGCCTGGACTGCCCTGTCTTAGAAGTGAACTTTCTTTTTCTTCCCCACCCATCCCCCCATTCCTTTTATCCCCTTTTCTCTTTTGGAATCAAGATAGCCCGAATTAAAATCCTATATGCCCCTTGACTTTGGGCAGGTTCCTGAACCTCTCTGTGCCTCAGCTACCTCTTTCATATGAGGATAACAATAAGCTGATGTGAGGAATCATACCTGCAAAGTACTTAGAACAACAGCCCCTGACACTGAGGAAATGTCACGTGTTAGCTGTTACTAGGCAGGAGGTGGGTTCTGTCCTTTTAGGACCTTAAACTCAGCACAGAAAAAGGAAGCTTTCAGACATGCTCTCCACTGCCTGAGTTTAAAGTAAGGTCCGATGAGGACAGGGGTCACACTGGAATGTGGGATTCTGCATTTGGGTACCACTGTTGAGAAAGTAAAATCTCAAGAAGGGAAACGTCCATCCTCTCTGGAGGGGTGTGTGTGTGACAGCAGCGGGCACCTTCTGACCCCTTTTAAATATACAGACGGGGGACTTTGCCTGGGGCCTGATGGCAGCCGTTTCGGGGCTCTCGGGGGTGGGGTGGGGCACCTTCAGTCTCCCGCGCGCTAGGGCTCCGGAGGCCGCCAGGGGGCGCTGTGGCCACGCGGTCACCCGCCTGCCCGCCTCCCCGCCCGGCTAGGCCCAGCGAGCCGCGCCTCCCGGCGGTAATGCCGCCGCGCCCCCGCGAGCTGCCAGCCATCGCCGCGCAGCCTGGGCTCCGTGCCAGCTCCCCGCCCCAGCCCCCGCGGCCCGCTGAGACCTCACGCCCTTCGCGCCTCAGTTTGCTTATCTACGTGGCGCCGCGCCCGCCCCCGGCGGCCACGCCTCCGACCCAAGCCTCCTGGTTTCTGGTTGTGTTTTTAAGGTCTCGGGGCCCTGGAACTCGGTGCCCCACAGATCCAGGTTCCTTCATTTGCCCCGTCAGAGCTAGCGACTTCTTCCTCCCTGCAAGCTTCCTCCCTCCCTCCCCTCTCCTTTCTCTCTTGCTGCGGGTTCAGCAGAAGACTCTGCATTCGATCCTGGGTCTCTTCTCTCCGGGGAGCTGCTCTCCCGTGCACTGGAGCATCGATCCTGCTACCCCCAGACGCCCCCCCGGACACCCTCACAGGCACCTTTGATTTGATGCATCCAGACGTGAACTCATCACTCCCTCCCCCCACGCCAGCCTGCCCTTTCTCCAGTGTCCCTTTCAGCTCCACTGTCCCCAAGAGGGGACAGAACCTCAGGGCTTCCGAGGACTGGATCGGGCTGTCCTGAAGCCCACAGGGGGAGTGTTACATGGGCACGTTCGGAGCCCCACTCCAAACACTGATTGAATCCGGCCCTCTGAGGTGGGCCTTGAATGTGCATTTTGAACAAGTGTCCCCATGATGCTAAACTTTGAGAGCTGCTGCTCAAAGGTCACTGTGGCCACTCAGAGAGTATGGACCTCTGAAATGGGTGTGAAAATGTACCGTTGAGATGTTAGGCTAAATACATATTGGACTATTTGTAACCAGATCTATACGTGAGCCTGATAGGTGTGAGTCTCTGTGGACGCCGGGTAGGTGGTGTGAGGGTTCGGGGCTGGGTGGGAGGCTCCAAGGAAGAGGAAGAGGGGTCCGCGAGGAGGAAGGCAGTGTGGTCTGGAGCAGGGAGGGTGCAGCTTGTGGGGGCCTGGGTCTGGCAGAGGGCATTGCAGTCCTTGGGTCTTCATGTTTTTTGAGCCAGGAGAGACCTTTTATCCCAGGCTACGATTGCTCTTTTGGTAGGGAAGGTAGCCCAGAGGGAGACAGTGAGTGAGAGCAGGAAGCCTGGCCCCGGGGCCTTGTCCCCAGGTCGGGGTCTTTCCACAGCCCACCTGCCTGGTGGAGGCAGTAGTGAGCTATAGAAAGTTCTAGAACACTCTCCAGGATGAGAAGGTCATTTCTCCAACTGGAGGGCAGCAGATCACATGGGTCTGCAGGCCTCTCTCTGTAATCCAAGTGCTGGGCCTGGAGCAGAGGAAACAGGGAGAGACCCTGGAGCCATGGCTAGTCTCCTGTGGGGACTGTGGACACAGATTCAAACGTGCTGCCCCTTTACATCTTTGCGGAGGAGGTGTGGGCATCCATCAGGGGCACCGCCTCTGTCCCTGCCCAGGCTCCTTCCTGAGCCCCTTTGCAGTACATGTTAACACCATGTTTCCATTAAGCTGGCAAAGTCATGAGAATAATTTCTTTCTGAACAGGGGGCTCACACATTCATATTTTTAAAGGGTACAGAAGTATGAATCTGCCCCCAACTCTGACCCAGCCTCCCAGTTCCTTTTCCTGGAGGCAACAACCGTGACTGGCTTCCTGGACGCTCTGTGCAGATTAAAGTGCATGTGTCCATACATCTCCTCTTAAACATATAGTACATTAGGCAGCCAGTTCTGCCCCTTGCTTTTGACTTAAAAAAATAATTAAAAAAAATATATCCTGGAGGATATTCCATATCACTATATGAGGTTGATCTGTCTCCAGCTGAGGAGTTAAAAGATGTCTCTGGGGACACTGCCCGTACTTGAATTGGGGTCCATCACTTACCGGCTGGTGACTGTGGGCAAATTGTTTAACCATTCTTTGCTCCAGTCTCCTCATTTAAACAAATAAGTGTATAAGTACTTATTTCATGAAGTCATTGTGAGGATTCAGAGACAAAAACATTCCACACAGGCTCTGGTATGCCGTAAATGCTCAATAAATGTTAATTATCGAATAATCTCCTCATTTACTTTAATTTTGAAAAATCGCAATGTAAACTTGAAACTTCTCCCTCCCTTGTAGTGATGTCATGGAAAAGACACAGGCTCCGGAGACTCTCTTACATTCTGACTTCGCCACTTGCCAGCTGTGTGCTCTTGAAGAAATGACTTTTCAACCTCTCTGAGCCTCTGCCTAATCCATCTGCAGGATAGGAATAATGATATAACCCCTGCAAGGTTGTTGGAGGGTCAGATGAGATAATGGTTACAGAGGTACCTGGAGCAATGCCTGGCATGTGATACAGATGATGGTAGCAATACTGTTAGAAAGAACCACAGTTAATGTGCCTGGAATGGGATGTGTGTAGTCTCACCTGGGCCTCCAGGAACCCTATTGGAGCACTTCTCACATGCCTGGCACTGTTCTGTGCTTCTCTCTGACACAGCTACTCTATTATCTCCCCTTTCCAAAAAAAGAGACTGAGGCTCAGAGATGTTAAGTAACTTGCATAAGATCACACAGCTGATAAAAATCTGATTTCGTGTATGTCTGGTTCTAGACCTGGAGGCTGATGGGCTATACCTTGTGCACTCACTGGGGCTCTAAGGGGGCTGGCTTCAGCACTCCCCTCTCCCCCTTGCTCTTTTCTCCCTCCCTCCTTTCCTTTCCCTTCTCACACCGTCCTCCTTGCTTCTCTTTTTCCTTCTCCCTTTTGTTCTTTTCTAACTCTCTTTCCTTAGGTCCCCCTCTGTTTGCCCAGACTCAGGACTGATGTCTGGTGCCCTCTGGGGGCCAAAGGCAGAGAGAAATAACATGAGCAGCCCCCTCCCCTCAAGGGGCTGACTCACTCCAGGGCCTGCCCGAGACCAGCCCTGCAGGGGAGTGTGCGTGTGTGTGCGTGTGTGTGTGTACCCGTGTGAGGGTTGTATGTGTACGACTGTGCACTTCCTGCATGTGTATCTCCATGTATGTGCTGCCTGGGGATACAGATACGCTTGAATAGTCTCATGTATGTTCTGTCCACTTCCAGAAAGGCCTGGAGTCCTTTACAACAAAGAGGCAGAGGCAGGAGGGACAGGAAGCAGGAGGGGTGGAGGGTGTGCGCTCCTGTGTGTGGTCGTGTGCGCCTGTGGGTGGCAGCTCCTGGCCTCCCCCTGCCAGGGTCCCACCTGTGCGCAGTGGGGGGACCTCAGCGCCCAAGCACCTGGTCTGCCCAGCCAGGCTCTGCCCACACAAACCTCTGCCCGCAGGATGTGTGCCCAGGAGCCAGAGGAGGCTGGGCCTGGTGTCTCGGGGCCGGGCTGTGGAATCACACCCACCTGCCTTTCCCCTCTGGCTCTGTGGCTTCCAAGCCCCTTAATAGTTCTGAGCTCATTGGGCTTCTCTGGAAATGGGCAAATAACGGCTCCTGAATTTGGGTGGGATGGGGTGTGAGCACTCAGGCCGGCTCAGCAGAGCCTGGGCTGAATACCCTGATCGATCATTCTGGAGTGTTTCCTGTCGTGGGTGAAGAGGAATGTCTCAGGAGGTGGGCGGTGGGACCTGGGAGCCCGCTGGCCCTGCGCAGGGTCCTCACCGCTAGGTTCTCCAGCCCAGCCCGTCAGAGCAGTTCCTGGCCTGTGCACATCTGGAAGCAATTGTCTCCAGCTGCTGGGTAGGGCTCAGGCTGCGGTCAGGGCTGGATGCCCGAGCTTTGGGGACCTCCCCGGGGCTCTCAGACACCCCCTCAGAGCAGGGAAGAAAGGCCCAGGAGAAAGAAAAGAACAGGATACAGGCCAGGGAGTGAGGGGCGAGGACTGTCTTTTTGTTCTAAAGAAGCTTTTGGCTTTTCCCAAAAAATCAGAAAATCCAGCGGGGGAAACCATTTTTCCTCTAGGCACGCCTACGTCTAAATCAAGCAAACCTGAGACACACATATGTTTTTGTTTCTAAACGAATCAAAGGGACTCCAGGCCTGTACAGGGTCCTAAAAGTACACGTTGAAAACTGCTCGTGTTCCGCCCTCTCCTGTGAAATTTTTGTTTCCATGACTTAAACATTCCCAGCAACTTGCCATCTCTTGCTCTGACTTCAAGCGGCACTGGGCCTCATTAAATAGTGCCAGCGTGTCCAAATTTGCTGGGGGGCCGGGAGGTGCAGGACGGGAGGGCTGGGGGGCTGGGGCGGAAATGGATTGTTCTCTGCTCACAGACAGTGGTAGAACCATCTAGTCTGCCCCCTCATCTTAGAACTGAGAAACCAGCCCAGAGGAAGTCATGCAGCCAGGATTTTTCTTTTTGTTTTGGCCTCACTGCAGGGCATGCAGGATCTTAGTTCTCCGACCAGGGATCGAACCCGCGCGCCCTGCAGTGGAAGCACGGAGTCCTAACCACTGGACCGCCGGGGAAGGCCCCGCACAGCCAGAATTGCCCCTGAAATGACAGTGTGGGAGGGCTCTGGGCTCGCCTGTGTCCAGTAAGCAGTTTTACAGCCTCCCCTGGATGACCAGAAATGCATCTTTTTAAAAAAAATTTTTATTGGAGTTTTTTATTTACTAAATTTTTATTAGTTGATTTACAATCTTGCATTAGTTTCAGGTGTACAGCAAAGTGAATCAGTTATACATACACATGTATCCAATCTTTTTTTTTGTTGTTGGATTCTTTTCCCATATAGGCCATTACAGAGTATTAAGTAGAGTTCCGTGTGCTGTACAGTAGGTTCTTATTAGTTATCTATTTATATATAGTAGTGTGTATATGTCAATCCCAATCTCCCAATTTATCCCTCCCCCCCTTATCCCCTGGTGACCATAAGTTTGTTTTCTACATTCGTGACTTTACTTATGTTTTGTAAATAAGTTCATTTGTACCCTATTTTTTTTTTTAGATTCCACATATAAGCGACATCATATGGTATTTGTCTTTCTGTGTCTGACTTACTTCACTTAGTATGACAACCTCTAGGTCTATCCATGTTGCTGCAAATGGCACTATTTTGTTCTTTTTTATGGCTGAGTAATATTCCATTGTATACATGTACCACATCTTCTTTATCCATTCGTCTGTCAATGAACATTTAGGTTGCTTCCATGTCCTGGCTATGGTAAATAGTGCTGCATGTATCTTTTCAAATTATGGTTTTCTCCTGGTATATGCCCAGGAGTGGGATTGCTGGGTCATATGGTAGTGCTATTTTTAGTTTTTTAAGGAACCTCCATACTGTTGTCCTTAGTGGCTGTACCAATTTACATTCCCACCAACAGTATAGGAGGATTCCCTTTTTTCCACACCCTCTCCAGCATTTATTGTTTGTAGATTTTTTTGATGATGGCCATTCTCACTGGTGTGAGGTGATACCTCACTGTAGTTTTGATTTGCATTTCTCTAATAATTAGTGATGTGGAGCATCTTTTCATGTGCTTTTTGGCCAGCTGTATGTCTTCTTTGGAGAAATGTCTATTTAGATCTTCCGCCTAGAAATGCATCTTAAACATGATGGAGCCACATCTATGCAAAATGTGGAGACTTTATTGTGGGAGGCACGCAGTGGGGCTGGCAGAGAGCAGGGCCTGGCCCTGCTCCCGGGGTTGGGGTCTCCCTACTCACTTTCCTGCTGTGTGTTATGGGGTGTCTCTCGCCTGGGCCTGCAGCTCCCCGCGTGAAAATCATAATAGTTGTAACCATACTAACATTTGTCATTTAATGAGCCCTTACTATGTGCACTTCTTACATTTCATCCCATTTAAAACTTCAGCCCTTTCAGGTGGATCCTGTTACTAGCTCCACTCTGCAGATGAGGAAACTGAGGCTTCGGCAGGTTAAGTGACTCATCCAAGATGTGGAGTCAGGTGTTGGGCCCAGGGCACCGGGGCAGACATCACCCTCTCACTGGCTACTCGGCCCTTTGCCCCCAAGCCTTTGGTAAAGGGGCACAGTGCCCTTGGATGGAGAAGGTGAAAAGGGCTGTGTTCACCATTAGGGCAGCAGGGCCCTGGTGGGGGTGGGGCTGGAGAGGACCAGGGGCAGAAGCCCCCTCTTTGGGTGCCCTCCAGCAGGCCTCCCTTCTCTCCTGGAGTCCCGCAGCCTTGGCAGCAGGGCCCTGGCCACTCATGCCTCGGGAGTTAACTCTGAGCGCTGGCCTGCAGACTTCAGCATCCAATCGGGAGGCGGTGAGGCCCACGGGCAGCCTCTTCCCGAGTTCCTCCCTCGGCTGCTGGCTCTACGCGTCCGTCCCCCACGATGGCCTGGCACGTCTCTGCCAAAGGCAAAATCAGACTGTGCAGCTCCTGTAGAGAGGGCGGATTTAACCCAGCCTCTCGCCAGACCCTTCCAAGTGGCTGACAGGAGGCCAGGGAGAGAATCCAGGGCCTGTGCCCACGACATTCCCGGCGACAAGGACGTCTCCGGGCTGGCTGCTGGCGGCTCAGACGCAGTCTCCCTGAGCTGGGAGTTGCTAGAGGGCAGCAGGCACTGCGCTCCTCGTCCCTCCCGCCTGGCTCACGGTGGGCTCGTCATAATATTCCTGACTGAGGGAGCCGGGGACTTCCAGAACACTCCTCCCTGGACTACGGGCTTGGTCAGGCCGTGAGCATTGCTCTGAGCCCACTGATGGGCACGGCTTCCTGCCGGTGACAGCTGGTACTTTTCTGCTTTATTATACTCAGTATTTAAAACAATTTCCCTTCCCTGGGGCTGGGCATTTATCTATCATAGATAAGATAAGGGAGATCAAGTTGGAGAAGGTTATGTGGCAGCAGCCGGAGGGCCGCTCGGCCCCTCCACGGAGCTGCTGTGTGACTTCTGCAGTATATTTTGTTCGCGGCACTTGACGAAATAGCAACTGAAGCGACTTGCAGGTTTGTCGGGCAGCGCAGCCCAGGGGGCGGGATTCTGCACCTCAGCCTCCGTGGTGAGAAGGTGACACTTCTGGGTGGAGCCCTGGGGAGCTGGTGGGGGCAGGACCCCTTTGTCTGATGGATCTCAGGCCAGGGACCTCGTCCTTGATGCCCTGGCTTCGGAGTCCTGGGCAGAAATGGGTGGGGTGCGTGGCGTCGGCCGTGGGCTTGGGGCGGGCTGTGTTCCGGCCGCGGGGGCCTCGCTGTGTCTCTAGTGGGTAAGACGCAGCCGCCTCCACCCCAGTTCAGTCCTGGGACCACAGACTCTCTGTCCTACACCTCAGTATTGCTCATTTGGTCTCTTCCTCTCTGGCGTGGTAGCGGGGTGGAGGTCTGGCCAGGTTCCACGAAGTGCCAGCTCTGGGGACGTCATGGACTTAGGACAGGCGTGGGGTAGGGTTCAAGGGTTTGGCACAAGAAGCGAAAGTCTGGAGCAAGTTGAAGGAAATGCAGGCTTAACAGATACCCAGCTTTTATGCTTTTCCTGTCATGAGATGCTCATTCACTAGGAGATGGTTTCCACCAGAGGACCTGGAAGCGAGAAACCGAGAGTGTGCAGGACATTCACGTCTGCCCTTCCAGTTCCAGTTCATTCTCAGGAGTGCCCGCTGTGGCCGCATCACCTGGGCTCCCCCACCTTCTGGCTTCAGGCTCAGTTTGGCCAGTGAGAGGCAGCAGCAGGGGCTGGGGACGGAGGGGGAGAATGGGGTGTGTGTTCCCTGCCTGCTCCCTGCTGCGCTGAGGGTTGATGGTAGCTGTGCCAGGCACACAGGTAGCTATGCTCACAGCTCTCTCCGTGCTCTAGTCTCTGACCTCCCCTCACACCCCGAAGCCTAGAGGTGCTGCCTGCCCCGCCCTCCCTTGTTGGTCTACCTTTTTCTTTTTTTTTTTTTGGCCATGCAGCATGCGGGATCTTAGTTCCCCAACTAGGGATCAAACCGGCGCCCCCTGCAGTGGAAGTGCACAGCCTTAACCACTGGACCGCCAGGGAAGTCACTGTTGGTCTGCCTTAAGCATGCCTGTACTCCTGTAAATTGTCCTGTAGTGGGTTGAATAGTGCTCCCGAGACATGTCCACGTCCTCAGCCCTGGAACCTGTGAATGTGACCTTATTTGGAAAAAGGGTTGTTGCAGATATAATTGAGTGAAAGATCTCAAGATGAGATTGCCCTGGGTTATCCAGGAGGCAGAGATTGGAGTGATGCAGCCACAAGCCAAGGAATGCCTGGAGCCTCCAGAAGCTGTGGAAGGTGAGGAAGGATTCTCCACTAGAGCCTTCAGAGGGATCGTGGTCCTGCCCCCCACCTCGATTTCAGACTTCTGGCCTCAAACACTGTGAATAATACATTTCTGTTAACAGCAGCTCTAAGAAACGAATACAATACATACAAGTCCCTTCCTTAAACTCTCCACAGTCACCCAGTTCGGTGTCAGGACCCAGGCTGATGGAGAGGGGCATCATTCAGAAGACGTCTCATCCGAAGGCCTGTGGAGAGCACAGCACCCTGCCCCCAAGTCCCAAGGGGCAGGGTCATGAGCCCTGGCCCGGGCTCTGCACTTATGCCCTCCGCCCACCCGATGTCACCTGCAGCCTGGGTGGACAGTTCCTGAGCACTGCAGTGACTTCCCACCTGTAGCCCTTCCCACCGGGTCTCTGTGCCTGCGGCTGTGCTCCAGCTGTTACAGCATGCTCAGCCCACCTGTGTGGCAGGCTGGAGGCGCTGGGAGCTGCTGTCCCCAGGAGCAACCAACCCTTAGTAGGCTGGGGAGTCCCTCTGTGGGGCAGTTCCCAGGGGTGTGTGAACGTTTCCTAGAGGGACTTCTGTTATCTCCATTTTAGGGAGGAGGGAGCCCAGGCATGACAAGACAAAGTGACTTGCTCGAGGTCACAGACCCAGGCTCCCAGCCCAGACGGAATCTGATTTCAGAGCTGACCCTCACCACGACCCTGTCCCAGGACCGGCTGGTAAGGGCTCAGAGGAGGGGAGCAGTCTCACATCTCTAAGCGCCTACTATGCATCAGGCGCTGTGCATATGGCAAGTCATCAGGCCCTCTCAAGACCCTGTGGCGTGGGAACTGGTGCTGTTCCCATTTAATAGAGGAGAAAACAGGTTCTGAGAGCTTCAGGAATTTGTTCAAGGTGACTCAATTGGTAGGTAGGGGGCAGAGCTGGGATCTGGGCTCAGACCCATCTGCCTCCACCCCCAGCTCCTTCCAGAAGTCAGGGCTGTCTCCCTGATGCCCCAGGCGCTGGTCAGTGAACATTTATTTTAAGCTTCATCATGTTATTGCATCTCATGAGAACGCACAGCTGCAGAATTCCACCTAGTTGGCAGGTAGGTCTTGTGTGTTTTAACTTAAAAATGAGTCTCCTTGTATACGCAGAATTCACATTGGTGGGTCCTGGGAGCCAGTGCCTCAAAGAGATGACAGACAACCCCAGAGTGGCTGAAGCCAGGGCAGCGAAAGGGGTTCTTAATAAGCACGTCCTCAGAGCTGCAGGGCAGGTGCTCAGCCCTACAGAAGCTGACCAGACACGGGATTCAGTTCAGCCGCCGTGCATTTCCCTCTCTCGTCGCCTCTGCAGCCACACCTTTTCTGGCATCGCCTCCGCTTGCTTTTGGCATCTTCTGTCCTGCTCTCTGGCCTCCAGTAGATCTCCACTTCATCCCTCCTCTCTGTCCTGAGGGGCAGGGATCTTTATCCTCCTGTCACAGAAGGGAAACCAAAGCTCTTGGGAGCATCGGCGCCTGTGGTTGTAGCTGGGGCATGCTGGAGCTCTTCCTGGCCTAGTGCTCTCTCCTACCCCTACCCCCCCGCCCCGCTTTCTTGTGGGGAAGGAAAGGATGCATCGCACTGGAGAAATGCTCAGAGTGAGGGCGTCAGGCCCGGGGGAGCCCCAGTTGGGGTGAGTAGGGCGCGTGTAAGGCCAGGTGACTAATCCTGCCATTTCTCCAAGATCAGATGACCATCTCACGGAAATAGCCGTGCTTGACGGCAGCATCAGAGGGGAATCGTTGGGCGGGGAGCATGGGTGGGTCTGTGTGCTCATGTCGCGGAGTGTGTGTGTGTGCATGTGTGGGTGACTGTGCATGTACGTGCATCCACGTGCACGTCTGTGTGAGGGTGAGAATGTGTGCATCTGTCTGAATGTTTATGTGTGTGTGTGTTGTGTGAATCTACGTGTGTGTGTGTGCATGTGTCTGTGTGTGAGCATACGATTATCTTGGTGAAGGTGTGTACACGTATATCTGTGCAGGTGGGTGTGTGTCTGTGAGTGTAAAAATGTATGCATTGGGATGTATATATGTGTGTATATCAGTGTGTGCCTTTGTGTGCAGGTAAGTGTGTGTGTGTGTGTGTGTGTGTGTGAGAGAGAGAGAGAGAGAGAGAGAAGTAGTGGGTATATGTAGCTGGGGTTCAGTTTCTTTTCAAGACTGTCTTAGAAGACATGTCAGGGGCCTTTAGAGACACCTGGGGAGACATGGGGTCAGGGATGCCCAGGCCCAAGGCCCTGACCATGGGTGGGTGGCCAAGCAGCTCAGCTCACAAACGCTCTGCACTCTTGGCACAGATTCCTGGCACAGTCATGGGTGTATGACTCTTGGGGCCAGCAAGGGACAGTCTTTGAGTTACTCAGGCCCTGGATGCAAAGCCCGGCTCTGCCTTCTCCCTGTGGACCTTGGACAAATTAGTAGCCTCCTCAGGCTTCTGTTTGTTGACCTTTAAAATGGGGTAATAGCTCCCACAGATTGATGGGAGACCCCGAGGGGACCCAGACAGGAGAAAGCTCTGCGGCCTTCGAGCACTGGGGACTTCCCGTCCTCCCTCCCCCTTCTACCTGGGCTCCTGGCTGTCCTTGGAGGTTGGCTCTATGGAACATCATGTCTGAAGGCATCTGAGCATATCACACCCGCTGCTTTGCCCGATTCCCCCAACAATCAGGCTATAGCCTGGACTGCACGGGGCCCAGATGTGTCCGTACATATCACTCAAAGTGCATTTCCACCAGGACAAGCCATTTAGAAACAGAACCCTCCTCAGACAGCCATTTCTGTGCAGGTCCCAGGGTGGCTGTTGGGAGCTGGGGCAGGACTGAGACCATCTCACTGGCCACGTGAAGCTGCACAGTTACCCTTTACTCTGGTGCTGGGGTAAAAGCAAGGGCTTCAGAGGCAGGTAAAGAGGGCTGAAATCTTGGGTTGGCCACTGCCCAGCTGTGTGACCTGGGGCAAGTTCCTTGACCTTTCCGGGCCTCGATTCTTGCCCTGCAAATCCTTGCTACCTAGCTGACCTGCCTGCCCAGTGGGAGCTGCTCTAGGGAGAGTTAGAACAAGGTGTCAGTATTAGTTTCCTCTTGCTGCTGTAACAGATCACCACACCCTTAGTGGCTTAAAACAACACAGTTATTATTTTATTTTAGATTTGAAGTCTGATGGGTCTCACTGGGCTAAGGCCATGGTGTTGGCAAAGCTGTGTTCCTTTTGGAGGCTCCAGGGGAGAATCTGTTTCCTTTATTCACCTTCTGGAGAACACCTGCATCCCTTATTAGCTCATGACCCCTTCCTCCATCTTCAGAGCACATCACTCTGCTTCTGTCATTACATCTCCCCTGGCTCTGGTTGTCCTCCTTCCCCCTTGTAGGCACCCTTGTGATCACATTGGACCCACCCAGATAAGCCAGGAGAATCTCCTATCTCAAGTGCCTTAATCGATTCACATCGGCAAGGTCCCTTTTGCCATGTGAGGTAACATATCACAGGTTCTGGGGATTAGGGTGGGGACATCTTTGGGGAGCCATTATTCAGCCTACCATAGTACCCCTCTAAAATGAGAAGACTCTTTGGATGGCAGCGTGGGTGTCCCCCAGTGCCCCCGCCGAGAGGCGAGATGTCCATCGCTCACTGTGTCAGTCATTTTACAGACATTTATTAAGTGCCAGCTCTATGCCAGACTAACCCCTGCCCTCAGGAAGTTTATGTTCTAGCTGGGCAGACCAATGACAAACATTAAAATTTATGACATGGCAGGTGGCGACAAGTCCTCTGGAGAAAAGTAAAGCAGAGTGAGGGCATGGGGTGGTGAGGGCTGCTGCAGAAGCTTCTCTGGGGAGGTGACATTGGAACAGAGCCTAAGATGAAGGAAAAGAGTGAGCCAGCCATGCGGCGTTATCAGAGGGCTGATATGTTCCTGGTTGTAGTGGATTGAATTGTTCCCCCCCTCCCCACCCCGCTGCCTCAAAAGATACGTTCAAGACCCAACCCCTGGGGGCCTGTGCATGTGATCTTATTGGAAACAGGGTCTTGGCAGATGTAATTCAGATGTGAGCTAAGATGATAGGATGGGCCCTAAACCCAATCACTAACGAAGCCTGCAGTTGGTCTTCCTGCTGTAGAGCAGTTTACCTCTGGCTGGTGAGCTGATCAGAGCAGCAGCCTCTTCCTCTCCTTCTTGGTAAAAGGAAAACAAATAACAGCAGCTGCCCTTTATTATTCGTTCACTGCCAGGCATGTTGCAACCATCATCTCTATTCCCACGCAGCTTGGCCAGGCCGTTATTGTTAGGACCCCATTTCACAGATGAGAAAACTGAGGCTTGAAGACACTGAGCGATGACAGTTGCCTACACACACTCAGCTACTGAACTGGGGAGCTGAGACTCAAGCCCAGGGGTGCGCTGTTACCCTCAGCCCTACCGTGGGTGCAGTTTGAGGGCCCTACCGTTCATTCTTTTCTGTTGTCTTTCGTACAGAATAGCCAGTTAAAACATATTGATTTTTGCCTCTGTTAATGATCACTTAAGTCTTGACAAGAGAGTTCAGTTCAATCAGAACTTTTGACAAATCCCAAACTAGTTTTCCCTTCTATGTTATTCATTCTGTAAACATTTGCTGAGAGTCCCTACGTACCTGGGACACGCTGCAGGGTTATTTTCTCCGTTCCATCTTGAATAGACCTAATTCTATCTACAGTTTTGAAAAAGTAGTTTCTTTGTTGGTGTTTGGGTAAAATCCTCTGAGTATCCACTGGGGCGGCCTCAATGGAGCCCAGTAGCCATAGCTGGAAACCTCGCCTCTGGACCGGGAGTCACACCCCTGATGCTTGTTCCCCTGTGGCCATTTGAGCCCATGGCTCTTCAGGGCCTCCTGTCCACCCGTATCTCCCTAGTGATGCCCGCCCCTCCCCTGGGGGAACGCACACACCTCGTGGCCTCCAGGATGCCACTGGTCCTGGCTTATCTCGTGCTTTGGTCCCAGAAGCCTTTCTTCCAACTCTTTGGAAAGCTGTTTTTCTTCCTTCTTTTGACTTCTGTTACTGTCACTGACAGATCCCAAGAGCAATCAGGATGGCCATGTTTGGGGCATCTTTGGTGACCTTGGGCTCCTGAGAGCAGCGATTCTTAAAGCCTCTCAGCTGATGGCTGGAAAGCCGATGTTTTGTCTGCGCCAGGATGTGTGGGTAGAAAAGACATAGTTGGTGGTGGGAATTGCTGAGAAATGGCAGAAGAGCTTCACGGAGTAGCTAAAGCAAAAATATATCAACTGAGATGACAAGTCAGTTATTGCTCATCCAGTTGACCTTGATTCAAAACTATTAACAACAATGAAGTAACTACTTGAAAATGCCCAGGCTGCAGGGTCTTGCCGCACCAGAGTGAAACACAAATGGCACAATTTCTCCAAAGAGCAATTTAGCATCATGCACTGAGATTTAAACAAGCTCCTACCATTGATCTAGCAATTGTTCTTCTAGGATGGAAGTTAGCTAAATCAACAGATGCAAAAATATTTATGTGTGAGGTTGTTTATCATTGGGTATAGTGGCAAAACTTTGGAAAGACCTTAAGTGTCCAACCATAGGGAAGTGGTTAAATAACCTATGTCCATCAGTCCACCCATTCAATGGAATGATATGCATCCATTTAAAATGATGCTCATGGGCATTTTTGCTGCCATGGAAACATAATAATCATGGTAATAGCATTTATAATGGGCCAGGTACTGCTCTAAGCACTTTGCAAGGAATAACCCAGCAACCTGGTGATGCAAGGGCAATATTGGAGTGATGCCCACATTATAGATGGGGAAACGGCAGCCCAGGAAGGTGGAGAGCCAGAACTTACTAGCTCATGTGGCACTGGGGGGTCTGAACCCCAACTGCTAACTACCATCTGCCACTTTGCCTCTCACTGTGACCACAGAGATGGAAAAATCAAGGACACAAAACTTCATGTCTCACCTGATCCACTTTCACAGGGGAAGATGTCTGTTATGCATAGAAAAAAGACTAGAAAGGAAAACATCTGTAATGGTGGGAGCCTGTGAGTGGTGGGGTTAGGGGTAATTCTCTTCTGTCTGTTTTTATTTTTATTTTTATTTATTTTTATTTATTTTTTCATGTAATGTCTGAAACATTTATATTAACATATTTCCATACAAATAACCCAATGAAAGTTTAGTATTAGTTGTTTTGTTTGTTTTTTTATACTGCAGGTTCTTATTAGGCATCAATTTTATACACATCAGTGTATACATGTCAATCCCAATCGCCCAATTCAGTACACCACCATCCCCACCCCACCGCAGTTTTCCCCCCTTGGTGTCCATATGTCCATTCTCTACATCTGTGTCTCAACTTCTGCCCTGCAAACTGGCTCATCTGTACCATTTTTCTAGGTTCCACATACATGCATTAATATACGATATTTGTTTTTCTCTTTCTGACTTACTTCACTCTGTATGACAGTCTCTAGATCCATCCACGTCTCAACAAATGACTCAATTTCGTTCCTTTTTATGGCTGAGTAATATTCCATTGTATATATGTACCACTTCTTCTTTATCCATTCGTCTGTTGATGGGCATTTAGGTTGCTTCCATGACCTGGCTATTGTAAATAGTGCTGCAATGAACATTCGGGTGCATGTGTCTTTTTGAATTACAGTTTTCTCTGGGTATATGCCCAGTAGTGGGATTGCTGGGTCATATGGTAATTCTATTTTTAGTTTTTTAAGGAACCTCCATATTACACTCCATAGTGGCTGTATCAATTTACATTCCCACCAACAGTGCAAGAGGTTTCCCTTTTCTCCACACCCTCTCCAGCATTTGTTGTTTGTAGATTTTCTGATGATGCCCATTCTAACAGGAGTGAGGTGATACCTCATTGTAGTTTTGATTTGCATTTCTCTAATAATTAGTGATGTTGAGCATCTTTTCATGTGCTTCGTGGCCGTCTGTATGTCTTCTTTGGAGAAATGTCTATTTAGGTCTTCTGCCCATTTTTGGATTGGGGTGTTTGTTTCTTTAATATTGAGCTGAATGAGCTGTTTATATATTTTGGAGATTAATCCTTTGTCCGTTGATTCATTTGCAAATATTTTCTCCCATTCTGAGGGTTGTCTTTTCGTCTTGTTTATGGTTTCCTTTGCTGTGCAAAAGCTTTGAAGTTTCATTAGGTCCCACTTGTTTATTTTTGTTTTTATTTCCATTACTCTAGGAGGTGAATCAAAAAAGATCTTGCTGTGATTTATGTCAAAGAGTGTTCTTCCTATGTTTTCCTCTAAGAGTTTTATAGTGTCCACTCATATTTAGGTCTCTAATCCATTTTGAGTTTATTTTTGTGTATGGTGTTAGGGAGTATTCTAATTTCATTCTTTTACATGTAGCCGTCCAGTTTTCCCAGCACCACTTATTGAAGAGACTGTCTTTTCTCCATTGTATATCTTTGCCTCCTTTGTCATAGATTAGTTGACCATAGGTGCGTGGGTTAATCTCTGGGCTTTCTATCTTGTTCCATTGATCTATGTTTCTGTTTTTGTGCCAGTACCATATTGTCTTGATTACTGTAGCTTTGTAGTATAGTCTGAAGTCAGGGAGTCTGATTTCTCCAGCTCCATTTTTTTTCCCTCAAGACTGCTTTGGCTATTCGGGGTCTTTTGTGTCTCCATACAAATTTTAAGATGATTTGTTCTAGCTCCGTAAAAAATGCCATTGGTAATTTGATAGGGATTGCATTGAATCTGTAGATTGCTTTGGGTAGTATACTCATTTTCACAATGTTGATTCTTCCAATCCAAGAACATGGTATATCTCTCCATCTGTTGGTATCATCTTTAATTTCTTTCATCAGTGTCTTATAGTTTTCTGCATACAGGTCTTTTGTCTCCCTAGGTAGGTTTATTCCTAGGTATTTTATTCTTTTTGTTGCAGTGGTAAATGGGAGTGTTTCCATAATTTCTCTTTCAGATTTTTCATCATTAGTGAATAGGAATGCAAGAGATTTCTGTGCATTAATTTTGTATCCTGCAACTTTACCATATTCATTAATTAGCTCTAGTAGTTTTCTGGTGGCAGTTTTAGGATTCTCTATGTATAGTATCATGTCATCCGCAAACAGTGACAGTTTTACTTCTTCTTTTCCAATTTGTAGTCCTTTTATTTCTTTTTCTTCTCTGATTGCCATGGCTAGGACTTCCAGAGCTATGTTGAATAATAGTGGTGAGAGTGGACATCCTTGTCTCGTTCCTGATCTTAGAGGAAATGCTTTCAGTTTTTCACCATTGAGAATGATGTTTGCTGTGGGTTTGTCATATATGGCCTTTATTATGTTGAGGTAGGTTCCCTCTATGCCCACTTTCTGGAGAGTTTTTATCAGAAATGGGTGTTGAATTTTGTCAAAAGCTTTTTCTGGATCTATTGAGATGATCATATGGTTTTTATTCTTCAATTTGTTAATATGGTGTATCACATTGATTGATTTGCGTATATTGAAGAATCCTTGCATCCCTGGGATAAATCCCACTTGATCGTGGTGTATGATCCTTTTAATGTGTTGTTGGATTCTGTTTGCTAGTATTTTGTTGAGGATTTTTGCATCTATATTCATCAGTGATATTGGTCTGTAATTTTCTTTTTTTGTAGTATCTTTGTCTGGTTTTGGTATCAGGGTGATGGTGGCCTCATAGAATGAGTTTGGGAGTGTTCCTTCCTCTGCAATTTTTTGGAAGAGTTTGAGAAGGATGGGTGTTAGCTCTTCTCTAAATGTTTGATAGAATTCACCTGTGAAGCCATCTGGTCCTGGACTTTTGTTTGTTGGAAGATTTTTAATCACAGTTTCAATTTCATTACTTGTGATTGGTCTGTTCATATTTTCTGTTTTTTCCTGGTTCAGTCTTGGAAGGTTATACCTTTCTAAGAATTTGTCCATTTCTTCCAGGTTGTCCATTTTATTGGCATAAAGTTGCTTGTAGTAGTCTCTTAGGATGCTTTGTATTTCTGCGGTGTCTGTTGTAACTTCTCCTTTTTCATTTCTGATTTTATTGATTTGAGTCCTCTCCCTCTTTTTCTTGATGAGTCTGGCTAATGGCTTATCAATTTTGTTTATCTTCTCAAAGAACCAACTTTTAGTTTTATTGATCTTTGCTATTGTTTTCTTTGTTTCTATTTCATTTATTTCTGCTCTGATCTTTATGATTTCTTTCCTTCTGCTAACTTTGGGTTTTGTTTGTTCTTCTTTCTCTAGTTTCTTTAGGTGTAAGGTTAGATTGTTTACTTGAGATTTTTCTTGTTTCTTTAGGTAGGCTTGTATAGCTATAAACTTCCCTCTTAGAACTGCTTTTGCTGCATCCCATAGGTTTTGGGTCGTCGTGTTTTCATTGTCATTTGTCTCTAGGTATTTTTTTATTTCCTCTTTGATTTCTTCAGTGATCTCTTGGTTATTTAGTAACGTATTGTTTAGCCTCCATGTGTTTGTCTTTTTTACGTTTTTTCCCTGTAATTCATTTCTAATCTCATAGCGTTGTGGTCAGAAAAGATGCTTGATATGATTTCAATTTTCTTAAATTTACTGAGGCTTGATTTGTGACCCAAGATGTGATCTATCCTGGAGAATGTTCCATGCGCACTTGAGAAGAATGTGTAATCTGCTGTTTTTGGATGGAATGTCCTATATATATCAATTAAATCTATCTGGTCTATTGTGTCATTTAAAGCTTCTGTTTCCTTATTTATTTTCATTTTGGATGATCTGTCCATTGGTGTAAGTGAGGTGTTAAAGTCCCCCACTATTATTGTGTTACTGTCGATTTCCTCTTTTATAGCTGTTAGCAGTTGCCTTATGTATTGAGGTGCTCCTATGTTGGGTGCATATATATTTATAATTGTTATATCTTCTTCTTGGATTGATCCCTGGATCATTATGTAGTGTCCTTCCTTGTCTCTTGTAACATTCTTTATTTTAAAGTCTATTTTATCTGATATGAGTATAGCTACTCCAGCTTTCTTTTGATTTCCATTTGCATGGAATATCTTTTTCCATCCCCTCACTTTCAGTCTGTATGTGTCCCTAGGTCTAAAGTGGGTCTCTTGTAGACAGCATATATATGGGTCTTGTTTTTTTATCCATTCAGCCAGTCTATGTCTTTTGGTTGGGGCATTTAATCCATTCATGTTTAAGGTAATTATCGATATGTATGTTCCTATGACCATTTTCTTAATTGTTTTGGGTTTGTTTTTGTAGGTCCTTTTCTTCTCTTGTGTTTCCCACTTAGAGAAGTTCCTTTAGCATTTGTTGTAGAGCTGGTTTGGTGGTGCTGAATTCTCTTAGCTTTCGCTTGTCTGTAAAGCTTTTAATTTCTCCATCAAATCTAAATGAGATCCTTGCCGGGTAGAGTAATCTTGGTTGTAGGTTCTTCCCTTTCATCACTTTAAGTATATCATGCCACTCCCTTCTGGCTTGCAGAGTTTCTGCTGAGAAATCAGCTGTTAACCTTATGGGAGTTCCCTTGTATGTTATTTGTCGTTTTTCCCTTGCTGCTTTCAATAATTTTTCTTTGTCTTTAATTTTTGCCACTTTGATTACTATGTGTCTCGGCGTGTTTCTCCTTGGGTTTATTCTGTATGGGACTCTCTGCGCTTCCTGGACTTGGGTGGCTATTTCCTTTCCCATGTTAAGGAAGTTTTCGACTATAATCTCTTCAAATATTTTCTCTGGTCCTTTCTCTCTCTCTTCTCCTTCTGGGACCCCTATAATGCGAATGTTGTTACGTTTAATGTTGTCCCAGAGGTCTCTTAGGCTGTCTTCATTTCTTTTCATTCTTTTTTCTTTAGTCTGTTCCGCAGCAGTGAATTCCACCATTCTGTCTTCCAGGTCACTTATCCGTTCTTCTGCCTCAGTTATTCTGCTATTGATTCCTTCTAGTGTAGTTTTCATTTCAGTTATTGTATTGGTCATCTCTGTTTGTTTGTTCTTTAATTCTTCTAGGTCTTTGTTAATCATTTCTTGCATCTTCTCAATCTTTGCCTCCATTCTTATTCCGAGGTCCTGGAACATCTTCACTATCATTATTCTGAATTCTTTTTCTGGAAGGTTGCCTATCTCCACTTCATTTAGTTGTTTTTCTGGGGTTTTTTCTTGTTCCTTCATCTGGTACATAGCCCTCAGCCTTTTCATCTTCTCTATCTTTCTGTAACTGTGGTTTTTGGTCCACAGGCTGCAGGATTGTAGTTTTTCTTGCTTCTGCTGTCTGCCCTCTGGTGGTTGAGGCTATCTAAGAGACTTGATGGGAGGCTCTGGTGGTGGGTCTTCTGTCTGTTTTTAGATTTTCTAAATTCTTTATAACAATTGCTATATTACTTTTATTATAAAAATAGGTAAAGTGAGACAAGAGAGGCAGGATACAGGGAGATATCTGGCTGGGTGGCCAGGATCCGGCCCATCCTTCTCCTGGGGTGGAGGATACATGTGGGATACAGGGTATGCCCTTGTCTAGCTCCTGGCTGTTCCTTGCCTCCTGGGAGGGTGGTGGGGGGAGTGTTTTGTGCCTCTAAAGAAAGAAACAGACCCCTGTGTCCTCTGACTCTGGTCATAGACTCCTGGGGAGAGCAACTTGGGAGATTCCTTCCTCAAGGCCTTCTTAGAACCAAAACATAAGGATTGGAAAGAGGCTTGAGGACTATCTGGGGCATTGGTTTTTCATCATTTTTTTTTTTTTTTTTTCTGGTGGCAGAACACTTCAGGTAGGTCTTACTCATGAAGCAGGGCAAGGAAATGATTATCCTGACATCTAGGACCCAAGTTTCTTTTAGAGAAGAGACTCTTTTGGAAAAATCCCTTGAGGGACTCCTTTGGATGAATGTGAGGTTCTAAGGATATGATCTAAAAGGAGATAGTAAAGCAAAAAGCACCGTTCTCTATAAGAAATGAACACGATTTTTGGCATGGGGGAGGGGAGAGGAGTGAGGACTTAGGTACCAAAGCAGCTGGTACCAAAATACTTTGATTTCTGTTTCCCTGATTGAGCCCTAACTGATGCAGGGATGAGAGAAAGTTTGACTTGACCTTGGTATTCAGCTTTGGGTGGCTGAACAGACAAATGCTTATTCAGTGTCATTTCTGGAACCTGTGAAATTGTGAGTCATCAGTGATTGAGTGATCACGTAGGTTATCATCATATTTAATTTACATAACAATTAGGTAATAATATGAGAATGTGCATCTTTTCTACATATTGTTAATATCTAAACATTCACGTTCAAATATAGGTAAGCATTGTTGAAGTATTATAGAGTCAAATCTTTTTGTTTATATTTACAAATTTTATCAATTGTTGAAGTATAAGTTATTGCAAGAGTAAAGTACTGCAATAATTAATTTTGATTATGAAAGTTAATTTTGTTTGCTAAATCATCTTAACATATTTTCAATTGACAAATAGGGAGATAGGGTAACAGTTAATACAGATATTGAGAGTATTAGCTAGATAACTTTAGGAAGAATACTATTTCCTTTCTGAGCCAACCAATGTTTGTAAAATTTAAATAATAATACAGAGCAGAATAATAGAAATTAGATTATATCACAATTATAATATTTTTAGAGTTGTTATTGTACCTGCATGCATAACATTAAAGAAAATAAACTTTAACAACTGCATTCAATTTTTAGTTATTTAATTCTATCTAGGAATTCTATTTAGGTCATGAGGATTTCAAGAAAATATTTGGGTATTTTTCCATATCCTGGGAGGATGAATTGGAAATAGAATGTCACCTTTGCTACCTCAAAATAGGAGGAAAAATTCCAAAATTAGGTACAGCGTTCATGATGAATCTGACCCACATGTAATTCAGAATATAAAGAAAAAAAGAAAGTGTTGGAGAAAGATGAGGCAACCACCCAATATCTTGCTTCTCCCATGACCTCAGTTGAGAGGGAGTATTTATTTAATATCACAAATGCAAGCTTGGCAGCCATGGGGCCACCTGACCTCTGACAGTTCTGAGGAATTATTATTCCTGCCCTGAGATGTTGAATGTTCAGTATGTGACTACTAAAATGTAAATTATAAAATTGTAATAATAATGAAATTTAAAAATAAGATGCCAGAATTGTTCTTTGATCTCAGAAGTAAATTCTATGATGGTGTCATTTGGTTTCACTTGGGCCAGAATGCTAATTTTGACACTTAGCCATTTGGCCAAAGCGTGCATGCCTTTCACCATGTATACAGTTTGTAATTGCTGGTTTGCCTGTCTGCATCCCCACTAGACTGTGACATGCATGAGGAAGGGACTGTGGTGCCACGTCTCTGCTTCATCTCAGCAATACAATTTCTGGCATTTGTAAGTCCTCAATCAATTCTTGTTGAGTGAACAAAATACAGCACGAGGCATTATTATTGTTACCACCTAGTGCACAGCTGTCAGGCAGCTGTTGGGTAGTCAGGGCCTGAGCCTGGCGTGCTCACACCCCCATGTATCATTCAGTATGCTTTTAGTTGTGGCCGTGAGGACTAGAAAAATCATAGTAAAATGGCTCAAGTAATACAGAGAATTAAGGAAATTTCTTGACTCGTGTCTGTAGAGTCCAAGGTTGGGTAGGCCTTAGGGGCCGTGTGCTTCCCCAGTCCCGGAGGTTTATGGGGCCTGCCCTCCACAGCCTCCTTTTATGTCAGCCTTTGGGGCTGTGACCCTTCATTTCCTCCAACTCTGTACTCCCCAGAGAGGAAAACTTCTTTTCCCCAACCATCAAACTCATGCCCTGGGCTGCACGCTGATTGGGCTGATTGGGTCACGTGCCCACCTTTGTGCCAATCACTGAGGCGAGAGAGGATGAGACTCGGCTGATTGGTTTAGGCAAATACGGTCCACCAAGCAGGCTCTCTGTGACCCACGGGGCAAAGTGGAATGGAGTCCAGAATGGGCTGGGTGGGTGTATCAGTTTCCTATTTTTTCATAACAAATCGTCACGAACTTAGTGTCTTAAAACAACACATATTTTACTATCTTAATGGTTTCTGTGGCTCAGGAGTCTGAGTGTGGGTTAACTGGGGGCTTTGGGTCTCACCAGGCTGAACTGTGAGACCTCGGGGCCTCTTCCAAGCGTGCTGGTGGTCGGCATAATTCATTTCCTTGTTTCCTGTCTCTGTTACCTTGCTGGCTGTGGCAGGGGACTACTCTCAGCTCCTAGAGCCGGCCCTCAGGTCCTGGCCACCTGGCCCCCTCCTCTCACAGCATAGCTGGCCACCTGGCCCCCTCCTCTCACAGCATAGCTGGCCACCTGGCCCCCTCCTCTCACAGCATAGCTCTTTGCTTCGTCCAGGCCAGCTGGATACGCCTCTCTGACTTCTTCCATCTCTGACCTCTGAACTCTGTAATAAGAACTCCCCTGATTAGATCAGGCCCACCCCCCAGATAATCTCCCCTGTGATTAACCAAAGTCAGCATATTAGGGACTTTAATTCCATCTGTAACATCTCTTCAGCTTTGCCATATAAAGTAACCTAATCAGGAGAGAGACACTCCAATGTCTTCATAGGTTCTGTCCACACGCCAGGGGAGGGGATTATACAGGGTGTGTACATCGGGGGTGGGAGTCCTGGTGGCCGTCTTAGACTCTGCCTACCAAAAGGGGTGAGCATCACCCATGTTCCTGATCCCCCTGCAGATCTTGTCCAGGTTTCTTGACCCTCAGTCCCAGCTGTGCCCACTGGGACAGCCGTCTCCAAAGAGGGACATCTTTCCCCTTTCTGCCTCTGCCTCTGCCTCTGCTGGGTGCAGACCCTCTGTACTGGACGAAGCATCAGGGTGAGTTAGCAGCTGGAAGAGATGTCAAACTCCAGTGCTGACCAGAACTGCCAGAGGCCGGGACTAACGTTTTCCAAACAAACTGTGAAGTCTTTATATACTAGATGACTTTTTTTGGTGCTTACTAGGTGCTAACTATTGCACTACATATCTTTCCTCCATTATCTAATTGCACCATCCCAACAACCCATGAGACTGTCATTAGTGAGATTTCCATTTTCTTCCTATTTTAAAAAGAAAACAGGGGCTCAGAGGCTAATTTGCCCCAGGTAGTATGGCCAGCAGGTAGCAGAGCTGGGACTTGAACCTGAGGTCCCACAGACCACAAAGCACATGTATTTCACTACTTAGGTAGCAGGCCTGCCCCCAGAACGTTCCAGACCAGGCCACCCAGCTCCACATTTTGCCGATGGAGAAAGGGGGAGGCATAGGTTCAAGGTCCCCACCCAGAAGGTCACCGGCAGTATTGGTTTCAGTTCAAGTCTGAGCCTGGGGCTTGCAGGTCAAATCCAAGTGCAGGGGACAATAGCCGCCTTGCCCCTCTGCATGCCTGGGAGCGCCACGCCTGGGATCTGTTGGGACAGATCTTGCAGGCTTTAGAGAGCCCTCCACAAGGGAAATCCTCACAGGAAAACGGTCCATTCGGTGCCAGGTGGAGAGGAAAATGCTGGTTGCTTTTTAATTTACCTTGTGAAGTGGCTGCTGCTGGGCGTGAACGATGGCCACCAGGTCACGGGCTGAGAGCCAGGCACTCTTGGGGCCCGATCCCTACTCGGGAGGATGTAGGGGGGTTCGAGAACACAGCCGGATATTCCCTGCTGAGACGACATTGCAAAACTCTGAGCACACTCAGGAGCTGGGCTCTCTGCTTCAGGGCATTTTAATTACTCAGAAAACTGGCAGCACGGGAGGCAGGGCTGGGCGGAGGACAGCAGCGGTTTGGCTGGGGTGAACTGGCCCAGATATTGCAGCTGCTTCCAGCTCTGCTCTGCTCGGATGCATCCGGCAAACACTCCCAGGCAATGCTGTCCAATTGAAACAGAATATGACCCACGGATGTAATTTAAAATTTTCTAGTAGCCATAGAGGGAATTGGTAAACTCTATTTTAATGCTATACTTTAATTAAGCTGATATAGTAAAAAATACTATCATTTCAACATATAATCACTATAAAGATGAACCTTTTATTCCTTTTATTGTACAAAGTCTTGCAAATCCAGTGTGTATTTTATACCTGTGGCACATCTCAATTCGGACTCGCCACATTTCAAGGGCTTACTAGCCATAGGCTGTATTGGTTTTCTGCTTAGTACAGCTCTCTTATCACCCGCCTCTGCTCAAAGACCTTCCATGGCTCCCTATCACCCAACCTATTGGAGCCAGCTATGTAGTATGGTAATTAGTGTTTCTGCCTGCCTCTCTCTCAACATTAAGAGTTCTTATGGGGTCTAACAAGGCACTTATTACGCACCTACTGTGTCCTAGTGGGAAGTTCCCTGAGCTGTGTTAATTGTCTTTTCCATCAGCTCTCAATAAGTCTTCCTGGGATACGTTGTGTTAAATGCTTTATGTAATTTTTTTGATTTCTCAGTACAACCCATGAGGGTAGGTATTTAATTTCCATTTTACAGATGGAGATCGAACCCAGATTTGTTGGATTCCAAGTTGTTCTTTCAGCTACATTGTGTCGAGCCTGACACCTTAGCTGGACACATTCTAGGTTCTCAGAAAACATGTATCAGCTGTGTTGAAGTGAAACTATAGTTTCCTGGCTCGTTTTGGGGATGAGCATGTGGAAGTGGCAGGAGGGGCCGGAAATCCCTTGGCTCGTGTGTCCTTCGTGGTCATCGGGATGCTCTATCAGCTTGGGCGCCGGGAGTGCCGACAGCGGCCTCTGCGGGAGCTGGGTGGAGCGGGACCAGCTCTCTAGGCGGCCAGGCAGCAAATTGGCACAGTGAACACCCCTCCCTGCATCAGGCTGATAACTGATGTTCAGCACTGTGGGCTTCTCGAGCCACTGCTACTTGCGTGATGCATGATGCACACTCGTCTATTGCTGAGAGTATTCACACTCGTTTATTGTTTATTGCTACAGAGTAGGACGCTTAGCCTTGGTACCTTATTGAGGGCACCATAAAGATAAAGACGAGCTACTAATAAAATGTCAAAAGAAAATGTCAATTAGGATTACCCCAAAAAGAGAGGCCAACGTTATTGTACATTCTTTTAGTGAATTCCCTCTAGTCAGTCAAATAAATGTGCAGTCCTCCCACTCGGGTATGTGTTTGTTTGCTTTAAAACATTATAGTTACATCCCCCACTTTGGAAACTTCTGGGAACCGGAAACGCCACGTATGGGCTTTGGCTAAGAGGAATGCGAGCCAGCGCTTTGGCTGGGATGAAACTGCCCGCCTGTAGAAGTTATGGGGTAAGCATTCAGAAGCAGGCTGTGCCTTGCTCTGCCCTCACTCAAACACCCTCAGTGGCTCCCTAGGGCTTGCTGGCATCAGACCAACTCCACTCTATACAGAGGAAGGGGAACTGGGCAGGGAACCTGGAGAGGTGAGTTCTGCAGGACCTTGAGCAATTCCCTAACCTCTCTACCCTCTGCTTCCTCTTTAGTGAAACAAGAGGCAGGTCTAGCTGCCCCAGCCCTGAAGCAATGATGATTTCCATAACCATCACCAGGCTCTCCCCTTCCCATCCTGCAGTTCTTCACATCTCCTTCTTCCTGTAAAAAAACATTAGAGCTTCAGTTTATATTTAGGTTGTATTTATTTCTTCTATTTCTGTGTATGTTTGAATATATATATATATACTCTCTCTGTATATAGCTGTTAATAGAGTATAACACATATATGCCTAATAAATATAATAAATAAATACTGATATATAGGTTGGTGATGTGTCCTGTAAAAACTTTTTGCTAAAAATTCTGTATGATTAAAAAAAAAAAGTGGAGACAATTAGTATGAAGAATGAGAACCCTGTAGATGAAATAAATTGGAGTCTGAAGACCTGCTCTAAGATACTGGTCCTCCCTCTGGCTAAATGCATTGCCTTGGGCAGTGTTTGACCTTCCTTGTCCTGAAATAAGGCTAATCTGGTCTGGATAGTTCATTTTAAGGGAGGTTATTCTGAGGGCTGAATTACATAGTGCTTGTGAAACTGTTTGGTAAACTGCATCCTCTATCTAATGAATGGGGCAAAAAAAATGGGGCCATTCACAGGGGGCACCTGCTTACACCAAGGGCTGTGATGGGTTTTATACACTTTGGCTCAGGAATGATCACAAAGCTCCAGAAGGTGGAGGTTATTATCCCCATGAACAGCTCAAGAGAGAACTTCAGAGAGGTGGGGGCTTGGTCAAGGTCACACAGCTAGTGTGTATTCCTGTCTGGTTTTGAGTCTAAAGCTCACGATCTTCCTGTTGTGTCAGACCATGATTTGATCTTCAGAGCTCACACCGTATCCTGTAAATCAGCTTGACAATTTTCTTCGTGTCTCGTTGCCGGCCTAGGATAGATTTGCTCATTTAAGATGGCATTGACCTTATCTAATAAAAGGAATCAGGATCCAAGGAGTCTGTTTAATTCATTATTAAAGATCGTTTCCTGTTATTATCTTCCCTGTAGCAAAATGAGCTGTTAACTCTCCTGTTAGCATAACCCAGCCAGGATTACTAGGAAATTAAGAAAAAAATCAGTTCAGTGATATGTGAGCCGAGCTCAGGGAATTCCCCATCTTCGGTGCATATTAACATTATGCCTTAGAAGTCGAGGAAATGTTCTGTTAAGTGGAAAAAGAGCTGCAGAAATTTTACTTTCAAAAGTCAAGTAAAAAGTTACTTTTTTTTTTCCCAAGTGAAATTAATTTTTGTCTCAGGGCAAGAAAAAGTAAATTAAAATCACACGTGCCACCTCCTCCCGAGGCCCAGTTCCTCCTGGGTTTCCATGCCCGTTGGCTGGAGGTTTGGGTTTCTCTAGCCCAGTTGGGGCCTTGGAGAATGCCAGGCTGCAGCGTTTCTGCTCCTGGAGCCCTTGACTACGGCAGAGTGGGGGCAGCCTGCCCTTCCTTCTACCTGCCTGCCCTTTCAGGTCTTTCCTCCTGGGCAGTTGTTGGCGGTGGAGAGGGGGGCAAGAACTGAGTTCCTGGTGCCACAGGGAGGGCCTGTGTTTCGTGATATGGGGTGGACACGAGGTTGCTGGGACGCTGACCACCTCCCCCTCCACTGGGCAGTGAGGTGTCCGTGTAGACATCGGTGGGCGCAGAGGAAGTGGGGAGCTCCGGGCAAAAGGACTGGGCAGTGAGCAGGTGTTTAAAGGTAGGAGAAACCCAAATGCATGAGAGGCACGAGCTCACAGTTTTGCAGCCCCCTGGGCCCCTGGCTGGCTGTGTGTGTGGGCGGCACACGGCAGCCTGGTCCGGCCAAGGAGCCACTGGGCTTGGAATAGAGGACGTGAGGTGGACTCCTAGCTCCCTAATCTGACAGTCTTGAGGCCTCAAGCCAATCTCACAACTGCTTTGACCATCAATTTCTTCACTTGGAAGATAGAAATTTGCTAACATCCGGGGTTGTGGAGAGGATGGCAGGGCTGGAGGCTTCACCAGCACAGGACTCCAGGGTTTCAGCACAGCTATAGGTGACACTGCTTGGCCAGGGACACAGGAAGCGGCAGCACTTGCAGAGTCCCTACCGTGTGCCGGAAGCTCTACTGGGCTCACGACATAATAGTTATGGCTCAAGTTCTCGTGATTCAGTAATTCTCAAGAATACAGTATTAGAGTTAGAATAATCAGAGTGTCGACACAGTCAGGGATCGTGGGAAGCCCAGTAGGGTGGCCAACTTGTCCTGGTTTGTCTGGAACTTTCCTGAATTTACTACTGAAGTCCTGTGCCTCGGGAACCCCTGCACTCTGGGCACGTTTCTAGGCAAACTAGGACAGCTGGTCACCCTACAGATCTTTGTTTTAGAGATGAGAGTCAGGGTCACAGATGGGCTCAAAGTCATACTTATAGGGTGCAGCAGAGCTGTTTTTAACCTGAGCCCATGATTTTGGGCAAAGATAGAATCCATCCTGGCTCGTGCGTGATCAGGACTCACATCCCGCATGGTGAGCATCCGAAGAGACTAAGTTGCCGTGGGCTCCTCTCACCTGTGGGTATCTGACTTATACCTGTTCTTTGTTAACTCCATTGTCTTTAATTTACAAGAACTGCAGCCATCAGGAAACCTCTGGATACTTTCTCTTTAATGAAACACAATTTGATTACAAATCAGCACAGTCCGCTGGCGGGACAGACTTTTCTGGAGGCTTTCAGCCTTCTCCAGACACTTCAGCATGGTCTCTGCCCTTTGTGTGTCGGGGGTGTCCAGTGGAGGCTGCCGAAGTCCCCTGCCAGGGGAGGGGGCTCCCAGCCCCCAGGCAGCCCATTTGCTAATGGGAGCATCAAAAACACTTTCTCTCATGGATGTGTGGGTGAGGGCTATTCTTTGTGGGTCCCTGGACCCAGTGTGCCAGCAATGCTTTGCAGTTTCGCCACAAAATTTTGATCAGTGTGTAAAATTTTCTTTTTGTTGCAACTGCTGATAGACCCTATTGTGGCCAGTGTCAAGCAGACCAGGTCTGGGACTGGGGTGATTCATTTGGTTGAAGGTAAAAGATGAGAGCCATGAAGCCACAGCACAGGAACACATATGTTTATAAGATATTAGAGAGCTTTGTCTTGTGAATGTTTAAGTGGCTTGGGCAACGTCAGCCCTCCTGAAAACTGCCTTACAGGGGAAGGGCAAAACCTGGTGAGCAGTGTCCTCAGTGTGGCACTTTGATGGAGTGGTGAGACCTGGTTACACGCCGCCAGGGACACAGTGGTACTTAGTGAGCATCATTTGGAGTCTTGTAATCCTGTCCTGTGTGCCAAACAGACTTTTATCACTTAATACCGTGCCTGCCACAGACACCAGAAAGTTGAGAACCACAGTCCCCCAATCCTTATCTCCTTCTGCCTGCTCATGCTGGTGAGATGCTACACTCACCTCCAGCCTCACACCTTCACTGACCCGTGCATCTCCCCCTCCTCCCCGCAACTAGAAGTAAATCACGGCATCGGAACATTGGAACTAACCGGCGGCAGTCTTCCACACAAGGACTCAGCGTCACACCGATGGATTCCTGGACCTAATTGTGCCTGATATTAGCTTCCTATTCTTGAGTGAGTCACTTGGTCTTTCTGAGCTTAGTTTCCTTAATTGGGAAATGGGGTTCATAACCACCCATGTGGGTCATGGTGATGAGTGAATGGGACAGCCCAAAGGAGAGGATTAGAAATTTGTCAGTAGCAAGTGGGCATGGTGAGACCGGGTTAAGTATGGGTCAGCCCTTGGCCAATCACATGGTCTTGGGAGGCCTTTTGGCCTCTCTGGGCCTCAGTTTCTTTAACTGTAGAATGGGGGGGGGGTCAGTGTAGCATCGATTGTGTTGTGATAAGGATGGAAAGACACGCGTGTTCAAGCATTGAGAGCGGTGCCCGACACACAGTAAACTGTAGTCCGGCATGGATGGTGTGCCTTGGATCGGCCGAGGTGGTCCGTACTCTACATACAGTGGTCTTATTATACTGTCTATGTTAGGGCCAAGTGGTAAACTCCTAGATGTTCAGTTGCAGAAAGAGAGAGCAGGACAGGTGGAGTGAGTGGCCCAGGGTTTAGCTCACAGTGAAAGGCAAGGTCAAGCCTGGATGCAGGCTCTGGCTCTTTCTGATTGAGGGGTCAGCCTGGGTCCAGGAGGAGCGTCTTATCTGCACAAGAAGATGGATGAAACCTCCTCTGGTCCTTCCAGTCACCGAAAAGAGGAAGTTGAATGAGGCACACAGGGGGTCAGGTTCCACTCCTCATTATACCATGAATTAGCTGTGTGACCTTGGGCTAGTCACTTCTCCTCTCTGGTCCACTCAGTGTCTCCATTTGTAACATTAGAGAATTGGATTGAACTATCCCTAGAATCTCTCCCTTTTCCTTCAGATTTTCCATGATTTTCTAGGTACCATCTCTTTATTTCTTATTCATATACAATCTTGTTCCAGATTTCATCTCTGTCTTCCAGCTAGAATGCACATTCCTTGAGGCCAAGCATCTTCCCTGGAGGAGTCTAGTAGGTGACCCACACATGTGGGATCGGGGTCTGGGGTTGTGTGAAATAATAGAAGATATACATATTGGTCTCTGCTCCCAGTTCCTGAGCTCCTAAATCCTTCGGGATTTCCTAAGTGGTAGGCGTGTCTTTTGTACTAATGGGGTGACTCTTGGTGGGCTCCTGGGTAGCTTCAGGATGGGGGCTGGTCACCAGAAAGACCAAGCATGATTAGAAGCTGGGAACTTTTAGCCCTACTACCCATCCTCTGGGGAGGGGAAAGGGGCTGGAGATTGAGTTAATGATTGCTCATGCCTGTGTGATGAAGCCGCCATAAAAATTTTCCATTTCCGATTGCACAGCAGTACAATCTGGGGGTGGAAGTAGGGTGAGGGGAGCATGTGGCTCCACCCCATCCCTCGGCTTCTTAGAGGAGAAACTATTTTAATTGTTGGCTACATCCCAGATCTACACAAAAGTGCATGAACATGGTTATTTAAATTCTACTTGTATTTGGCAATGCGAAGATCAGAAAATTTCCATCAAGATAGATAATAGAAACGAAAGCGCGACAGCCAGGGCTCAGCTCAAGAGGCTGCCTCCGTCATTCCATGGTTGGTTGCCTGGATGGGGTTCCACTCCGTTTTGCACAGGAGCGGTGTTTATTCACGCGGATTCCTCTACCATGTTGCCTCTCTGGGTTCCCAGTATTCTTTCTCTCCCTCACTGGTTCCACGCATCCAGCCATAGCTGTCTGTGGTTTCTCTGCTTCTGTACTTGTTTGAAAACAGTGTCAAAGCAAATCTCCTTTATCTCACTGCAAATCCCTCCGGGGCTCCCCACGGTTCCAAGAGTCTCTCTCTCTGCCCTTCTTTCTCTTTTCCTACTTACGATGCTTACTCTCACCGGGGACTTGAATTTCTTGAGGCAGGTCACACAGGCATCACTTACTTTGCAGGGTTAGGTATCAGCCCTGCCTTGGAAGGCACTGATGCTGAGGATGACCTCAGTGGCACACGGACACTTGTCTCCCATCCCTCCTGCTGAATATTTAAGAGATGTTGAGCTTATGGGGAAAAGAAGGAAGGAGATATTTGAGAGGAGGGGCTTCTTGATGTGGGCAAGGTCATGGCCAGAGAATCAGAAGACTTGAATTCCCTTCTGCTCCTAGCTTGCCGAGGGCCATGGATAAGTCATGTCACCACCTGGGACTCAGTTTCCCCATATGCAAAATTAAGGTATTGAGATAATCAAATTATAAAGTCCGTTTCAAGCTCTCAAAGGAGAGGAGACAGGACCAGCTCATAAGGCCCTACTTGGGGTCCCCCATTTCATCATCAAAACTGTCCTTTGAGGAAGGTGTTATCAGCCTCATTTTACAAATGGGGCAACCAAGGTTCCGAGAGATTTATCCCATCCTGTGAAAACATCTCTAAAGCCAGAGACCAAATCCAGATTTCTCTAATGCTAGAGCCCATTTTTCTACTCCAGAGATTTGTCTAGTTCTACCCTCTTAAAAAGTAACACTGTGGTGGGCTTCCCTGTTGGCGCAGTGGTTGAGAATCTGCCTGCCAATGCAGGGGACACGGGTTCGAGCCCTGGTCTGGGAAGATCCCACATGCCGCGGAGCAACTAGGCCCGTGAGCCACAACTACTGAGCCTGCGCGTCTGGAGCCTGTGCTCCGCAACAAGAGAGGCCGCGATAGTGAGAGGCCGGCGCACCGCAATGAAGAGTGGACCCCGCTTGCCACAACTAGAGAAAGCCCTCGCATGGAAACGAAGACCCAACACAGCCAATAAATAAAAAAATAAAAGTCATTTGTGAGACAAATATTAAAAAAAAAAAAAAACTTAAAAAAAAAAATAACACTTTGGTGCTCCTCTCAGGAAAGTTTATTTTCCTGCCCCCATTTGTACAGTGTGTTCCATGTCATGGAGAACTTTTCTTTCAAAAAATTTCCAGAGGACAAGGGATGCGTTATGTCTTCAGTTTTTGGCAACTTCACACAATAACCTTAACAGCCTTTTGGCTTCCAGCTTGCAGGGATGGCATTTCAAGTATGCGTGGTCGTGGAGAGCCTGTGGTTTAACATTTTAAAGGAGGACACTTACCCCCATCTGTCTGTATTGGCTCTTGCCCTGTCCCTGACTTCCTGGCAGTCACCAGCTCTGCAGGGCTCCCCACCTCCCACTCCCCTCCTCTCACAGTTGAGAGGGGCTGTGTCCCCCCTCCCTAGCTGCAAGCCTCGGTTCTATCAGCATGGCCAACAGGCTCCATTGGGCCTTTCAAGCTCACTGGCAATTTGGATGTCAGGAGCTGGGAAAATCAAGCTCAATATTTGATGACATTACAAAGTCAACCTGTTCTCTTTTCATCCCAGATAGAATTAAAAAGCAGAGTTCTCACCAGGACACTCCCCCCAAGGAGGTGGGAGACAGTTGGTCTGGGAGCCACAGAGGGCTGGTGGGGCTGCCCTGGGCCAGGAGTTGGCAAGCTTGGGCGCCGGTTTTGGCTTGGAAGCCAACTAGCTGTTGACCTTGGGCAAGGCTCACCCTCTCTGTCCTCCTGCACGAATAAATGACTGCTCAGGCTAGGAGTACTCTGATTTAGGAACGATGCTATCTTAAACACAGGATCAGCTTGTGGGGATGTTTCTATACCCCACGCAAACTTTAGGAAGGGCCAGGGTTTTTTGAGAGAAGGGGTCGGACGAGCAAGGAGGGGCCCTGGAGACCAGGTGAAGAAGTCTGGGCAAAGGAACCAGCTGTTTGTAGGACCTATGAAAGGTTCAGGATGCCTAGTCACCGTGCTTGGGCTTCAGGTTGAAGTCCAGAAGCTGTGGGGACCTGGATGATGTGGGTGAATCCAGACTTCTAGGATTCTCTAGTTTGATGCTCAAGAGAGGCTCTGGGCTCAGTCACCACCAGACTCACACCTGTCCTGTTGCTTCAGCTTCCCCAGCATCTGTATGTCCCCCACCCAACCCCAGTACGTGTGTAGTAAGAATCTGTGGAACAAGCCAATTGGGCAGAAGCCTGGTTCCAAATGGGGATGTCTCTTCACGCACCTCCAGGATGGCTTTCTTTGACTCAGAGTCTGGACTGGCTGGAAGGAGAAAGCAGGACTCAGGGAGGCATGGGCTGGAGCAGGTGTGATGTCAGGCCACCAACTGCCATGCTGGGCACAGGGCGGGCATCCGTGTCCGGAGGTATATTTGAAGACCGAACAGGAAACTGAGGCAAAAACTCTGTTGTAGGGTTTGGTGACACAGGAGAGCAGTGGAATCCCTAGAAACAGAGGGGCACATCTAAATACCCACAAAAGAAACCTCATTTCATTCCTTAGAGTCATTCGCTATAGAAAGCTGCTATGTTATATTTTGACCCAGAGAATCTCACTTGTTTCATGCAATTATTACCAAATGGAAGTTTTCTGGGAGACCCCAACTGACATGGCAGTTACTGGTTTGATAGAAAGAGATCCTCCTGAATCTTAGAAGAATTTTTGGAATGACTTAGAAATAAAGAAGACTAATGTCACCAGGATCTCTGTATATAGAGGCCTTTAATTACACTGGAGCTGGGAATTCTAGATGATAACATCTTATGAGAAATAGTCCCTCAGATGGGAAGCTCCATTGTGGACCATCTTTGAAAACAGATGTGTTTGGTCAGCTTTCTCTTAGGGTACCATAATCTTCATATGCAGAAAGAGCCATGTTAAGTCATGATTTTCTTTGAATATTTTTCCACTGAATTATTTCTGGCCTGGCTCGGTTCTTTGAAGATCTCATACTAAAGAAACAATGAAAGTTGTTTTCCTTATCAGGCTGTCTAAAGTATGATACAAAACCCAGAAGCCACAAAATCATAAATTCAATTCCATTAAAATGGACTTAGCTAAATACATCATAAACAAAATCAGAAGACAAACAAGATGTTTGCAGGCTATGTCACAGAGGAAGGGCTGGGTTCTCTAATATATAAAGAGATCCTGCAAATCAATAACCAAGGACTGTGAATTTAATAGAAAAATGGGCAAAGGATATGAATGGATTCCATGGTGAAGGAAGCAATACTTCTTAAGCATATGAAAAGTTGCTTAGTCTAATAAGAATTAAAAACTACATTGAGATAATCTATTTCATTTTTCAGATTGGAAAGGATCAGAAAGTTGGAAAATGACAAGCTAGTAAGGGCTGTGTATGTGCGAGTGTGATATTGGTGGTGGTACAAATTGTTATCACTTTTATGGGGTGGGGGGAATTTGGTAACATATTTCTCACTCACGCGTCAAAGTTATAAATGTTATATCCACAAATGACAGTGGTTTTCCACATATACTGAAGTTTCCCTAACAGTATTTCATGGAATAATTTCTCCTAGTACAATATGGAAGAGTTTTTCAGGGACACAGTCTGAAAAACACTGAGACGTGTAATGCATTACATAGTTAGAATGTATCTGGGAGCCACAAACACCATCCAGTTCTTGCTGTAGTGATGTTTGCTGGCCCTCTTTAGAAAGAAAAAACCTCTATCAAACCTCCACCTTCATTTTCTGCTCTTGGAAATGCATTACAGTCAGGAATATGAATGCCAGAGCTGAGAAAATCATTCAAAACCCAGGGGAGCTGCCTGAAGACAGGCCCTGCTCTCCGTGGCTGGGACAAGGAGATGGCAGGACCTTTTCTCTGCAAGAACCTCCCTGGTGTGAGATGAGAGACCAGAGACTTCGCTCGCAGCATTAATTAGGATAGAGGCAACATTTGGAGACGATCTGTTCAAGAAACCCTGCCCAGGACACATTTGCACCCTGGGCTCCGGGGCTGCTCTGTGCCAGGATCCTGGCTGCACGCCCCTCGATGGAATTCTCTGGCAGAACCTCTACAAACTGTGTGGACAAATCTGCCTCTACAGGTTCTCCGCCTCAGCTTCAAGGTGAAACAGGTGATTTCCCTCCCTGCCTCTCTGGGAGCCAGTGAGCAGTAACGATCTGCTCAGTGCTGAGTCGGCACCCGATGGAATTGCCACGGAGCCTTCAGCCCTTTCCCGAAGCAGGCAGGTGAGTAAATACAAACAGGCGAATGAACAGCGGGCGTAGCATCTCCATGGATGGGGTCTGTGGACCAGCTTCGTGCTTCTTCTGCTGCTGCCCCAGGACCCCCAGGGGCAGGGCAGCTCAGGGCTTGTTGGGGTCCCAGCTGTCCCCCTCTGTCCGTTGACCTGATTCACCTTTGCATGCCAGGGAAGGATGTGTCTTCCACCTAGGACAGTGGCCTTCAACCTTGGCTGTGCATGACAGTTGCTGAGGAAAGCTTAAAAAATGACTAATGCCTGGATCTCACCGCCCCCCCGCATAGATTTTGATTTAATCGAGATGTTGACAAAGCTCCCCAGGTGATCCTAATGTGTAGCCAAGGGTGAGAACCACAAGTTAACCATCATTCTGTAGATTTGGGGGCTGTCCTAGGCAGCCTGGAACGCATGGTCTCCCTGATTTAACCTTGGGAGACCCCTGAAAATTGTCTTCTAAGAGTACTTGATTATAGTTGTTTTTTTAAAAAATTTTCTAAGTGGATGCAAACATTGGCATTTTATAGCATTGCAGAGGATTATAGGAGGGTGTCATGAATCTGATTTTGAGTTCTGTTATGTTTCCAACAGCCCCACTTTCCTACTTCATGCGCCTCCCTTCCGAGAAGTGGAGGGGTGAGCATGGTCCAGTATCCAGCCCTTTGAGCTTCCTCTTGTAGTGCTGGAGAACCTCACACCTGCTCCACCTTCTCTGTAATGCACCTCTCCCTCCTGCAGCATCTTGGGCAATGGTGGGTGGAGAGCTCTGGATCTGGCCTCAGCAAACCTTTCTGAGCCTCAGTTTCCTCATCAGTAAAGTGGGGAGTGTACTACCAGCCTCAACATGTTGTGGGTTACATGAGCCCCTCTGACACACACCACTGCGGGGGCCAGCAGATAGCAGAGTACAGCCTCCTGTTCCCTCGCTGGGGAGACAGACCTCTTCCATGGGCCACAGTTTTCTCTGCTAATAGCATGTTCTTAATGGGTGACAATCTCCTGATCCTCTTAGAAATAGCAGATGATAATTCCTACATTGATTAGGAAGAATGAATGACTATTTCACACTGACATGACACTGGGAATAAATCAAGTCTATTATAAATATTAATTTTTTTTATACATAAGCTTGATCTTTGAGCAGTGAAGTAAGAAGCTGAGAGCATGCCTGACTAGTCTACAGATGGAAAGATTGAGGTGCCACCTGATCTAAAAATCTCACAGTAGCTAACTCTGCAAGGAGGGGAAGCGCATGGCATTTATTGAGAATCTTGGGTGTTAGGTGCTTCCACTTTATTTGTTACAACCTTTCAACAACACTGCAGAGGAATTATTATTATCTCTATGTCTAGGCTGAGGAAACGGAGACTCAGAGAGGTTGTGTAACTTGCCCAAGACCACACAGCAAGGTGGCCAACTGGGCTGTGATTCTGAGTCTGCCTGATTCCATAATGCAAGCCCAGATTCCAGTGGAGGGAGACATGCCTTTCAGGCCATGAGCATAATATCCAAATCTCTGGAAGTTTTGGAAAATGGCTGGTTGTTTGGGCTTTTCTTCCTTCCTTCCTTCCTTCCTTTCCTTTCTTCTTTCTTTCATTTTTTATTTTTATGTTTTTAATATTTTTTGAAGGACAAAGCTGTCTTTTTCATTTATTTTTTATTAATTAATTAATTTATTTTTGGCTGTGTTGGGTCTTCGTTTCTGTGCGAGGGCTTTCTCTAGTTGTGGCAAGTGGGGGCCACTCTTCATCGCGGTGCATGGGCCTCTCACTATCACGGCCTCTCTTGTTGCGGAGCACAGGCTCCAGACGCACAGGCTCAGTAGTTGTGGCTCACGGGCCTAGTTGCTCCGTGGCATGTGGGATCTTCCCAGACCAGGGCTCGAACCCGTGTCCCCTGCATTAGCAGGCAGATTCTCAACCACTGTGCCACCAGGGAAGCCCCTGGGCTTATCGTTTTATATCCCCATCCCCATGGGGACCTTCTGGTAAGGAGATATTGTGGCCAAAACATTGACATTTGGGTCAGTGGCTTTGAAAGGTGATGCTTTCCATCTTTGCCCTCGCCTCCCTTCCACCAGCATTTGGTTGGCCTGTGTGCTACACTGGGGATACAGTGTAGAGTCTGTGACATGGTCCCTGCCCTCAAAGAGCTTCCAATTTAGCAAGAGGCCATCTGGGAGGCAGCGTGAGGGATGTGCAAGGGAGAGGTGGCCAGGGGACAGGGTTTGGAGGCTCAAAGATCCACAGCAGGGAGTGTTCAACATTGCACTGCAAGTCAGGGAAGACAGCATGGATGAGGTGATATTGGAATTTGGGTTTGGAGCAAGGTTGAGGTCGATAAGGAGAGAAGGAGGAGAGAGAACACGGGCAAAAGCATGGAAGCACAGAAAGACGCTGTATGTTTGAGAAAGGAGGCAAGTCACCCTGGGCAGGGCAGCAAGTGGCGAGGCTGATGGGCACCTGGGGGGCAGCTAGGGGGCAGCTCCTATGCCTCCGGGACACCACGTGTCCTGACTGTGATGGAAGCAGCCAGCACATCGGTTCTCTCGCTGCAATTCACAGTCAGTGTGCAAAGCTGGAGCAAGGTCCCACAGCCTCATCTCTTCGAATTAGGCTAAAGAGGTGAAATGACTACACTGCTGCTGTTTTGCCAGTTGCCTCTTCTCTCAGGATCCCTCCTGTTAGATCCAAGGAAGATGGCTTTCACACTGCCCACGGGCCTCTTGGATCATTCCCAAGGCCATTCAGTGGGGACTCCACCTCATTGCAGTCGTCAGGAGACCTTTGCTATATTCTAATCATGTTCTTATAAAAAAGTTTACACTGATTGAGAAGGCCGTGTTTGGAAATATATATATTTTATAAATTTATTTTTTACTTATTTATTTTTGGCTGCATTGGGTCTTCGTTGCTGCGCGGGCTTTCTCTAGTTGTGGACAGTGGGGGCTGCTCTTTGTTGCGGTGCGGTGGCTTTTCTTGTTGCGGAGCATGGGCTTTAGGCGCATGGGCTTCAGTAGTTATGGCATGCGGGCTCAGTAGTTGTGGCTCATGGGCTCTAGAGTGCAGGCTCAGTAGTTGTGGCGCATGGGCTTAGTTGCTCCGCGGCAAGTGGGATCCTCCTGGACCCACTTTTTCCAAAGAATATATATATATATTTCTTTGGAAAAATAGGCCATATTTAAATCTTTACCCTGTTGTTGCAGGCTGAACTTTATTAGCATTTCATCTGTGGTTTGGTGAGGACACAAGCTGGCTTGAAAACCATGGGAAAGGAAATGTTGGTTGATTAATTTGTTTTTGTTCCTCACAGTTCTGACACATAGGAAATACTTAAATTGTTATTTTATCACTTTGTGCAAAACCAATCTGAGTATCAGAGAGCTGTGTGGGCAGAATGTGGATGTTTTTGATTCCAGTAGTAGAAGTCAA
This sequence comes from Balaenoptera borealis, assembly GCF_965194805.1. NCBI lineage: Eukaryota > Metazoa > Chordata > Mammalia > Artiodactyla > Balaenopteridae > Balaenoptera > Balaenoptera borealis. The sequence continues at coordinate 19,132,160 of NC_138878.1, forward strand.
ATGTGAAATTCACAGAATCAAGCACACCTGGAGTTGGAAGGACTCTGTGGTCGACAAGTCCAATGCTTTAGTTGAGGGCTGCTGGTGACTGGCTGCCAGCATTCCTGATATATGGTAGATTGATTTCTGCTTGTATACCTCCAGTGACAGGGAACTCAGTACCTTAATATCAGCTCTGAGATATTGCTAGTGGGCGTGTTTAATGATGTCACACAGGAAGTATCACAGCCTCCATGTGTTTCAATTTTGGCTCCAGGGTTAAGTTGGAACAGCCCTTGGCCATAGTACCCAGGAAGCTGTTGCCTGTACCAAGAGAACACAGATTCAGGTGCAGAGGAATGTGGGCTGCCCCCTGACAGTGATTGGGAGGTCACTGGAGTCTGCCCTAAGCAGTAGATATGTAAGCACTCAGGATCTGGGGACCCAGGAGCAAGAAGCAGACGCCCCAGTGCAGGGTGTGTCACAAGAACAATGTGGTTTGTGCAGAAACTTGCAGACCAGATGAGCTTGGAGGGTATCTCCTCACCTGTCCTGGTTAAGGTCCTTGCCAGTCCTCAGAGGGGAAAAGCTGGAGCTCAGAAATCACTGAGTACCTGTATCATTCATTCAACAAATATTTGCTTGCAAGTTTTAGAGAGTGTTTTACAGCAAAGCGTTTTTATGGAATGTGACCTTGGTCATGCTCACCAAATCTTTTTGCTGTCATCTTAAAGTCAGGTGTGAAAGCTACCCTTGGAAGGATTGTAGATAGAAGGTTACAGATGCATTTCTGAACCAAGAGGACTAGGAATTTGGCTGGGGTCTGGAGTCCTGGGTCTTGGGTCCTGGGTCCTGAGCCGGCCGTAGGAGATAAAGGGCTGCTTTCTCATCAGGGTCCCCCAGAGCCACCTGGGATGCTTGTTCACCAAGCACAGATGCAGAGGGTCTGGGGTGGGTCTGGCCTCTGCGGTTTGAACAGGCTCCCCAGGAGATGCTTGTTTGAGAAAGGCTGCCTCTCAGAGCACCGTCTTAACAAGGTACGGCTGTCCTAGGTGTGCCTCATGTCACAAAAGCACTGTGAAAGATGACAAATGTTGCACCAGTTTGCATCCTGTAAATTGGTTGTGTTGCATCCCCCTGCCCCCTGTGCCATCTCTGGTCTACAGAGAGCTATAGTGTCTGAGAATCCTTTTCTAAAGGGCTTGACCCACTGCCAGGTGTCACCAGAAACAAATGCATCACTCCTTTCCACGTTGGCCTGCTCGACGCCTGGAGAAATCTCTTGTCTTGCCCACTGTACCTTGGGAACAGGTGCTGGTCCACAGCTGAGCACATTCATTCCTTACACCTAACGACCTTGTCTGGCCATTTTCTCCATAGTTCAGTCTCTCTCTGCTCTCAGCTTTGGGTCAGAGAGCTGTGACGTCCGATGTGCAGAACAGCCGTCAGAGCCTTGATTAGCAAGAAATGGGTCCCACTTTGCCAGAGCCCGGAGGTGGTGTGAGCTAAGTGGGCTCTGAAGATCCTGCTGGTGAGATGTGCCTTTCTCACTTCAGCTTTTAACACGTCTTGCAGAGAGCGGTGCAGAGCCCCCAGCTGCGGTGGGAGCTGTAGGTACTGACATGTGGGCTAATGTCCACTGCAGTGGCAGCGGGGAAGGGTCACGTCACGGGGAGACCCCTGTGGCTCTGCACCTGGCCACACTTCCAACCTGCTTTTCCCCCTGGCTCCCAGGGGACCTGAGCTCCATACGCCTGCTGAACGTTTAAGACTTTCTGCCTGCCTTGTGTTGTGACTCTGACCTTGGCTGGGTGTTATGGGCTGAATGTTTGTGTCCCCCCCCAGATTCATATGCTGAAATTTTAACCCCCAGTGTGGTGTATTAGGAGGTGGGGGCCTGTGGGAGGTGATTAGGTCCTGAGGGTAGAGCTCTTATAAATGGGATGAGCGCTATTAGAAGAGGCTCTACAGAGCCCCCTTGTCCCTTCCGCCACGTGAGGACACAGAAGACAGAAATCTATGAACCCGGAAGCTGGCTCTCACCACGCATGGAATCTGCCGGCACCTTGACATTGGACTTCCCAGCCTCCAGAACTGGAGAAATACACTTCCTCTGTTAGAAGCCACCTGGTCTCTGATATTCTGTTAAAGCTGCCCAAACAGACTAAGACACCTAGTGAACTTGAGCAGGTGGCTCCGCTTGCTGAGCCTCGGTGCCCGCACGTGCACGGCAAGGCTGCCCACCTCACAGGGCGTTGGTGAAGGAGGGTCATTCCTTCTTTCTTGGCTCGCAGCAAGTTGTGCCGTCTTATCTCCTGCCTGTGAGGACAGCACAAGCTTTATTCATATCTGGGGTTCTTCACTGCATCTAGCTCAGAGACTGGCATTGCACAGGAAACCAGTGGTCAGAGGGAGATCGCAAACCCTCAAAGACCCAGTGGATTCCCCTCCAGGTGGGGAGAGGGGCCTGGCCTGTGTTCACAACTGCGTGAGCTGACTCCGTATACTGGATCAGTCTGTCTTGTGTCACGATGAAGCGCGATGTCCTTCCCAGTTCTCAGTCTTTGGAAGTATCCTCCGTGCTGGTTACAGAGGGGTCCCTGCACACTGTGTCCTCCCCCCGCCCCGCCATCTTGGAATCCTGGGGCCCACTGGCTACCTGGACCTTGGAGTCTAAGGGCCATTTTCATTGTGAGGTCTTAGCTTTTTCCAGCTGTGAGCAAATACAATGAAAACCAATTGGGTAATAATACAACAATGCCTGGGGCCTTCAAAAACATTTGGGGAACTGACAGTGAGTGTTTTAACCAATATTCTTATTTCTTGTAATGAGCCTAACTTGCTGGATAGGTTAAAATGCTATTTTCTCCTGCTGCATAAATGCAGTTTGTATGCAATTGAGCACAAATAAAATTACCGTTTTCGTTTTCATCAAATGGGGAACACGCTGATGAGGACAGTTGAAATGCAATTTATGATTATGTAAATTAAGCTACCTTCAGGACACTAATATGTAGATAAATGAGACTTTCATTATTGTGAATCAAGATGCCATTAACCTTGAAAATTATTTACAGTTGTCACAAACATTCCTTAAAAAGGAAAAAAAGGACGATCTCCAGTTTCGTGGTTCCTTTTTTTTTTTTTTTTTTACTATTGTCCTAATTTTATTTATTATCCAGCTTTATTAAGGTACAATTGACAAGGGACTTCCCTGGTGGTCCAGTGGTTAAGACTCCACGCTCCCCATGCCGGGGGCCCCGGTTCGATCCCGCATGCCTCAGCTAAGAGTCTGCATGCTCCAGCTAGGACCTGGCGCAGCCAAATAAATAAATAAATAAATATTTTAAAAAAGATATAACTGACAAATAATATGATGTAAGTGTAAGATGTACAATGTGAGGATTTAATACACATATAATGTGAAATGATCGTTAAAGTAGGGTTAGTTAATTCCTCCATCACCTCACATTATTACCATTGCTTTTTGTGTGTCTGTGGTGAGAAAAATCTTAAATATATTTAAGATCTACTCTCTTAGCAACTTTCTAGTATATAATACAGTGTTGTTAACTGTAGTCACCATGCTGTACGTTAGATCCCCAGACCTTATTCATCTTATAACAAAGGGAAGTTTGTACCCTTTGACTGACATCTCCTCATTTCCCCAGCCCCGCAGGCCCTGGTGACCACTGTGCTAGGGAGTCTGAGTTTCTCAGACCTTCTGTGGATATACCTGCCCCACGCTTCTTCCTCCCTCTTGTGGCAGAATTCTTATACTTGCCTGCCTTCTCTTGACCCTGCAACACATCAGGCAGGGTACTGGCGTCCTCCCTTTTGCTTTCCCAAGGGTAGAACTAAATCTCAAGTTTGTGATGTCTCCCTGGACTGCAAATTTGGCTGGCCTTCTGGGCTAGCTCCCTAGCCATCTGGCAAAGCTCGCTCTCGCTGCCATCAGGGGTACACACCGAGAGCCGGCCCCAGGCTGGGGTTTTGTTGGGGGGAGGCACATGGAGTACTGAGTGTGTCCATGGACCAGGGGGGTGGATCTGTGTACAGGGTGTTCCTAGTGGCTCGGGGCCAGGCAACTTGATGGAGTCCAGGATCCTTGCTCCTTTAATGCCTTCTGAGGTCCTGTCTGCTGCTCTACCATGCTCTTCCCGTCCTCCAGTCGTGCAGCTCATGACTCAGTTACTCTGGATGGAGTGGGAGAAATGGGCCTCTTTGGCAGTGTCCTGTGCAGTCGGGGAAGTCGAGCACTCACTCACTCACGTGATCTCATTTTCCCCCGTGGGAGAAATCACAGGCCAAGAAGATCTCTCTTGGCACTGAGCTGTGCCACCTTGGGGGAATGGTGACATGGGTAAAGTCAGATTGTCCCTTTTATCCTTTCCACTGCATCCACACTCATATTTTTATTTTTATTTTTTGCTGTGACAGTGGGCTAGAACTTCTCTGCTGGAAACCTGGACTTCCACAATGGGTCTCTCATCTGTGAGCGGTTGTTCTTAATGTTCTCTAGGGGCTCCTGGGCCATAGCCAAGAGGAGGTGGAACCAGTTCATGGGCCACTGCAGGGTCAGTAGGCAGGACCAAGGTTTGTCTGCCCATTACCTAGTGCACAGGTGGGCAAGACTCTCCCCGGTCCTGTGGTGTATGGGGTTGCATCCCACAGCTCCCGCAGATGCACTTTTGTCCATCGATGGGCAGCGAATTGTTGTTGTGTTGAGGGGATACAAATGAGGGACATCTTACTCAGCCACGTTGTTGATGACTTGCTGTTCTCTTTGTGGGTCCCGAGCCGGGTTGCCTGAAGGTTCAGCTCTCAGTATTAAGCTCTCAGGCTTCTAATCACTGTCAGTGCCTTTGTACTGACTTCTTAGGGCTCTGCATGGAACCCAAACAAATGAGACTGGTGCTTTCAGTCTGGGTCCCTCCATGCATTTATTTTCTCCTAGAGAAATTATTTCCCCAACACTTCGCTCCCAAACATCTGTTATTGAGAGGAGCGTGATGTGTAGAGGAGGAAGGAGACCTGATTAGAGTTCTGGTTCTGTCACTCAGTGGATGGGTAACCGTACATCTAGCCTAGCCTTTCTTGGGCCTCAGCTCTCTCATCTGTAAAGTGGGGACGATAAGACATGTTGCATTAGTTAGGATTCTTTGGCTGTAAGCAACGGATTCTGAGTGTAGCTAACTTGAGCTAAAAAGGAATTTGTTGGGAGGATATGGGTGGGGAATTTAGAAAAACAAAGGAAAAACTGAAGAAACTTCTCTGAAAGAACAGAAATCGTGGTGCCCCTGGGGATTTAGTCAGCAGATTTCAGGCTGCTTCTGCTGGGCTGAATGAACAGAGCAGTTTGTTTTAAATTATTGGGGGAGGGGGAAGGGTAAACTGGGACGAAGTGAGAGAGTGGCATGGACTTATATATACTACCAAATGTAAAATAGATGGCTAGTGGGAAGCAGCCACATAGCACAGGGAGATCAGCTCAGTGCTTTGTGACCACCTAGAGGGGTGGGATAGGGAGGGTGGGAGGGAGGCGCAAGAGGGAGGGGATATGGGGATATATGTATACGTATAGCTGATTCACTTTGTTATACAGCAGCAACTAACACAACATTGTAAAGCTATACTCCATTAAAGATGTTAGAAAAAAAATGATTGGGTCACTCTGCTCAAGATACACATTCCTGAGAGGGTGAGTCAGATTGGCCTCATTTGGGTCAGGTGTCTACCTCCGGGCTGGAAGAGGGGGCTTGTTGACCTGTAGTCCCACCAGGACCATGTGTGGTGGATGAGGGAATGAATGTTCCCAGAGAAAAGCAACAGCTGCCTCACAGCATCTTCTTAACCTGTTGTTGAGTGTCCGTGGTAAGGGGCAGAGTCAGGACTTGAATCCAGAGCTTCTGCCCCCGCCTTCTGGGTTCTTCCATCTACATTCAGTGGTCACTCCAGAAGGAAGTGGACAGGGATGGGATCCAGTGACCAGAGCTGGGGGCAGAGCAGGGGCTGAAACTCAGAATCCCAACAGAGCTAGCCCTCAGAAAGAGGAGCTGGCCTGAGGACATCCAGAACCCTGGCTGCTCCCTGCTCTGTTGACCTTGGATGGGCTTGGATGACCTCTGACCCAAGGTGGGTGGGGCCTGGCTGCTCTGTGTAGCGAAGTGGATTCTGTTGTGCTGGGGGGCGCATAGCCTCAGGATGCCTCCAGCTCAGCACTTGGATCAGCACTGCTCAGCTTTGTCTCTGCATGCGTGTCCCCCGGGGAGCTTTTAAGATTCCCCCATCCCTGGGCTGCACCTAACAGTATCAGGGTATCTGGTGGAGGCCGACATTTAAAAGCTCCCAGGTGATCCTCCTGTACAGCCAGGGCTGGGAATTGTTTCTCGGCCGCATCAGTGCAGCTGTAAACGTTGGCTGAGAATCTCAGGCTGCTCAAGATTTGCTGTCTGGGTGGCTGACAGAGTCCCTGCCTCTTAACCTGATTAGTGGGGCATGGGCGTAGCGTGGATAAATCTCAGGCACAGGGAGCTGGCTGGGAGGCGGAGCACAGGCCTTCTTGCCCCTATTCCCAAATCTCTGAGGACCTCTTTATTTACTTAATTTTTTCAAACATCTTTATTGGAATATAGTTGCTTTACAATGGTGTGTTAGTTTCTGCTTTATAACAAAGTGAATCAGCTATACATATACATATATCCCCATATCTCTTCCCTCTTGTGTCTCCCTCCCTCCCACCCTCCCTATCCCACCCCTCTAGGTGGTCACAAAGCACAGAGCTGATCTCCCTGTGCTATGCACCTGCTTCCCACTAGCTAGCTATTTTACATTTGGTAGTGTATATATGTCCATGCCACTCTCTCACTTTGTCCCAGCTTACCCTTCCCCCTCCCCGTGTCCTCTGAGGACCTCTTTTTAACTCTCTCGAGCCCTAGTCTTTGGCTTTGGAATTAAAAGCCAGGGCTTCCCATCTGAATGGAGGGAGCAAAGGGGAAAACCGTAGGATGAAAATATAAACTCGCATCTCCAAGAGCTGTTCTGACACATGAGGTTCTAGATGGAGATGAAAGGGACCGGAATGGATTCTTCTACCCAATGTGGGTCATTCTCGACCCATGACAGCCTTGCCCTCCTAGCTACGGGGTCATCTGTTAGGGCCTCGGGGCAGGACGATGAAGAGTGAGGTGGGGTGGGAGAGGCAGAGGAGAGAAGGCAGGCGGGAGAGCATGCAGGCAGGCGTCACAGCGCTCACCCTCCCTGGTGCTTTGGGCAAAGAGTCAGCATTTCCCTTCAGTCGCAGAGGCGAGGGTCTGACAGTGAGGGATGTGTTACCGGGATCAGCTACATAATGTGTGGGGCCCAGTACAAAATGAAAATGGGGGAGCTCTTATAAAAAATTATTAAGATGGTGATAGCAGAGCATTAAACCAAGTGCAGGGCCCCGTGAGGCGGCACAGGTCAGTCCCACGCCCATGAAGCTGGTCCTGCCTATGACTTTGGAGTTTCACAGGCCCCCAGGACTTAGGAGAGAGAGGGAACCACGTCCCGATGCGGCTGAGACTGGGGGGAAGCAACCTAGTGGTTAGGCTCACTCCTGGGAGGAATGCCTGACCGGGGTCTTGCCCAAGGAGCGTAGCGTCAATCAGTGGGGTGGGCGTGGGGCGAGCATCGGGATATTTCAGACCACGTCCAGGGGGTGAGTTCTGTGGAAGGAAACTCTGACCAGTATGGGGGTCCGGAGATCAGGATCCAGCCTAGAGTGGCTGGGGTGTTGATAAGAAGAACCAGGCAGGCCTTGGGTCCAGGGCCAGTAGGCTGAGCCTCAGAGCAGGCGTCCCTCTCGGGGAGAAATGGTGGGCAAGGTGGAGAAACTGAGGTAGGAGTGAAGGCAAGAGGTTGGGGCATGCCAGGCGAGAGGGAGAAGCAGGGGATTCAGCCCAGGGCTGTGTGATGAGAGCCAGCACCCGCTGCTGTTAAGGAGCCGAAGGGACATCTGTGTTCCATGCTCCTGGGGCTGGGTTTAGATCAAGAGCGTGGCGAGGGCCGGGTGACATCAGCAGAGACAGCTGGGGGGACGATAGGACCCCAGACCAAATGCGTGATCCCCACGTGGAGATCCACCCATCATCTCCCACCAAGTCTGATCACCCTCGTCCCTCCCACAGGGGATGGAGCAAGGAAGAGCAGGTGGGCCTCACCTCCCCCAAACCGCCCCCCCCTCCCCCCTGCCCCAGGGTGCCCAATGACTGAAGGGAGGGAAGGAAGGCGACGAGGAACAGGGGAGACAAACGGCAGGAAACTACCGTGAACTCCAGTCCTAAGAGAGAGAGGGCTTTACCCATCTCTTTAGTGTCACACTGCAGCAGGGGTCAGCGCCACACCTCGTTCCCTTGGGTCCCGAGTGGCCATTTCTGTGCACTTGCTCCTCTGAATTCACTTCCAACAGCGAGTCCCTGTGTCTCTGTCCTCAGCGGGGAGAGGGAGGGCTGCCAGGGGTGGGGAGAGGGGGCTGCCAGGGGTGGGGAGAGGGAGCTGCTGGGGGGTGGATTTGCACCACTGCCCCACCCCCAGCCTTGGGCGGCAGCCCTTCATCAAGGACTGATCCTCCCCCGTGGGGCGTCTTCCAGCAGTGCTTTTCAGATCCCCTGGGATCTTGTTAAAAAGCAGATTCTGTTTTCGTAGGTCAAAGAGAAGCTCAAAATTCTTCGCTGGCAGCAAACCCCAGGCGGTGGTGTTGCTGCAGGACTGTGGGCCACATTTCAGGTACGGCAGGCCTGCTGGATCTTTCTTTCTGATCCTCGTTTCCTTCCGTCTTACTGGTTTTCCTGGGAGCATTTCCTACAAAATCACTTTGTTCCAAATCCTCATCTCACAGTCTGCTTGGAACCGTTCCTGTGATATTCATGGATTCATGAGATGGGTAATGCCGTCCCCAGTTTAACAGATGAGGAAACCGAAGCTCAGAGAAGAGGAGTCGCTGGCACAAGGTCACACAGCCAGTGAGGGGCAGAGAGGGGCCTCCATCCAGGTCTGCCGGACGCCCAGACCCACTCTCCTCTCCCCACAACATTTGTCAGGTGATCCTCCCCCAGTGCTCAGTCTCCTTAACCAAGCCCAGCATCTTGCTTCTTTGTGTACAGGTTTGGAAACCAGTTGGGAGCAGTTACAGACCACCTTGTTGACCACTTCTCAGTCAAGCCTCCAGACCTGCAACCCTTTGCACAGTAAAAATGCACCAAGATCTAATTGCAGCTCCAGTGCCAGGATTCCAGTCCTCCACCTGACATGAAGCACCTCTCAGGGCCCCGTTTTTCTTTTATTTTGGCCGTAAGACAGTTAAGCAATGGGTTCTCCGGAAGCCATTAAATAAGGCAGAGTGTCAGGATCAACAGAAAGCTCTTCTATCCTTTCATCCTTGTGGAGACAGAGCAGAGGTCACACATTGTGTTCTCAGCTCCCGCAGCCCTGCCACCCAATGGCTGGGGAGTGGCTTGGGGCTGCGTGACATCCTGTCACCCCCCGAAACAGCTCTTTTCTATTCCCGGATGAGATACCTTGGCAGATGAAATGGCATCGACATGCCTGTAATGGTAAATACCACCCCAGTTGCCTTCACAACTGTTACTGCCTCAAAGATATTAAAAAGGAGCAAATGTTTAATTGCTGGTTTGGAGTAAACATGCCCATTTCCTAAAAGCTTCTTTTAACTTCACACACTGAAAAGCAGAACATCTGTGGGGTGTTTGGCTGCCCCTCCCAGCCAAACTTCAGTATGAGATTTCTTTTTTTTTTTTTAAATTAATTAATTAATTAATTAATTTTTGGCTGTGTTGGGTCTTCATTTCTGTGTGAGGGCTTTCTCTAGTTGTGGCAAGTGGGGGCCACTCTTCATCGCGGTGCGCGGGCCTCTGACTATCGCGGCCTCTCTTGTTGTGGAGCACAGGCTCCAGACGCGCCGGCTCAGTAGTTGTGGCTCACGGGCCTAGTTGCTCCGCGGCATGTGGGATCTTCCCAGACCAGGGCTCGAACCCGTGTCCCCTGCATTGGCAGGCAGATTCTCAACCACTGCGCCACCAGGGAAGCCCCAGTACGAGATTTCTTAAAGCCGGCTTTTTGGACGGGGGTCCTTCCGCAGGGTGGGGCCGTTTTGGAGTTAACTCAATGGTTCGCACAAAATGAGCACATATCTTGGTGGAAATAACAAATACGACTGCAAATGGGTACAGGCGAGGGCCGGGAGGAGGTAGCTCTCATTGACTGTAGCCTGGGTGCCGGCAGGCAGTCCTCGTTTTATTGCCTCGCTTTAACGTGCTTTTGCAGATCACGTGTTTTTTACAAATTGAAGGTTTGTGGCAACCCTGCATCAACCAACTCTATCGGCGCCATTTTCCCAAAGCATTTGCTTGCTTCGTGTCTCTGTGTCACGTTTTGGAAATTCTTGCAATATTTCAAACTTTTTCGTTACTATTATATTTGCCACGGTGATTTGTGATCAGTGATCTTTGCTGTGACTATGCAAAAAAAAATTATGACTCTCTGAAGGCTCAGAGGATGGTTCGCACTTTTTAGCAATACAGTATTTTTAAATTAAGGTATGTATATTGTTTTTCTTAGACACGATGCTGTTGCGCACTTAATAGACTATAGCAGAGAGTAAACATAACTTTTATATGCACTGGGAAACCAAAGAATTTGTGTGACTTGCTTTATCGCGATATTTGCTTTATTGTGATGGCTTGGAACTGAACCTGCAATATCTCCGAGGTCTGCCTTACAAAGAACCACACTGCATGGAAGTGTGGCTTGGCCACCTCTTTTTAGGTGAGGAGCAGGGGCTCTGGGAGGAAATGGCTTCCCTTTAAATCTCAGGTCAGCCCCTGTGGGCTAAGTGACCTGGAGCAGGTTCCTTCCCCTCCCCCACACGTTGTTTCCTCACCTACACTGGGCTCATGCAGGTGTGCACAAATCACATGGGACAGAAGAGTAAGCCCTGAATCATTCTATCGTACTCTTGCAATCAGTGTGTGACTGTCAGTCTCTAATTCCAGGGCAGGGGAGCCTCTCTCTTCTCTATAAAGCACATTGGTCCATCATCTGGTAACAGCCCTTCCACCCCGTTTGTATTTTTAGTATATATTTTATTTAAGGAGCCAACACTGCTCTGGATCAGATGGCAGCTCAGGCTGTTGATCCCCTCCTTGAACCCGATCCATGACACACAAGGAGAAAAATGTGGAGGTGGATGGATCTTAGAACTGCTCTCAGCTACTGACACGAAGCTGGTGAGACCTGCTGATAAGCAGAAGAGGATTGGGTCCCAGCATGGGATGATCTGGCCCCTTGGAGTGGGAACCAGAGGTGGGTCCTCTTAGCATCACTCCAGTGACCCCTGCTGGGGGATTTGGGTTTTCCATCCCTGTAACTTTAGGCTCTGCTGGACCTCAGGTCCTAGTTCCCAAGGGCACAGGGAGGGATCCTGTAAAGTTACAGCCTTTGCCTGGTACACCAGTAGCCCAAGAAAGGAGTTGTAATACTGGTAGGGGAATAACAGGGGGGTTGTGTTGTTGCTACATAATGGGGGTAGGAAAGAATATGTCTTGAATTCAGCGGATACACTGGGGTACCTCTTGGGACTTGTAAACCTGGAGATAATCATGAACAAGTAATAACAGGTGTGGTACCAGAGTATGGTACCCAGGTCTCGGACCCTTTGAAATGAAGGAGTGACAAGAGCCTAGACCAGTAGAAGAGCTGGCCAAGGGCACGCTAGAAAAAGGGCTAGAGGAGTGTATTAGCTTCCTAGGGCTGCCATAACAAATTACCATAAACCGATGGCTTAAACAATAGAAATTTATTGTCTCACAGTTCTGGAGGCTGAAAGTTCAAGATGAAGGAATCAGCAGGGTTAGTTTCTTTTGAGGGCTTGTGGATGGCTGTCTTCTCTCTGTCTTCATATGGTCTTTCTTCTGTATCCATCTGTGTCCAAATTTCCTCTTCCTACAAGGACACCAGATTGGATTGGGGTCCACCCTAATGACTTCATTTTACCTTAATTACCTTTTTAAAAGCCCTATCTCCACAAACAGTCACATTTGGAGGTACTAGGGGTAAGGATTTCATCACATGAATTATTTGGGGACAGAATCCATCCCACAACAAGGAGGTTCATGATGAGCATCAATTAAAACCTCAGGACCAACTGCCCCAGTGGGATCTGTGGCCTATCCCACTAAACCATCTGTTGTAAGTTTGTTTGTTTATTTATAAAAGAAATTGTGACCAGTCACTGTTACCCACCCAGATTCTTGGACTCTTTAATCAATAGAAATTGGCAAGAGGCTAGAGGAGAAATTCAGGCAAGGCTTTACTGGGACTCCTGCTGCAGCATGAGGAAGCCAGGACAAGAAACAGATGCCCTTCCTTGCTCCCGGAGGGAAGGGAGGAGAGCTGGCTCCTTAAATGGGGTGAGGGTGGGTCAGGCTGGAGGAGTGGCTTAGGTGGTCGGCTCACCCTGTGGGTGGTCCTGTGTGCAGGGATCGTGCCCAGTACCCCGCTTTTGCTCCCGACACCTCAGAAATGGCAGTTGGGTTTTGGCCTTTTTGTATCTTATTGTTCATACTTTGCCCCAACTGTGCATGCGTGAGGTTACTTTGAGTCCCTTATAGTTTCTTTGTATTCTGTTGCTCAAGGAGACCTTTGTCCAGGTGCAAACACTCCAGGAAAGGGTCCCAGGTCCCAGCCTGCCTTATCACCACCTTGAAAAATTCAGGGACAGAACAGAATGAACTTGATGTGGAGCAGGATTGGATCTGAGCGGTGCAGGGGGCCGTGGACTGCAGCAGCTGCTCTCGGAGCCCTGCCCGTATTCCATGGGCACTCAGTGTTCTCAGGCACATGGATGGCTGCCCGCTGCAAGCACCTGTGATGCCCTCCCCAGGGCTTCCTCTGGCATCTCAGCTTGTGCTCGGGACAGGCGGGAAGTGCTGGGAGTGGCACCCCCAGGGTCGGCCCTGGGCCAGTGAAGGAGTTGGAGAATAGATAAACTAGCTTCCTCATCCTCAGAGTGGATGGAGGTGTGGGACTCTAAGGTATGCCCTACACCAGGGGCCCCCAACCCCCAGACTGCGGACGGGTACCGGGCCGCACAGCAGGAGGTGAGCAGCGAGCGAGCAAAGCTTCATCTGCTTTCATCTGCTGCTTCCCATCGCTCGCATTGCTGCCTGAACCCTCCCCTCCTCCCCTGCCACCTGTCTCTAGAAAAGTTGTCTTCCATGAAACCGCTCCCTGGTGCCAAAAAAGGTTGGGGACCGCTGCTCTCCACTGTCTCCGAGAGGCCATTAGGGGGATGGAGCCCCAGTAACCCACAGAGTAACCTACTTATTCATGTACCCTGTATTGGCTTGCTTAATCTCCTTACTGCTCATTTCCCTGCTCTCCTACTGGTAGTTCTTGGGATCATTTCCCAGATAAACTACTTGCGTTTAAATCCTGTGCCAAGGTTTGCTTCTGGGGGAACATCAGTGAAGACAGGAAGAGGAATGGAACCCCATTTGAGTGCCTGCCACGGGCTAGGAATTGTGCCAGCCCCTTCACCTCCTCATGTCTTTTGATCCTGTGAGGCCAAATTTATCATTCCCATTTTAACACGCGAGAAAACTAAGGCTAAACAATTTTCTGGGGTCCCAGCACCCCACCATGAAGTGGTGGAGCCAGGATTTGTCTCTGATGATGGAGAAGTCCCGGTTCCAAAGGGCAGGTAGCGACTGTGCTGGGCCAATCCTGGGCCTAGGCGTCAGGAGCCCTGGGTTCAAGTTTCAGGCATGGCAGTTACGTGGACAAGTAACTTCCCCTCTCTGGGCCTCAGTTTCCCTATTTGTGAAATATAGGAATAGGGTTAGAACATTTCTGAAAGCCCCTCTGGCTCATTCTTTACCTTCCTCAACACAGGTCTCAGATGTGACTTCGAGACAAGGCCTTAGAGGCTGTTCTGGAGGATTTAACCTCTTAACTGATCTCTGACTGAGCTTTATTGACTGTCAGATGTTTAAGGATTATATGGATTATCTCCCTGCAATAAGACAGAAAACGTAATTCTCCTAATTTCATTTGACTCTCTAGGAAAAGCAAATTTTTTGCCTGCTCTGAAATGTCATTGGGGGGAAAATCATTGGAATTCATTGATAAAACTGTAATCTTTCCCCATATATTTCCCACGGATGTCATATAACTCTTTCTACCAGACAGTTTCTATAGATTTAATGAAGAAAATGAAGCAGGTAGGAGGGAGGATGGCAGCAGATTAATGGTTGCTTAGAAGATTATGCACAGATGGCAGCTGATAATGTATGGGAAGTTGGCACATGGATTCTAAGGGCTTTCTGTGCGCCAGCACCATACTAAACATGAAACCCACAGGACTTGGATGAGTCATCTCATTTCTGAGCTAATTCTGAGAACTATCTCCGTTTTTGAGATGAGGGAATTTAGGTTCAGAGAGGCTAAGCAGTCAGAAAAAGGTCACACAGCCAATTGGTGGCAGAGTTGCAAGTTAGACCCAAGTCTAGTCTTGAAGAGTGAAGGCTTTGGAGCAGGAAGATGACTTAGATTTGAATCTTTCACCAATTGGTTTGTCATCATGTGATCCTCAGCAGGCCACCTGGCCCCTTTGAGTCTCAATTTCTTCATCTCAAAAGTGAGACTAACACCATTAATTGGGATACTGGGTATGTATTCAATAGCTGTGAACACAGTTTTAGGTATGTGGAAAGTGCTGTGACATTATTCTGCCCCTTCACCCCCAGAGTTTCTCTGATATCAACCTTCTCACCCCACTCCCTTATCCACTAGTAAGGTAATTCTGGCTGCCTGGTATTTCCCTGTGGGTCATTCACACCTAGAAGCAAGACCTTTGTCTTACCTCTGCTGGCAGTCTCCTACCTGTTTGGTATTTGCAACCACAGAAGGGTGTGCAAGTAGTTACCTGCACCGGATTCTGGTTTTTCTTGATGACATTTTTACCATATTTCCATCTTAGGGCATCCTTGTCCTGTTCTGGTATGGTCAGTGGTGTTGGCTGGTCTCGGTACTTTGGGATCCTGTAACTATTCACTGCCACCCAAGTTATCCATCCCCATTGCTCCCAGCATGCAGTCTCCACTCCCTGTCTGCTGAGATTACTGCCCAGGCCACACCACCTCCGCCCCTTGCTTAGGAACCTGGGCTCTAGTTAGTGACTGTCAGAAGGTTATTGACAACCATCCTTTATCCATCTGCCATGAGACCCCACTATTAGAAAGTCACTTGTTTCGTTAAAGGTAAGGTGTCTCCTATTAAAATGCAATTATCTCTAGGGTATTCAAATCAAATTCTATCAACCATCCACACCTTAGCAAGAGATATCTTTAAGGAATGGGCCCCAGAGTGGGTAAGATGCTGGTGGTTCTGAGGAAACCTCAGCTCTCTTCATAACCTCACCCCTGACCCTTCCCTTACAGTTGCCAGGCAGATCTGGGGACTCAGAGCAATATCAGGGACCATGTGTACAAGAGGATACAGTTAAAGAGGGAGAAGTAAAACTAAACATAGCCCCGAACTCAGAACACTCTGGGCCTCATCCAACCTCCCACCCAGTGTTTACTGTAGAGCATGACAGGCCAATTTGAGAACCTCATTGAAACTGGGAGAGATTTTGTTCAGCAGAGGGACCGTGCAAGGGAAGCAATAGGGAACAGATTGCTACCCCTAGGGACTCTTAAAGCTAACCATCTAAGACCCCTTGCAGGATAGGGCCCATACTCATGAGAAACTGCTGACTGTGGAATCAAAATTGAGCAAGAAGGGGACAGTAGAGATGGAGTAGATAAAGTCCAGATAAAAGTGGGAGGAGAGAACAGAGCCGGGAAATCCCAGAGAGCAAGCCGCATGCTTTTGAACGCTACACAAAAGAGTAGAAGAAAGATCCCTAGGAAGTTAATATTTCTAGCTTCTGAACAATGCCTCCTAAAAGTTCAGGAAAATTATTTTCACATAAAAAGGGCCACAGAAAAGAATCAAGATGAAATCCAGTACAAAGCTGTTATAAGAAAACAAGAGAATAAGGAGCAGAATAACATTTCCGCAGGCAAAGAGACATGCCATAAAGTAGAACAAAGTGTAACTTTCTATTTCAAGTGAATAAAAGACATTATGATACAAGATATAACATAATTAGAAAAACTCAAAGTGAGAGAACTCAGGAAAGAATTAGAAAAAAGAAAAAAAAGACTAAACTGTAAGGAACTGAAAAGAATATAAATGTCTTAAGAGAAATAGAGGGGCTTCCCTGGTGGCACAGTGGTTGAGAATCTGCCTGTCAATGCAGGGGACACGGGTTCGAGCCCTGGTCTGGGAAGATACCACATGCCGCGGAGCAACTAGGGCCGTGAGCCACAACTGCTGAGCCTGTGCGTCTGGAGCCTGTGCTCCGCAACAAAAGAGGCCGTGATAGTGAGAGGCCCGCGCACCGCGATGAAGAGTGGCCCCCGCTTGCCGCAACTAGAGAAAGCCCTCGCACAGAAACGAAGACCCAACACAGCCAAAAATAAATAAATAAATAAATAAATTAAAAAAAAAAAGAAATAGAAGGTGACAGGAGAGAGAAAAATCAAAGAGAAAGGAAAATAGGGCTTCCCTGTTGGTGCAGTGGTTAAGAATCTGCCTGCCAGTGCAGGGGACATGGGTTCGAGCCCTGGGCCGGGAAGATCCCACATGCCGCGGAGCAACTAAGCCCGTGCGCCACAACTACTGGGCCTGCTCTCTAGAGCCCGCAAGCCACAACTACTGAGGGCTGCATGCCACAACTACCGAAGTCCACGTGCCTAGAGCCCATGCTCCGCAACAAGAGAAGCCACTGCAATGAGAAGCCTGTACATCACAACAAAGAGTAGCCCCCGCTTGCCACAACTAGAGAAAGCCCGCATGCAGCAACAAAGACCCAATGCAGCCATAAATAAACAAACAAACAAATAAGGAAAATAGGGAAAAAAAAGGTATTCAAGAGAGATAAATATTGAAGATAAGCAAAGACAATCCAACACAGGAACAATAGGAGACCCTGAAGAAGGAAACCAAGGCAAAAGAACAGAAAAAAACCTCTGGAACCATAATTCAAGAAAACTTTCCTGGGACTTCCCTGGTGGTCCAGTGGTTTAGATTCCACCTTCCAGTGCAGGGGATGCGGATTTGATCCCTGGTGCAGAACTAAGATCCCACATGCCGTGTGGCAACTACTGACCCCACACGCCATAACTAGAGAGCCCATGTGCTTCGGAGCCCGCTTGCCACAATGAAGAGCCTGCACGCTGCAACAAAAGATCCCATGTGCTGCAACTAGGACCCGACGAAGACATAAATAAATAAATAAATAAATATTAAAAAAAAGAAAACGTTCCTAAAAAAAAAAACATTGGACTTAAAAGTAAAGATTGAAAGTATGTTTCATATTTTCTATTCCTGAGAATATTGACACAGAACTGTCAACTCCAAGACATATTCTAATATAATTACTGGACCCTAAAGAAAAGAAAAATCCTGTGGGTATCTAGGCCCAAAGACCTAGTGACTTTAAAGGAAATGAAATTAGCTCATCATCAATTTTGGAAAGTGATACTTAATTTCCCAGGAGAAAATGGTTAGTAACATTTAACGTACTTGAGGAAAGTGTGTGAGCCAAGGAGCTTGTGTCCACCAACCCTGATGTTCAAGTAAAAAAGGGAACAAACTGTTATCTGTATGCAGGAATGCAGGAAATTTAATGCTTTTGAGGACTCTACTAGCAAATGAGCTTCAAACTGCCCAATTAACTAAGAAGACATTAATATAAGGAATTGTGGTAAGCTTTAAGTATAGAATTACTTGCAGAACTAACAAAAAATAAACAATTAATGGGAGAGAGAATAGTCTGTAGTGGCTAAATTCTCTGACAGTGTAAATAGATTGCAGCTATAAAAGTGCGAGGAGAATAAGAAGATAAAATTGAAAAAAAATTCTTTTTTAAAAAAATTTTATTGATGTATAGTTGATTTACAATGTTGTGTTAATTTCTTATGTACAGCAAAATGACTCAGTTGTGTGTGTGTGTATATATATGTATATATATATATATTCTTTTTCATATTCTTTTTTCCATTATGGTGTGTCACAGAATATTGAATATAGTTCCCTGTCCTATACAGTAAGACCTTGTTGTTTATCCATCTTATGTATAATAGTTTGCCTCTGCTAATCCCAAACTCCCATTCCTTCCCTCCCTTATCCCCCCTCCCCCTTGGCAACCACAGGTCTGTTCTCTATATCTGTGAGTCTGTTTCTGTTTCATAGGTATGTTGATTTGTATTGTATTTTAGATTCCACATGTAAGTGATATCATATGATATTTGTCTTTCTCTTTCTGACTTCACTTAGTATGACAATCTCTAGGTCTATCCATGTTGCTGCAAATGGCATTATTTCATTCTTTTTGATGGCTAATATTCCACTGGATACATGTACCATTTAATCTTCTTTATCCATTCATCTGTTGATGGACATTTAGGTTGTTTCCATGTCTTGGCTGTTGTAAATAGTGCTGCTGTGAACATAGGGGTACATGTATCTTTTCGAATTATAGTCTGGTCTGGGTATATACCCAGGAGTGGGATTGCTGGATCATATGGCAACCCTATTTTTAATTTTTTTGAGGAGCCTCCATACTGTTTTCCATAGTGGCCGCACCGAAAAAAATTTCTTTTTAACTTTCAGTAATCATATTGGTGATGGTAGTATTAATATTATTACTCTGAAATTATTATGTATGTAATGTGCAATAAAACAAAGAAATAATTATGAGATATTCAGATTCTATCTTCTCCCGAGTCTTTAGAATCATTATTGTTTGTGTGGAAGAAAGAAGACACAGATGTAATATAAAAGTGGTTGTGTGCAAACCCCGTAGTCTTGAATTCAAATCAGAAGTGCCAGTCAGTATCTATTCATGTTATGCACATCTGTTCATATCACTTTTGCTAGATAGGATGAGATATAACTTATCCTTTAGATCCTTTAGATGGCTGAAGAATATTCAGTTATATGGTTTTACCACAATTTATTCAAATATATATATATTTCCTCCCAAAATTTTACTATTACAAATCATGTGGCAATGTGTTTCCGAGTATATGAAAGAATATTTTTGAATGAGAAATTCCTAGGAATAGAATGCAGCGTCAAGGACTATGATCTTTGAAGTGTATTATATAATTGCCTTCCAAGGAGGTTGTATCAATTTGCA
This sequence comes from Balaenoptera borealis, assembly GCF_965194805.1. Taxonomy (NCBI): domain Eukaryota; kingdom Metazoa; phylum Chordata; class Mammalia; order Artiodactyla; family Balaenopteridae; genus Balaenoptera; species Balaenoptera borealis. Next base: position 19,151,448 of record NC_138878.1, read on the forward strand.
TTTCTACTATGAATGGCTGAGAGTACTGTCTTCCCACAATCTCATTAACCTATTTTCAGTCCAATGGGGAATATATTGCTTTGATATATATTTATTTGATCATAAAGAGAATCTTTTTTCAAGTTTATAGGCCATTTGTATTTCTTCTTTTGTGAATTGCCTACTTAAAATTTGACTCATTTAAAGTCAAATGCTTTTATTGTTTATTTGTAGGCACTTTCGACATATTAAGGGTGTTTATACTTTTTCAGTTGTACATTTTGTAACTATTTTCTCTTAATCAGGCACTTATTTTAATATAAGAGACTTAAAATTTTTATGTAGCCAGACTCGTCAAACCCATTCCCCTTTTAATGACTCCTGGATTTTCTGTAACATTTAAAAAAATGGTCTACTTTACCTCCAAGTCATAATAATTCTCTCATATTTCTTCTAGTAGTTTTACAGTTCTTTATTTTACATTTAGATTTTTAATCCACTGAAACTTTATTATGTGTGGAGTGAAATAGGAATGTATGCATGTATGTATCCTATCTATGAATCATCTATCTATCTATCTATCATCAGTCTGCCCAACAGATAGGCAACTTTCCAACAACCTTCAGAAAATAGTCTATCTATTCCCCCTTGATTTGAAAAGCCACTTTCTACTCACTAAATTATCGTATGTAATAGGTGTTCTTTATACTTCATTATGTTACACTGATCTAAGCCTGTATCTTTGCTGGTACCATAGTCTTTTTTTTTTTTTTTTTTTCTTAATGATGAGGGACAAGAGTTTGTAAAGTTTTTTTCTGTTCACGTATGTAAATGGGCCAAGACAACAGACAGACCTTGTTATATCAGCAATCTGCTCTATAAATCCTAGGCTCCCATTCCAGCTCATCCCTCTGGCTTCTTGGGTCCCCTTTTTGGCGTCCTGGTTCCCCTTAGCCTCTCGGTCTTATTTATCCCTCTAGGGGCCATTTCAGGTATTTCTATACCCTGACCAAATCTGTACCAAACTTTGAATTATTTTAGATTAATATACATTTCAACATTTGGAACTTGCTCTCAAGTTCCCTGCAGTATTATTCTTTCACATATGTCTTCACTATTCTTGGACATTTGCTTTCCAAATGACCTTAATGATCAATTTGTTAAATTAAAATAACTATTAGGATTTTGAGTGAAATTGCATTATATTAATAAATTAATTTGGGCAAGAGTAAAGAAATATACAGTGTGTATCTTCACATCCAAGAATATCATCTCTCACTCTAGGTCTTTTGAAAAATGCCTTTCAGTACATTTTCATAGAAAGTGCTTGTGTTTTTCTCATTAAATGTATTTTTAGATGCAATATAATTGCTGTGGTATTTTGAATGTGGTTCTGCTTTCCAGTATATATATATTTTTCAGTATGTTTTACAACTGATTTCTGCTTATATAAAGTTAAGTTATCACATTGAAAAATATTTACCCCCCCCGAAAGCAGGAGGCAGAGTCCATTCTTGTGGAGACCTTGAGGGATGGGAAAGGTGGGCTGGGGAAACACCTCTCCTGGGAGCATCACATGTGATTTTCTTCTCTTCTCCCACATTTGAGGGCTGGCTCTGTTACAAGGTGAGCCTCATTCCAGGGTGGGTTTTTCCCTTGCTTGAGCCTTGGATACCACTAAGTCAGCACGTCAGCTCACTCAGTGACCTTCCAGAATCTCCAGGCACCTGTGAGATTTATAACAAAATGCTACTCCTCCCTTTCCCAAGCCTCCCATCCTGTGCTCAGAGATGAGGTATCCATGGCATTACTGGTGGCCCAGAATAGTATCTATTTGCATCACACAAGTCAACATTTAATATGTACTATGTAGTCTTTCTTGATAAAACTTTTAAGTATACTTTATGGCAAGAGAGTTTAGATATTTCCTATAATATTAGATACTTTCAGGAGTTCTGGGGTAGGGAATATGCCAGCTTATTATACCTCGTGTTGCTAATTCCCTGTGGAAATTGGTACAAAATTGCACTGACATGGGCGGGACAAAACCTTAGGTGGTAAGTGAAGACATTGGGGTCTGTATTTACACACACACACACACACACCCCTTCCCTGGCTTTCGGGTAGGCTCAGTACCCAGCAGGCCTGAAGTCATGTACAGAGCCTTCACAATGTATAACTGTCTAACAAGTTGTACAATTTGGTTTAATGGGATGTCTGATGAGTAACACATGGTTGTTTGTCAACTAAAAGTATGTTGAAGACCTTTCAGCAAACCAGGGGAGACATCTCTTGTGTCGCGTCTCACAAACAGCTGCGCCCTGCCCTGGGTACACATAATTGCTGAAACTGATTGGGGAGGGCTGGAAGTGTTGATGCTGTCGTATTAATTTGCTCCATAAATCAACACATGAACTTGACAGCCCTTTAAAATCTTTATCATCGTGCATTTATCTTTTCTGTTCGGAAGGAGCCTTATCTGACTTCGATCCAAAGCAACTTATATTCATTAAGCAAATATTTCTTGAGCATTGACAGGTGATGAAGATTAGTATTGGCAGGGTCTGGGACCGTCTTCAAGGAGCTCACAGTCTCACAGGGAAATAGACATACAAGCAAAAAATTGCAACTTAAGTGTGATCAGGGCGGTGATAGGCATTGAGGTAGTGTTGCTGCAAAGATTCATTCATTCTTCAGTCATTCATTTATTCATTCCACAAAGACTAAGACCTGCTAAGATAGAGGTGTGGCCTCTGCAGACACAGGACACAGTGCCTACTTCAGAGAGCTCAGTCTAGGGGCAAGAAAGAGACATACAAATGGATTATAAACAAATATAAGCTATGGCAATCTGTAGCGGGTATGGTGGGGCAGGCCAGAGCAGGGAGAGGTCATCTCATGTAGGGGAATCAGGGAAGACTTAATAGGTGAAGTGGTGCTTGAGTTAAGTCTTGAAAGATGGGCGAGTGTTTATATCCTGGGCGGGTGAGGAAAAAAAATCAGTGATGGGAGTGGCATGTGCAAAGGCCCTTTTTTGGGGGGGGGTGGGCGGTGCAGAGAGAACAGATTGTTTAGGACCAGGAAGTAGTGTGGCACGAACTGAGCATGGTGTGAGGCGGCTGTGGTGAGAGGGGCGGCCAGAGAATCAAGTGCAGGTCACATCATGAATGGTCTTAAACGCCCAGCCAGGGAGCCTAATGTTTTCCCCAAACCTCATTCACAGTCAAGTCCCAGCTTTGCTCTTCCTTCCTCGCATTAGAAATGTCAGCTCTGATTGTTTATGTGATGTAAAACACAAAGCAAAGTCTCAGGCTTGAGAATACCATGCACATGAAATAGAAAGCTTTGAATTAAGTTTGATTGCCTGTTTATGAGTTTTTTGGCTTGCTTATCTGTTCACTTTTTTTATCAGGCCCCACCTTAGAACTAAAGAATCAATCTGAATATTAACAAGACATTCCCTCCTCCCCCCACCAGGTGATTCGATGCTGAATTAAGTATGAGGAGCATTGGTCCCCCAAAAGAGCCAGGTAAGTCTGACTTCAAAATTTCTCCTCTTTCTAAGACCTCATGTTGCTCTATTTTTGGTTACCTCCCAGGTTTATTCCTAAATATCATGAACAGTTTTGGCCAGGAATAATGGATCTGTCGTCAGAGGGTGCATATTTCTACCTATAGTGTGAGTTTTGGGTTTAAAGTGCTGATACGGTTTGTGACTGATCAGAATGGAAAATAGCACATGGGGCTCCCAAATTTGTAAGGCTATGAAAAAGTCTTCATGGAAAATAGAGTAGAAAATTCTTCATTCTAACACAGATTCAAGTGGTTTCTTTTTAAGCTTTTTTTTTTTGATGTGGACCATTTTTTAAAAATATTTATTTATTTATTTTTGGCTGTGTTGGGTCTTCGTTTCTGTGCGAGGGCTTTCTCTAGTTGCGGCAAGTGGGGGCCACTCTTCATCGCGGTGCGCGGGCCTCTCACCATCGCGGCCCCTCCCGTTGCGGAGCACAGGCTCCAGACGCGCAGACTCAGCAATTGTGGCCCACGGGCCTAGTCGCTCCGCGGCATGTGGGATCCACCCAGACCAGGGCTCGAACCTGTGTCCCCTGCATTGGCAGGCAGACTCTCAACCACTGCGCCACCAGGGAAGCCCCGATGTGGACCATTTTTAAAGTCTTTATTGAATTTGTTACAATATTGCTTCTGTTTTATGTTTTGGTTTTTTGGCTGCAAGGCATATGAGATCTTAGCTCCCGGACCAGGGATTGAACCTGCACCCCAACATTGGAAGGCAAAGTCTTAACCACTGGACTGCCGGGGAAGTCCCTCAAATGGTTTCTTATGAAAGAAAATTCTGATATTAAAAAGAAACCCATACTGGGCATATACCCAGAGAAAACCATAATTCAAAAAGACACATGCACCCCAATGTTCATTGCAGCACTATTTACAATAGCCAGGTCATGGAAGCAACCTAAATGTCCATCGATAGATGAATGGATAAAGAAGAAGTGGTACATATATACAATGGAATATTACTCAGTCATAAAAAGGAACGAAATTGGATCATTTGTGGAGACAGTTGGGTCATTTGTAGGTCCATTTGTTAATGGACCTAGAGACTGTCATCCAGAGTGAAGTCAGAAAGAGAAAAACAAATATTGTATATTAACACACATATGTGGAATCTAGAAAAATGGTACAGATGAACCGGTTTGCAGGGCAGAAATAGAGACACAGACGTGGAGAACAAATGTATGGACACCAAGGGGGAAAGTGGCGGGGGGAAGCGGTGGTTATGGGATGAATTGGGAGATTGGGATTGACACATATATACTAATATGTATAAAATAGATAACTAATAAGAACCTGCTGTATAAAAAAAATTCAAAAAAAAGAATAAAAATAAAATAAATAAAAAGAAACCCAATCTTATCAAGCCAATTTATTGGGCAATGTTTGCTGACGTTGCAAAGTATTTTCTTCTTTAACTACTCAGTGTGCTTACTTATTCATTGATTGATTGATTCATTCATTCCACAAACATTTGTTGCCTGTGCTGTGTCCTGGAGACAGAGGAGTAGTACATGGTCACTGTCCTCAAGGAGTTCATGATCTGGAGGAAGAGACAGATAAAACACTAATTACAACCCAATGTCATACGTGATAGATTACAGCCCTTTTGTGACACAGACTTTTCTGCTGGTCCCAATTTCAAGCATTTTGTTTAATGTGTAGACCACATACGTGAGGGTCTCAAAAAGTTGTCAAATTTGTGTACTGTCACCTTAGTTATATTCTAGTTATCAACAAAGTGCTTGGGAGTAGAGGAGTGGTACAGAGAAAGGGGTAACTTTGCTGGCTGGTGACAATTCATAGGGTTGATAACCTTCATTCACTCATTTGATAGATCTTTACTGAGGCAGGTATAGGAGTGGGGGACCGGGGGATTGGGCAGATTCTTGCAATATCAAGTATAACCTGTGGCAGAGTAAATGTCTGTCAATACATTTTTTAAAAATAAATTTATTTATTTTATTTATTTATTTTTGGCTGCATTGGGTCTTCGTTGCTGCACACAGGCTTTCTCTAGTTGCGGCGAGCGGGGGCTTCTCATCGCAGTGGCTTCGCTTGTTGCAGAGCACGGGCTCTAGGCACGCGGGCTTCAGTAGTTGTAGCACGCGGGCTCAGTAGTTGTGGCTCATGGGCTCTAGAGCACAGGTTGAGTAGTTGTGGCGCATGGGCTTAGTTGCTCCACGGCATGTGGGATCTTCCTGGACCAGGGCTCGAACCTGTGTCCCCTGCATTGGCAGGTGGATTCTTAACCACTGCGCCACTAGGGGAGCCCTGTAAATACATTTTTGATGGTGGTTTTTGTTTGAAAAATCTGAATGACCAAGGGGGATTGGGGATTAGGAATGAACAAGATATCCTTGGTTCCTGTCCTTTGTCTACCAGAGAAGATGCTGCTAAATATATAATCAGGTGATAAATCAACCAGTTCTGCTTGTGACAAACATTTGGGGGAGGTGGAGAGTTCTATGAGAGTATGTGATGAGAGAGGTGACCCAGCCTGAAGCGTCAATAAATGCTTCTCTGATAACTGGAAATGTATAGTCTTTGACTTACATCACCCCATTTCCTCCTCCCCCAGGCCCTGGCAACCACTACTCAATTCTCTATTTCTGTGAAATAATTTGTGTGTGTGTGTGTGTGTGTTTAGATTCCCATATAAATGATATCATACAGTATTTGTCTTTCTCTGTCTGATGGCTTATTTCACTTAGCATAATGCCCTTTAGATATATCCATGTTGGTGCCAATGGCAGGATTTCCTTCTTTTTATTGGCTGAATAATATTCCATCATGCATGTGTGTGTATATATATATTTTTAAAATTAATTAATTTATTTATTAATTAATTTATGGCTGTGTTGGGTCTTCGTTTCTGTGCGAGGGCTTTCTCTAGTTGTGGCAAGCGGGGGCCACTCTTCATCGCGGTGCGCGGGCCTCTCACTATCGCGGCCTCTCTTGTTGCGGAGCACAGGCTCCAGACGCGCAGGCTCAGTAATTGTGGCTCACGGGCCTAGTTGCTCCGCGGCATGTGGGATCTTCCCAGACCAGGGCTCGAACCCGTGTCCCCTGCATTGGCAGGCAGATTCTCAACCACTGCGCCACCAGGGAAGCCCATGTATATATATTTATAGCACATTTTCTTTATTCATCCACAGGTCAAAGGTACAAATTTTTAATTATAAGAAGAGTAAGTTCTCAGGAGCTCATGTACAGCATGGTGACTGTAGTTAATAATACAGGATCGTGTACTTGAAAGTTGCTGAGGGTAGTTATTAGCCACACACACACACACACAAAATTAAGTATGTTAACTGAGGGAGGTGATGTTTATGTTAATAATCTTGATCTTGTTAATCATCCTATAATGTATATGTATAACAAATCATCACATTGTACACTTTAAATATATGCAATTGTATCTGTCAATTAGTCCTGAGTAAAGTTAAAAAAAGAGAGAAGTGCTTCCCTGAGGCTATGACGCATGAGCTGGTACTTGAAGGGAGACTACTGGAGGGAGGTGCATTCCAGGCAGCAGGAACGCCAGGTGCAAAGGCCCCGGGGCACAGTGGAACTTGGTGCATTCCTCCAAATGAAAGCTAGTGTGGCTAGAAGAACATGGGCCATCTTGGAAGTTAGCTGTCCTCCTTACTTGGCGTTTGTTTAAATACTGAGTTCTCTCTCAGCCTTGTGGACAGGAGAGATGTGACAAAATAGAAAGAAACCTGGCCCAAGAGACCACTTACCAGTTATTTAACCATGGACACTGACCTCAGTTTCCCCATCTACCCCAATGGGGTTTCCTGCTCCCCCTCCCCCCGCTTATCTACAAGACATTGTGGATGGGAAAGTGCTTAGAAGCAGTACAAACTCTATTGTTATGAACTGTATTGTTATGAAGTCCCTGTCTCGCCTTCTGTTACCTCAGGGATACATCTGTGGGGTAAAGCGAGGTAAAGTGGCTATGATCTTGGCTTCCATGTTGAAGGGTGGTGGTTAATTAAAAAGACTTAAGTTTTTCTTCTTAAGCACACAATAGCATTGTGGAAAACAGCTGACTGTCCCCAGCTGCCTGTAAACACCCAACCGGAAGCAGCAGACAAAGAGCTGATTTTGACAGAAAGGCACCAGGCTGTTAGTGCTGAGCTGACAGATGTCATTAGCAAGTGGGAATGAAAGGGAAATTGGCCAGTTCCTGGGAAAGACAAGCCTCTCTGCACTTCTTAGAAATCCGGTGGGCAGTGCAATAGGGATGGCACTTGGATGGGGTGAGGGTCATGGTTGGGGATAGGGGTGTCTCAACCATAGATCCAGACCGTCTCCAGCACTGTGGGGACATGAGGATGTAATTATTCTCAGATCGGGAAGAGGTGGGAACCAGGGGAAGGCAGTAAATGAATCAAAGTTTAACTCTGAGGATTAACAGTTGAGGTACAACATGATGGGTTGAATGATGTCTCCCCCCACCCCGCGCCCTCCCCCCCAAGATATGTTGAAGTCCTAACTCCGAGTACTTCAGAATCTGATCTTATTTGGAAATAGGGTCTTTACAGAGGTAATCAAGTTAAGATCAGGTTGTTAGGGTGGGTTCTAATCCGATATGACTGATGTCCCTATAAGAAGGGGAAATTTGGACACAGAGCCAAACACACACAGAGGGAAGACGGTGTGAAGACCCACAGGGAAAAGATGGCCATATAACTGGAGTGATATATCTTCAAGGACTATATCAAGGGATGCCAAGGATTTGGCAAGGGATGCCAAGGACTTCTGGTCAACACCAGCAGCTAGAAGGAACAAGGAAGGATTTTCCCCTAAAGTTGTCAGAGAGAGCCTGGCCCTGCAACACTGTGATTTTGGAGTTCCAGCCTCCAGAACTATGAGACAATACATTTCTGTTGTTTTAAGCTACCCAGGTTTTGGTACTTTGTTACAGCAGCCCTGGGAAACTAATACAAAGAGCTTTCCGTGAGGATCGTTTAACTTCTCAAACTTCTCCAAAAAGACAGAGGTATAATATTTTTGCCACAGATATGAGGGAGGCAATCATTTTCTCAGAGCCACTGCCAATTCATTCAAATACTTATTACATCCCGACAATGCCCGCCTGCATGCATGCCTACTCTGTCCAGGCACCATGACAAGTAAAACATCTCAGTGGGGAGTAAAAGTAGATGCTTCACAGAAAAGCAGACCTGGACCAAATGTCTGCTCTGCTACTCCCATGCTGTGTGATCCAGGGAATGCAACCTTCTCGAGTCTCAGTTTTCATGTCTGTAAAAGGAGGATTATAGCACCACTCTCCTGGGGTGCTGGGGAGATTCGTTGGGAATATGTATGTGAGGTGCTTAGCCCTGGCCAACCCGAGGAAGTGCTACAAAACTGTGATGCGTTATGATTAATATGATCCAATCCAGCAGCTGTTTTCTTCAGCTGCAGGCATTTACTGGCTTGATGATCACAGACTGTGGGAGAAGATGTTCAGTGACACCAAAGTCTAACTCCCATAACTGACACCTTAGAGGATGGGGAATGGACACAGCTGGCCGTTTGCAGCCTCCCGTCTCCCTGGTGTCTGACTCAAGGGCCTGGGTGTTTTTTTTGCTGACTTCAGGCTTCTCCTAAACTCCACTCTGAACGCTGCCTGCTATGCTGAGGATCTCTTATAAATCTCTCTCCCCTCTCTCCCATGGAAGCTCACAGTCCTTCATGTTGGTTAATCTATTTATTATTTACTTATTTATTTAATTTATTTTTGGCTGCGTCGGGTCTTAGTTGCGGCCCGCGGGATCCTCGTTGAGGCAGGCAGGATCTTTCGTTGCGGCATGCGGGTTTTCTCTTCTCTAGTTGTGGCACGCGGGCTCCAGAGCGCGTGGGCTCTGTAGTTTGCGGCACGCAGGCTCTCTAGTTGAGGCGCACAAGCTCAGTAGTCGCGGTGCGTGGGCTTAGTTGCCCCACAGCACGTGGGATCTTAGTTCCCTGATGAGGGATTGAACCCGCGTCCCCTGCATTGTAAGGTGGATTCTTTACCACTGGACCAGCAGGGAAGTCCCCATGATGGTTAATCTAAAAGGGATGCCTACACTGATTAAAAAACCTTACACAAAAGTGTGAACAAATGATAGTTCATACTACTCCTTGGGGTTTTACCATTTCAAATAGAGTTTGTTAACTTCAAAGAAGTTCTGTTTGATGGAGTGGTTGTGGGAAATATGTTTGTGGTCTGGATTTGGGGGACGGTACCTGCTATAGACTGAATGTTTGTGTCTCTCCCCGCTAATTCATTTGTTGAAACCTAGTCCCCAGTCGAATGGTCTTTGGAGGTGGGGCCTTTGGTGATTAAGAGCCCTCATGAATGGGATTGGTGCCCTTATAATAGAGACCCAGAGAGCTCCCTTGCCCCTTCTGCCAAGTGAGGACACAGCGAAAAGATGGCCCTCTATGAACTAGGAGGTGGGCCCTCGCCAGACACTGAATCTGCCGGCACCTTCATCTTGGACCTCCCAGCCTCCAAAACTGTGAGAAGTGATTTCTGTGGTTTACAAGCCACCACTGCTATGGTATTTTGTTATAGCAGCGCATGTGGGCTAAGATGGTATCCCTTTCTACTAAATGAACCCCAGAAAAAGACAGTGTGTCAGCAATGTAACATGTTGTTTGTGAAAGGCTGCCCCTATGGTCTCTCCCATGACAAGCCACTGGCTTGGCATCAGTTTCCACCTTCTGTACAGGATAGGAGGATTGTTTGAATTAACTAAAGGCATCTTGGCTTGCTTACTTGCTATTCCCAGAACTTGACTTATTCCCACTCCGGTGATGCTGTTCCCTATGCCTTTTCTTTCTCTGTGTATTACCATTTTCACATTAACGAAGTCAGACCCAAACAGGACCCATGGCTGGAGAATATGGGAAACTTTATTTCAGTTATTGTCTCAAACCAGCAATAAAAAGAGAATTCCTCCTAAGGCTAACTCTGGATTTGGCCCTGATATTCCCAGACTCTGACTTTTCACCTACCATTCCCTCTACCTGGAGTGTCTTTTGATTACCTTGACCTCCTGTTCAACTCCTACTTGTCTTTCAGGGCCCTGCTCACCTGTAACCCCCTCTCCGAAGCCTTCCGTGCTGCTCTGTATCCCCGCTGAGGTGCTGGTCACATGAGATTGTTCACATATCTGTCTCCCCCTCTAGACTGTGAGGTTCTTGGGAAAGAGGACGGATCTAATTCAGAGGCCCAGGCATATAGTTGGGATTATTAACAATTGATGCACAAATGAGTGGATAAATGGGTGGAAAGAGGCAGAGAGAGATGGATGGATGGATAGATGGATGAATGGATGAAGGTGTAAGATAATTTCAGCATCTCTGACCCTGCTTCAGGTAGGGATGGAATTTACCTACAAGTTTGTGTTATCTTTTAATGTGGATACAGGTCTGCTCATAGCCAACATGAATGAGATAGATAGATGATGGATGGATGGATGGATGGATGGACAGATAGATGAGAAAGAGAGAGAGAGATTGATCGATCTACTATGGCGTGAGCAACTGAGAGTTCGTAACCTTCCCTGATGCATTTCATAAATAGAATGTATTAACTCCGAAGAAGATGGACTTGGTAGACTGTGTGGGAAATACTTTTGAGGACCACATTTGGGGGCAGTACCCCTTTGTCCTGCTTCTGTCAGAGGTTCCAAGCTTGCTCACCTGCTCCCACTTCCTGCTCTGGGTCTGGACGGCTCGCATCTCTGTGGCCTCCTGTCTCCTCCCTGCCTTGCCCTCCCGGCTGGATTTGACCTTCTCTGATTCGACCTGATGGGTCTCAGCTGGACCTCCCAGCTCCATGGGTGCTTGGGTGTGGCAGCACCGGAGGAACAGAGGGCCCAGTGGGAAGTCCCTACTCATGAAGGGCTGGAGAAAGAACAAGGGGCTCCGAGCTGGACCACCTGCCCCGGCAGCTAGGATGTTTGGAACGTGTTGCTCTCTGACGCTGCTAAGCTGGTGGCAGTTTTCAGACAGACACCCCGTGCGGTCTTCTGTGTGTGTTCTTGCTCTCTTTTATCTAAGATGAGTGGTGATTGAGGCTGGAGAGGAGCCTATTGTCTGGAAAGAGAGCTGACCAGCAACAGGTTTTTATAAAATCCATGGTTCTTAAAGGAGAGAGCTCTGTCGATTTTGGGGTCATAAAGATCCACTTTGCACAAAACCTATGTGTGCCTTTGTCTGAAGGGCAAGGGGGGTGGGTGGGTGGTCTCTTCCCCAAGGCTGAACTGTATTTGCAGGCAACCCCACCCTCCATGTATAAAAGGCATCCAAAGAAAGCCTCAGGATAGATTAATCTGACTCCTTAAACTTGAGAGATTTTTATTCATGTTAGGGAGACTGAGATAACTTATTAGATAAAACAGTACTTGCGAACTTGGCAATCTTCAGCCAGGCCATCACTTCCCCTGCCTGGGTTTCAGTTTTCTTACCTGTACCATTGTTAGGATGCTGCTGTCATACTTACTTCACGGAGCTGTGCAGATCAAATAAGTTCACATGCATTGTAAAATGTTAAACAAACGCTAAGGGTTGATGGTCATTATTATGAACATAGTACCAACCATCCATCTCAGAACCGAGGAAGTCTGCAAAGTGACCTGGAGAATTAATGGGACCAATGATAGTTATCCTTCGACATCCATCTCTTCACAATTTTCTGCGTTAGAGTCTCCGGGACTGGACGTGGAGAGGGGTGGGCAGGTAGTAGAATTGCAGTGAGTTTCTCTTCTTGGTTTTAGCATTTCTGGTTGAGGTTGTGTGGGTCGGTAAAGGGTGTTGTTAGAATATGAAACCCTAAGTCACGTGAGGAGAGAATTACTGGTATTCAAGGCCTTCCAGAGTCTGCCCGGCAGGCCCTCACCCTCTGCTTTCCACTTTTACAATCACATTTTCTCTTCTCTACACTTAGCTCTCTGCTACACTGAGGGACAGCCTTATCCTGCCAGGGACCCATCTAGTCTGGTCCCGTCTCCATATTTGGATCACACTTTTCCTTTTTCAGGAAGTGCGAAGTTGTGCAAGCCTGAGATTTTATCACAGCCAGGGGACCCAGGAATTCCTGAATTCTCATGTCTATCCATTCTCCCTTCTATGATGTCCAGGAGGGAAAACTATTCCCAGGATAATGAGAAGAAGGAGAAGGAGAAGGAGAGGAGGAGGAAGAGGAAGGGGAAACGGAAAAGGAAGGTAGCGAATGGGGAGGGGGAGAAGGAAAGTTTGTTACATTGTTTAAGGGAGATTTAACCCCAAGAACTATGGTGGATTTCTGGTGTACCAGGCTAGACACTGTGAAGAACTCCCTTTTGAATATCTAAGTGGACTCAAGAGACATCAGAGTAGCTCACTCCATCCATGTGCCTTAAGAACAGACCCAGGGGCTTCCCTGGTGGCGCAGTGGTTAAGAATCTGCCTGCCAATGCAGGGCCCACGGGTTGAAGCCCTGATCTGGGAAGAGCTCACACGCCGCAGAGCAACTAAGCCCGTGCGCCACAACTACTGAGCCTGCACTCTAGAGCCCGTGAGCCACAACTACTGAGCTCATGTGCCACAACTACTGAGCCCATGCATCTAGAACCCGTGCTCCGCAAAAGGAGAAGCCACTGCAATGAGAAGCCCGCGCACCGCAACGAAGAGTAGCCCCCGCTCTCCGCAACTAGAGAAAGCCCGCGCGCAACAATGGAGACCCAACGCAGCCAAAAACAAATAAATAAATAAACAAATTTATTTAAAAAAAAAAAAAGAACAGACCCATCCTCAGCAGGGTCACCTTGTTGAGGGAAAAACTGTACTCAGAGACCCTGGCAGACAAGTTTTGAGAGCGTCTGAACGGGACTAAGGCCCCATTTCTGGAGCAGAGCTGTCCTAGGCTGTCAAAGCTGGCTTGATGGTCTGGGGTGACCCCTGAGCCTGGACCCCTGAGGGAGAACAGAGAAGAGGCAAAAGGGACAGAAAACCGTGTCCCTGCTGCAGGTCTTGCCACTCTGGCTGCGTGGAAGGAAGAGATAGAAAAGAAGAGGCCATGTTCATACGAATTTGATGCCACTTCCAGCCCAGAAAGACTTTCTCCCCCACCTCCCCACCCCTTTTTTATTGTTTTGAAAGGAAATTTTTAGTTTAGAACAAGAGGAGATATAACAAATCACTCATTTAAAAAAAAAAACTGACAAATACAGTGAACATGGTAGAAACTTAGAAAAGATAATTTTATTATTTTCTTGTCATATCTCTAATATTTTTCTCCTATAATCTTTGGCTACATACTATCATTGTCTTCACATGGCCACAAATTTATATTAGTTTTCTATAGATAGAGGGATAATTCAGTCTTTCCTCTAGCATGACTGATGGAAATATATTTATTATTGTTGCTTTAAAACAGTTTTTTCCCAGTTTCACTACTCTTTATTGGTAATAGTATATATATTTATAGGAATTCTGTCAAATTTGGGAAAGCATTCTATCAGGTTTCTTACCCATAGAATCTCTTACAATTTCAGGGCAGATGTTTTTAATGCAGTTGCTAATTTTAAAAAATATTTTTTATTGAGATATAGTTCATATACCATGAAATTCATCCCTTTGAAGAATATAATTGACGAAGTTGTACAATTATCACCACTATCTAATTCCAGAACATTTCCATCACCTCCAAAAGAAGCTGGGTACCCGCTGGCAGTCACTCCCCATTCTTTCGTCCTCCCCAGTCCCTAGCAGCCACGATTCTACTTTTTGTCTCTATGGATTTGTTTATTCTGAACATTTCCTGTAAATGGAATCATACGATATGTGGCCCTTTGTGTCCGACTTCTTCCACTTAGCATAATGTTGCCAAGGTTCATCCATGTTGTAGCATGTGTCTCTACTTCACTTTTTTATATGGCTGTATAATACTTCATTGTATGGATATACCACATTTTGTTCATCCATTCATAAGTTGGTGGGCATTTGGGTTGTTTCCATATTTTGGCTGCTATGAGTAATGCTGCTGTGAATATTCATGTGCAATTGTTTTCAAGGACATGTTTTCATTTCCCTTGGGTATATGCAGAGGAGTGCAATTGCTGGACCATGTGGTAACTCTATTTAACTTTTTGATCTTGAGACTTTCTTTTTTAAAAATTTTTTATTGGAGTATAGTTGATTTACAATGTTGTGTTAGTTGCAGGTGTACAGCAAAGTGAATCGGTTATACATACACACTTATCCACTCCTTTTTAAGATGCTTTTCCCGTATAGGCCATTATAGAGTATTGAGTAGAGTTCCCTGTGCTATACAGTAGGTCCTTATTAGTTACCTATTTTAAATGTAGTAGTGTGTTTACACGATGGGCAGTGATACCTCTTCACCTTGAAAGCACGTTAAGGTTGGGTGGTGGTGTGGTGAGCTGGGGGGGGGACTGTTGAGCACCCAGCGGAGGTCTTCCGGTGCTCCCTTCTCTCTTTTTTGATTGCCCAGAGCAATGTGTCCTGTGTCAGGGACACAGCAGGAAAAATAAACACATTTATGGGTTGCCTTTCTAAAAGGTAGAAAACGAAAGTAATTGTATTTAGTCCCACGAGAGAAAATGCATTCTTGCCCTTTTAATTACTTAGCCTAGTGCTTAAGAGCGAGCTGTAGACCCGGGCTGCATGAGTTGGCATCCCAGCTCCACTACTAACTAGCTGTGGACCTTGATTAAGTTACTTAACCTCCCAGCGCCTTGGTGTCATCACCCATAACATGGGGAGACGCTAACACTAATACTTTCCTTGGGGAGCTGTTGTCCTCACATGATAATACATGTGACATATGAAACAGGGTCCCTGGCAAATGCTCAGCCTAAAGTGACCTTCAAAAGGTCACTCTGAGAGTGGGTGTGGAGGACAAGTAGACAAGGGTGGGAGGGAGGAGATGGGGATAATGGTTAAAAGACTCTTAATCATTCAGTCTCTAATCAATAAGCAATTTGCTGGTGTTTCATGAGCCTTTAATCAGATAATTTGGGGCCATGATCCAGTTTTGATGTCATGTGAAACACATGGAGTGTATTTTATTTTACTTTACTTCTTTTTTTTTTTTTTTTTACTGTTTTATTTCATTTTAGTTATTCATGCTACCTGGTGGACTTTATTTTATCATAGTTTCTTCATAGTGCAGTCAAGGACCTGGATAATTGATATGTTTTTCTAGGGCCCCTCCCCCTATCAAACACACATTATAACACTGGATTTTATGGGCTTCAAATACAAAACAAGATCATATCATGTTTTGAGTCCTACAATCAAAATGTAACTCTGTTCCCTGTGGCCAGGAGGTCTCTTGAGGTGGAGGCTACTTGTCGCCCTCCTGGCCCTTCCATTACATGGAAAGGAGGGGCTGCTGAGAGGAGGGGGATTGTCCAGTGAGGGGGCCCCAGGCGCAGGCAGAAATCCACCTCTGAGTCAAGTATGTGGCTCTCCATCAGTGGACCTGGCTCTCTCCTGGCCATCAGGGGAGATTTGCACACTAGAAGCGTGAACATGGGCGTATTCATGAGGCTCATGCACAGAGGATCCAATAGCTTCCAAGAGTAGCCGTCATCCTTTGTTCAGATTCCACACGCAGCCTGTGACCATAAATTGGATTTCCTTGGTCCCTTGATAGTGGGACCAAAGCTCTCTGGGAACAGGTATGGGTGTTCCAATGGTGGGGATGATCCATCCACCTGTGGGAATCAATGCTGTGTGCTCAGGGTCTGTGTGAGGAGCTTCCCGGGATCTGGTCACCTCAGGGCACACGGACAAACGCGAGTGTCCAGCCCTCCGCAGCCGCAGATTTTTCTGCAGCTGTTTCCCTGAATCCAGGTACAGTGGCCTCTGTACCTCTCATCATTAGGCAAAAGGCTAGTGTCAACAGCCATCAGTTTAGTTAACTGCCTGGGCTGATATTTCTGTCCCCAAATGAAGGGACATTTAACTTCCAGCTAAAAGCATCACTAGGAGTCTTTAGTAAAACCAATGCCAAGTTGATTTGTTTGTTCGATCCTGGTAAAGAGATAACATGGGCTTGTTTATGCCTGTTTTTCCCCAATACGATCATTGACTTTACCTAGAGCTTTTAAAAAAATTAGCTAAAATCCGCAGTTGAGTTAATAAACAGAGTTGAAAACCTCCAAACTGATAATGCAGGTGCCATCTACTGATTGGCCACCCTTGATGGACATGGCCCAGCAGGTGACTCTTGGCTGCATTGTGCAGGGCAGGGACTCTGTTTTCCAGAAATCTACATTTCTTTTAGACCCCTCTTTTAGTCCAGAGTCTGGGCCCTTGGGCACAATCAGTGTAGTTGCGTGCCTTCCAAGAATTTAATATCATCGTCAGCCTGGCAGGAACTTAGCTTTCTTATGAGTTTTGGGAGGTTGTGAGTACCATCCACCCCACATTTAGATCCCGCAGGTGACAAGCCTGGTTCCTCTATGTGAGCATTGCATTTTAACAATGACATTAGCTAATTTTATTGAAAGCTTAAGATGAGACCAGCATTGTTCTGATCACTTTATGTGCCCTATGAGACAATGGTATTACTGTCCCCATTTTACAGATAAGGAAATGGAGATCCAGAGAAGATAAGCAACTTGCCCAATAATAACTAACATCACAGAGCTCTTTTCATGTATCAGACTCTCCACTCTCCATGTGCCGGGTTCTTCACATTACCTTTATTAAATCTTCAATGATATAAGTACTATTATTATTTACATTTTTGTTTATGAGGATGCTCAGGTGCAAACAGATCAACTAACTTATTCAAGGTCACAGAGACGATGTAAGTCAGGCTTGGGCAATACCTTGGCCAGGGTTGTTTCAGTTCTCAACCATCATGCTATTCCACCTCTCAGGAGATATTTAACTAGAATAACTTGGTTATTTGTGAGCTTAGATATGTTGTTGAATTTTCCCCTTCAAGGCGTAATGAATTGCCTAAAATGATTATTATGCTTTGTTCATAATTTATTTTCATTTCTGAAGCCAGTCTGCAGAAACTTAAAATATATCAGACTGAACACTAAATGAGATTTCTACAACCTTTTTGTGAAAAGTAATCGGCAATATCCATTAAAACAAATAACACACTTATCTTTTTTATTCACTATTCCCACTTTGGGAAATTCTTCTATAGAAACAAAAGCACCAGGGAGATTAAGTATATGATGAAGGAAGTTTTTGTAGCATTGTTTGTAATAACAAAAACTGGGGCGAGCCTGACAGCCCATCATTGGGGTGGAGGGATTGGAGACTTGTGAGTAGATGGATAAAGCTACTGCAGTGGCTAAATCCCATTGTCCATAGAATGGGATGTTGTGTAGCTATGACCTGGAGTATGGTTAGGTGATAGAAACAAGTAGCAGAAACACCTACAGAGGAAACAATTATTTAAAAAAACAAGCTAGTGTCACACACCTTCCTACATACATGTGCATTTGACTGTTTGAGTCTTAGAAGCATGGAGAGGGGTGTGGAAGGACACACTTGCTGTTAACATTCATTACATGGGAGGTGGCCCATGCAAGGGGAAGAATGAAGTTGGGGTGCACTCTTTTTTGTGTGTGTGAAGGTTTTTTAAAAAAATTAATTATTTTAAAAATTAATTAATTATGTTTATTTTTGGCTGCGTTGGGTCTTCGTTGCTGCGCACGGGCTTTCTCTAGTTGTGGCGAGTGGGGGCTACTCTTCGTTGTGGTGCACAGGCTTCTCATTGCAGTGGCTTCTCTTGCTGTGGAGCACAGGCTCTAGGCACACAGGCTTCAGTAGTTGTGGCTCGTGGGCTCTAGAGCACAGGCTCAGTAGTTATGGCACACGGGCTTAGTTGCTCCACAGCATGTGGGATCTTCCTGGACTAGGGCTCGAACCCGTGTCCCCTGCATTGGCAGGCGAATTCTTAACCACTGCGCCAGCAGGGAAGTCCAAGGGTGCGCTCTTAATTTTCTGTGTTGTTTCATAGGAGGTGTTGAACCTGTACTTTTGAAGCTTTACAAAAAACTTTTAAAAATGGAAGTATAATTTACATAGTGAATGCTTAGTTCGGTACGGGCATGCATAGCGATATCTTAACTGTACAGCTCAATCAGGTTTGACAAATGCTTCCAGCCCTGTAACCCACACCCCTGTCCAGATATAGGACACCTCCACCACCCCAGGGAGCTGCTTTGTGTGCCCCCCCGGACCCCCCATCATTCCCTGCTACCCCCTCTACCAGAAGCAACCACTGGTTCGATTTCTTTCACCATAGGTTAGCTTTTCCTGTTCTAGAACTTTATGTAAATGGAATCATACCGTGTGTACTTCTTCGCGTGGCTTCTTTTGCTCAACACAGTGTTTCTGATATTCATCCACTTTGCTGCATAAATCAGTAGTTCGTTCCTTTTTGTTGCTAGGTAGTATTCCACTATATGGATAAACCACAGTTTATCCATTCTCCTGTTGATGGACATTTGGGTTGGCTGTTATGAATAAGCTGTTATGAATGTTCTTGTATAAGTATTTTTTTTCCTGTGGGCATACGTTTTCATTTCTCTTGGATAAATACCTGGAAATTGAATTGCTGGGCTGAAGGGTAGGCATATAGGCATAGGCTTAACTTTATAAGAAACTGACAAAGTTTTCCAAACTTCTTGTAATTTTGCACTCCTGTCAGCAAAGTGTGAGAGGTCAGATTGCCCCACGTCCTTACCTGGCAGTTTGATATTGTTAGTTTTGTATTAGTCAATCTATTGGGTGTATAGCAGTATCTCCTTACAGTTTTCATTTACATTTTCCTAACGACTCATAATGTTGAGCACTTTTTCATGTCCTTAAATGCAGACTTCCTGGTTCCAGCTATATGGTTAACCTTATATGAATACCACATTTTCTTGATTAATGTAGCTTTATAGTAAGTTTTGAAACCAAGTGGTGTAAGTCCTTCAATTTTTTCTTCTTTTGCAAAATTGCTTTGTTCTGGCTCTCATCAAAGTTTTGGTTACAGTTCTTACATATATTTTGTTAAATTTATCCCTATTTCATGTTTTTTGATGCTCTTATAAATAGTACTGCTAAAATTACAGTTTCCAATTGTTTCTTGCTAGTATGGAAATACAATTAATTATTGTATGTTGATGTTGAGGCTGTATCCTGCAGCTTTGCTAAGCTCACTTTTTAGTTCTGTTCTTTTTTTTTCTCAGCTTCCTTAGGATGTTCTACATACGTGACTATGTTACCTGCAAATAAACAATTTTATTCCTTCTTTTCCAATCTGTACACCTTTTTTTTTCTTTTACCTGCTTTGATGCACTGATTAGGACTTCCAGTAAATGCTGAAGTGGTGAGAGTAGGCGTCCTTGCCTTGTTCTCTACCTTAGGGAGAAAGTATTCTGTGTTTCACCATGAAGGGTGACATTAGCTGCAAGGTTGTTATGGGAAACCCTTATCAGATTGAGGAAGGTTCATTTTTATTCCAAGTTTGCTGAACATTTTTATCATGAATAAGTGTTGGATATTGTCAAATACCTTTTCTGCATCTTTTGAGCTACTCATAGGCAGTTTCTCCTTAGTCTGTTAATATGCCAAATTATATAGATCAATATTTGAATATTAAGCCAATCTTGTAATCTTGTGATAAACCTATTTCGTCATGATGTATTATTTTATATATCTATATATTTCAATTTGCTAACATTTTATTAAGGATTTTTGTATCTGTGTTCATGAGGGATGTTGGTTTGTGGTTTTTCTTTTCTTGTAATTTCCCTTTGGTATGGTTTTAGTACCACAGCCGTGTTGGTCTTATAAATGAGTTTGTCAGTATTTTCTTCCCCTGTTTTCTGGAAGAGTTTATGTAGAATTGGCATTATTTTTTCTTAAGTGTTTTTATATGATTCAGCAGTGAAGCATTATGCATCTGGAGTTTTCTTTGTGGGAAGGTTTTTGATAATAAATTTAATTTCTTTAGTAGGTACAGGGCTAGTTATATTTTGTATTTCTTCTTGTGTCAGTTTTGTAATTTATGTTTTACAAGAAATTTGTCAATTTCATTAAATTATTTAGTGGCATAAATTGTTTAGAATGTTTCCTTTTTACTGTTGCAGTGTAGATAGTGATGTCTTCTATTTCATTTCTGATATCGGTAAATTTGTACTGTTGCATGGTATATATTTTTTCATCTTTTTATTTGTCATTTATCTTTTTCTTCATATTTAAAGTGAATCTCTTGTAAACAGAGATTTATAATTAGATTTTGCCTAAAAAAAACCAACCTGAAAATCTCTGCCTTTACGTTTAACATGATTATTTGTATGGTTGTGTTTAAACTTACCATCTTTCAGTTGTTTTCTGTTTGTCTTCTTTTTTCTTCTTTCCTGCCTTCTTTTGGATTAATTGAGCATTTTTTTTTGATATTACATTTTATCTTTTGTATTGGATTTTTACCTATACTTATTTGTTAATATTATATCACTTACAAAATAATCACATATTGAATGATTTAAGAGCCTTGCAGTAGCGTACGTCCATATGCCCATCCTATTCTTTATGCTACTGTTTTCATATATTTTACTTTTATATATGCTATATTCCCTGAAATACATTGTCGGTTTTGTAAGCAGTCAATTGAATTTTAGAGAAATTTTCCTTCAGCCTGAATAACTTCCTAAAGAAAAAAAAATTAATTTTGGCATTCAAGTCTACTGGTGATAAACTTTTAAAGTTTTTGTTTATTTAAAAATGTTTATTTGTATTTTCATTTTAAAAGATATTTTCACTGAATTTGGAATTACAGTTAACAGTTTTTTTTCCACTTTAAAGATGTTCCATTATTTTCAGGTTTGCATTATTGCTGATGAGGAGTCAATGATGTCATATCATTTCCTTCTCTGTAATGTGTCCCCCCCCCCCCCCCCCCCCCCCCCCCGCTTTTGGCTCCTTTAAAGATTTTCTCTTTCTCTTTGGTTTTCAGTTATTTTATTATGATGTGCTTAGATTTGGTTTTCATTAAGATTATCCTGCTTGGATTTTGTTGAGCATCTTGAACCTGTGGCTTGATATTTTTCATCAATTTTGGACAATCTTTGGTATTACTATTTCTTTAGTTTTTTTGGGTTTTTGTTTGTTTGTTTTTTTAGACCCAAATCTCTCTCTCCTCTTCTTTTGGCCCTCTATTTATCCAACAGGCCACTGAGGCTTTGTTTATTTAAACAAATTAATAGACCTTTGTGGGGGAACAGTTTTAGATTTAAAGAAAAATTGAGTGGAAAGTACAGAGAGTTCTCATATACCCCCTTACTAACACCTTAAAGTTTCTGCTATTTTCTTTTTATTGGGGAATAGTTGCTTTACAATGTTGTGTTAGTTTCTGCGGTACAATGAAGTGAATCAGCTGTATGTATACATATATCCCCTCCTTCTTGGACCTCCCTCCCACCACCCCACATCCCATCCATCTAGGTCATCACAGAGCACTGAGCTGAGCTCCCTTTGCTATACAGCAGGTTCCACTGGCAATCTGTTTTACACATGGCAGTGTATATACGTCAATTGCAACGTACCAATTCATCCCACTGCCCCTTCCCCCCACCCCCGTGTCCACATGTCCGTTCTCTTCACCTGCGTCTCTATTCCTGCCCTGCAAATAGGTTCATCTGTACCATTTTTCTAGATTCCACATATATCTGTTAATATACAGTATTTGTTTTTCTCTTTCTGACTTATTTCACTCTGTATGACAGACTCTAGGTCCATCCACATCTCTACAAATGACCCAATTTCATTCCTTTTTATGGCTGAGTAATATTCCACTGTACATATGTACCACATCTTTATCCATTCATCTGTCGATGGACATTTAGGTTGGTTCCGTGTCCCGGCTATTGTAAATAGTGCTGCAATGAACATTGGGGTGCATGTGTCTTTTTGAATTATGGTTTTCTCAGGGTATATGCCCAGGAGTGGGACTGCTGGGTCATATGGTAGTTCTGTTTTTCGTTTTTTAAGGAACCTCCATACTTTTCTCCATAGGGGCTGTATCAATTTGCATTCCCACCAACAGTGTATGAGGGTTCCCTTTTCTCCACACCCTCTCCAGCATTTATTGTTTATAGATTTTTTGATGATGGCCATTCTGATTGGTGTGAGGTGATACCTCATTGTAGTTTTGATCTGCATTTCTCTAATAATTAGTGATGTTGAGCAGCTTTTCATGTGCCTCTTGGCCATCTGTATGTCTTCTTTGGATAAATGTCTGTTTAGGTCTTCCACCCATTTTTTGATTGGGTTGTTTGTTTTCGTGATATTGAGCTGCATGAGCTGTTTGTATATTTTGGAGATTAATCCCTCATCAGTTGCTTCATCTGCAGATATTATCTCCCATTCTGAGGGTTGTCTTTTCGTCTCGTTTATGGTTTTCTTTGCTGTGCAAAAGCTATTGAGTTTAATTAGGTCCCATTTTTATTTTTGTTTTTATTTTCATTACTCTAGGAGGTGGGTCAAAAAAGATCTTGCTGTGGTTTATGTCAAAGAGTGTTCTTCCCATGTTTTCCTCTAAGAGTTTTATAGTGTCTGGCCTTACATTTAGGTCTTTAATCCATTTTGAGTTTATTTTTGTGTGTGGTATTAGGGAGTGTTCTAATTTCATTCTTTTACATGTAGCTCTCCAGTTTTCCCAGCACTGCTTATTGAAGAGACTGTCTTTTCTCCACTGTATATTCTTGCCTCCTTTGTCATAGATTAGGTGACCATAGGTGCATGGGTTTAACTCTGGGGTTTCTATTGTTCCATTGATCTATATTTCTGTTTTTGTGCCAGTACCATACTGTCTTGATTACTGTAGTTTTGTAGTATAGTCTGAAGTCGTGGAGCCTGATTCTTCCAACTCTGTTTCTCTTTCTCAAGATTGCTTTGGCTATTCGGGGTCTTTTGTGTTTCCATACAAATTGTAAAATTTTTTGTTCTAATTCTGTAAAAAATGCCATTGGTAATTTGATAGGGATTGCACTGAATCTGTAGATTGCTTTGGGTAATATAGTCATTTTCACAATATTTATTCTTACAATCCAAGAACATGGTATATCTCTCCATCTGTTTGTTTCATCTTTGATTTCTTTCATCACTGTCTTATAGTTTTCTGACTACAGGTCTTAACATCTTGCATTTGAATGCTTCATTTGCTACAGTTGATATACCTACACTGATGTGTCAATATCACCCAAAGTCTGTAGTTTACATTAGGGTTTACTCTTTGTGTTGTACATTCTATGGGCTTTGACAAATGTATGATACATGTATCTACCATTATCATATCATAGAGAATAGTTTCATCATCCTAAAATTTCCTTGTGCTCCGCCTATACATCTCTCCCTCCCATCCCCCAAACTCCTGGCAAACACTGATCTTTTCCATAGTTTTGCCTTTTCCAGAATGTCATGTAGTTAAAATTATACAGAATGTAGACTCTTCAGAGTGGCTTCTTTTACTTAGCACTATGCATTTAAGTTTTCTCCATTTCTTTTCTGTTTTTTAAATTGAAGTATAGTTGATTTATAATAAGTCTCCTCCATGTCTTTTTGTGGCTTGATAGCTTATTTCTTTTTAGCACCGAATCATATTCTGTTGTGTGGCTGTATCATGATTTGCTTATCCATTCACTTATTGAAGGACATCTTTATTGCTTCCAAGTTTTGATAATTATGAATAAAGGTGCTGTAAACATTCAAGTGCAAGTTTTTGTGTGGATATGTTTTCCACTCATTTGAGCAAATACCATTGAGCATGATTGGTGGATTGTATGGTAAGAGTATGTTTAGTTTTATAAGAAACTGTCAAACTGTCTTCCAAAGCGTATCATTTTGCATTTCCACCGGCAGTGAATGGGCATTCCTGTTGCTCCAGAACCTTGCTGGCATTTGGTGTTGTCAGTGTTCTGGATTTTAGCCATTCTAATAGGTATCTTGTGGTAATCTCATTGTCATTTTAATTTGCAATTCCCTAATGACATATGTTAAGCATCTTTTCATATGTTTATTCATCATCTATATATCTTCTCTTGTGAACTGTCTGTTCAGATCTTTTGGCCATTTTAAAGTTGGGTTTTTTGTTTTCTTATTGCTGAATTTTAAGAGTTCTTTGTATATTTTGGATGCCAGTCTTTTATTACACATGTGTTTTCAGTGACTTTATCCCCGTCTGTGGCTTGCATTTTCATTCTCTTAACAGTGTTTTTGTTTTTTGTTTTTTTTGCAGAGTAGAAGTTTTAAGTTGTAATGAAGTCCAACTTAGCAATTTTTTCTTTCATTAATCATATTGTTGGTGCTGTCTCTAAAAAGTCATTGCCAAACCAAAGGTCACGTAGATTTTCTCCTGTTATCTTCCAGGAGTTTTATAGTTTTGAGTTAATTTTTGTGAAAGATGTAGGTCTGTTTCTAGATTTTTTTTTTCTTTTGCATGTGAATATCCAGTTGTATCAGCAACTTTTGTTGAAAAGACTATCATTTCTCCATTGAATTGCCTGTGCTCCTTTGTCAAAGATCAGTTGGCTGTATTTGTGTCTGCCCTTTTTTTTTTTTTTTTTTTTTTTTTTTTAAATCTCTGTGCTTCAGTTTAGATAGCTTCTATTACCCTGTCTTTAAGTTCACCAATCTTTTTCTGCTACAGTGTCCAATCTGCTTTTATGCCCATCAACTGAATTTTTCAGTTCAGATATTTTATTTGGGGGTTCTCAAATTTCTTTTTGATTCTTTTCAATAGTTTCCATACCTCTACTAAAATTCTGAATCTATTCCCTAATTACTTTAAATCCTTGAACAGATTTCTGATAGCTGTTTCAAAACACTTGTCTATTAATTTCAACCTCTCTGTTCTTGGTCTGTTTTTTTAGACTTATTTTTCTCTTGATTATTGGTCACACATTACTGATTCTTCACATGACTAGTAATTTTTGATCATATATTGGAAATTATGGATAACATTGGATTTTGTTATTTTCCTTTAAGGAGTGTAGATTTTTTTCTGGAAGGCAGTTAATTTACATTAAAAAACCCCAACTTAATTCTTTCAGGCTTTTAAAAAAGCTTTCTTAGGGTTGTTTTAGAACAGTCCACTTGGTTAGAGTGGTAAGGTGTGTTCTCCCTGAGGTCTCTGAATGACCAGGATGTTCAGGGATTTATCTCAACTCTGACTGGTTGGAAGTACTTTGTTTCCCAGCACTGTAGGATCTCCAGTCAGGTCACAATCACTCAGTAGTTGTTCTTAGCCAAGTCTTTTGGCATCTTGTCCTGTGTAAGTGCAGCTTAGTATTTGACCAAAGATTTTTTTTTATCTTTAAAAACAAAAAAAAAATTAATTAATTTATTGGCTGCGTTGGGTCTTTGTTGCTGCACGGGGGCTTTCTCTAGTCGCGGCGAGCGGGGGCTACTCTTCATTGCGGTGCACGGGCTTCTCATTGCGGTGGCTTCTCTTGTTGCGGAGCATGGGTTCTAAGAGCATGGGCTTCAGTAGTTGCGGCACATGGGCTCAGTAGTTGTGGTGCATGGGCTTAGTTGCTCCGCAGCATGTGGGATCTTCCTGGACCAGGGCTCGAACCCATGTCCCCTGCATTGGCAGGCGGATTCAACCACTGCACCACCAGGGAAGTCCCTGACCAAAGATTTAAGAGGACCTTTATGCATATTTCTGGAGCTCCTTTTTTATGCCACGCCCTCCTCTCCAGTATTTTACCCCACAAATTCCAGGTGCCTCAGCAGAGCTCCAGTCTTTGTCTCCTCAGCTCCCAGAGACCACTGTGGTCTGTTTGGCCTCCATCTTCCTGCGAGGTCTGGACAGCAAGTTCAAACCAAAAGCCAGGTCAACAAAGGCTCCCGTTTCCCTCCTTTGTTTCCCTCCTTCATGGATCACAACCCTGTGCTGCCTTTCAGATATTATCCAATATCTGAAAACAGTTGTTTCATATATTTTGTACAGTTTTCTACTTGTTGACAGCAAGAGGGCTAGTCTGATACCAGTTCGTTTGTTACAGCTGGCAGGAGAAGTGCAATCACTTAATGTTTTTATAAAAGAGAAATAAATCGCAAAGTATTATCTAGCCAGAAGCATCTAGGGTCATTGAATGGGATGAGATAAATAGCAGAACTTTTTGGTTTGTGGGACACTTAGGAGAAATGCCTTCTTTCTCCTATTCTCCCTTTTCCCCAGCCGTGGACATTTAGAGGGCTGGTATCTGAGTGAGGGAGGGGAAAGGGGAAAAGTAGCCACCCCTGCTGTCTCTAGCTTAAGTAAAAGTTCCCATCCTTATGGCCCAATCTGGTCCATCAGGAGCCTGCAGGAAATGTGGGACAAATAAAGAACACATCTTTGTTATCTCTGACCACTGAGCACACATCCCCATCGGGGGACCGTGGTGAGGTAGATGGTGGTTGTGATCTAGAGCATTTAGAGGTCAGGTTCCTAGAAACTAACCATCACACACAGTCTCCTTTGGCCCACAGACAGGGATAAAAAAGCCAGAGGATCAGGGCCCGATAGATGAGGAAACAGGAGAGGTAAGGGGCAAAGGTGTGAGCCAATGGGTGGGAGCCCAAGGCTCTGCTGAGAATGGGTCTGGAACTCTGACACTTAGTCGCAGTGGTTGAATGCTAACATGGAACCCAGGCCCAAGGGAGGCATATACAGCAGACTTTCTACTTGGGAGTTCTACCTGGGGATAGGATAATATACGCATTGAAATTGAACTCTCCCAACTGGTATAGAAAATCAAATTTATTCAAGACAAAGCTTCCTGGGACAGTCTGTGGAAATACCAGAGGCTTCTCTTCTGGGTCAAGTACCCCACTCTACTGAGTGCCCAGCTTTACACTGAGAGAAGTCTCTGTCCCGGTGGGCAGGCTGGTGGAAAAGGGCCTTTGCAGTGTCAGGAAAGGCTTGATCTGGGTTCTGAGTCACATCCCACAGGGCCATGAGTGGGAGTCTAGGGATTGCACTGGGAAGGGGGCTCTTTGAGCTTGAGCCATCTCTCTTGCCTTCCAAGTTTCTGGACCCCCACTCGTCCTCTCGCTAGGCAGAAGGAAATTTTCTTTGACTGAGAACCTCCTTCATAACTGACCAGCTTGCCTCCCTCTTAGACACAGCTCTGAAGCTGCTGGTAAATTATTTTTAGGAAGCAAAATACAGGCAGATGGAGTCCACCAAGTTGATCATCGGAAATGGTTTCTCCAAATTTCTTCATTAAGAATATTAGGCGATTAAACTAGAAACAGCTCTTAGAGATTTCCTACCTTGGGAAATCTGATTTTAAACGATGCTGGTAAATGCAGGCTTTGAATCCAGGCTGCTAGGTTGGTTCAGCAAAACAATTTCTACCACAATAGACTGCCTCTTGGTAAAGTTTAAAAGAAAAAAAAAACAAAAAAGGGCCCTCTTTCAAAAACAGCAGCTCTATGTGGAGAGCCCAGGGTGCAGAGATGAGGAAGGATTGCAGCCCAGCGACTTCATGCTGCAGAAATAGAACAGGAGAACGTAATTAGAGACGTTCCCACCCCCCTGCGCTGCAGCAGGCGATGGTGGATTTTGCCAGACAAAGCAATCTTAAATAGGGGTTTTTAGGAACATCCAAACTAGAGTGTCTCACCATGACATTTTGTTGCTTGGAGAGCTTGCTGTGGTGGTTTGGTAAGTTTTCAAGTTAAAGCAACACTTGGATTATCACATTCCCGAATCAGGACTAAGAAGATTCAGGCTGTCTAAATAAAGGGAAACAATCCTATTTAGTGGCCTCCAAATGTAATTAAACTGCCAAGTCAGTAATTTTCTAAATGTGGACACCACATGTGTGCCTAACACCTTCGTTCCCCAATCAAAACGCACTAAAGGAAGGAAGAAAACAAAACAAAACAGAGATTTCACAGCGCACCCCTAAAAATTTAGCCTCCACCCTGCATGTGTGTGACAAACTTGTAGCCAAGTTAGGCGTTGCTGAGAAAGTCGCCCGTTTCACTTTACAAAGGCGGCCGAACGCTGGTCGGAATCTTGGCACAGGCCGGGGTCCCCCATGAAGTGAGGTGGGAGAGTCCCAGCTAGAAGCCCAGAGCATCGAAGCGGAGAAGCGGAGGGACCAGGACTGACCGTGGGCTGTCTTTGACTCCTGGGCCTGCCCTGCCCTAGGCTTACTGCCGGTAGCAAGGGCTTTGGCCACGGGCACCTTTAGTGGGTGTTGGTTTTCCTCTAGCCACGGAGGCCAGCAGCCACAGAGCTGGCAGGTACTATGTGCATGTTTCCTGGTTGTTCATGTCAAGGAAATGGGGAGAGAAGGACAGACAGAAGAACGTCCAGCTCTGTGGCCGTGGCTCTGCGATAACTCGGGGGATAGCAGAGCGTGGTGAGAGGCAGCGTCCAGTGCACTGGGCTTGAAGTGGCTTGGGGTGGGCTCTGTCCAGTGCTGGCCTCCCCCCCGAGAGGCAGCCAAGCTGGGGGCGGAGGGTTCCATTTTAGCAGGAGGCTAAAGCAAGGGCCAGGCAGTTTACTGGGCTCCTCTCATGAAAGGAGTTGCATACTGGCAGAAGTTTCAAATTCAGACTGCGGGACCCAGCTATTTCTGTTGAAAACATTTGAATGGCTTTTCCGCCTCTTCGTCCACAGTGTCAGATGGGCACACGTCCAGGCCTGCCTCCGCGCCCAGCCAGCCTGTCCACAGTGTCAGATGGGCACACGTCCAGGCCTGCCTCCGCGCCCAGCCAGCCTCCAAAAGCCGCTCTGGTGCGCTCTCTGCCGAAACCGTGAGGAGCCCGGCTGAATAAATGGCCCTGCAGAGCTCCGTGAGCGCTCATGTTTCATATGCACTTGACCTCTTTGTCTTTCAGAAATGAAATTTATTGAGTTTGGATTCCAGCGCCCCCGGGGCCCCCACTAACATCTAATTAACGAGACCACATTTTGACTTCAAAAGTGCAGGGGAAAATGAGATGTATTATGATGTTCTCTCTGCAGGAGCCTCGGGGGAGGGGCTGGGGAGCTGAGCCAGGGGTCTTTTGAAGTGTCTGAGTTGGTGGTCGGCCGTTCTGCCAGAACGCAAGATAAGCAGGTCAGCCTTCCTTTGCTGCTGTCTTTTTTTTTCCCCCAATAAAGAGCGATTATCTTTCCTTTTGTTGCCATTGACCCTTCTTGGTCTGAATTTCCCAGGCTCTGAGTCTGAGTTCCTTTGTTGCATCAACAGACAAGGGGGCAGCCAAATGTATCCCCCCAATCCCCGAATAGTCTCCTCTTGCCTCGCCACTCTGCCTGAATCCCCACCACGAAAACCCGCTTCTTTATCATCAGGGCTGTGTGTCTAGAAAGCGCCATGGAAATACATCATGAGAGACAAGGTAATGGATTAATCCACAGGAAGGAGACTCATGACTTACTGGAGTAGTGTTTGAGAACTACTGATTCAGTCCAGTTCCCTATTTTCAGGCTGCAAAGGTAGAAGGATAGAGGCAAGGGAGGCAAATTTGATATTTGTCCAAAGCAACGAAGAATAACTGCAGAAGCCATCTTGTCCTTTCTCCTGCCTCTGGGAATCCCAACCTGAGAAGATGCCGAACGTAGTTCACCCTTGGGAGACGGGGCTACTCACTGGAATGGAGCAGAAGGGGCCTTCTGGGGCACGAAGGGTGTGCTGGGACTTCAGCTGCAGATCATGGAGGCAGGTCTGGGCAAACGCAGCCCCACTCACCTAGGTAGAGGACTGACCAAATTGGCCAGATGCAGTGAGCAGAGGATTGTGGGCCCTTGATTTAGGTCATGGTGCTTTCCAAGGAGGCCCCATCACGCAGGTGGAATAAGGCAGGAACCGGGTTGGGAGCAGGAGGTCACACTTGTTTTGCAGATAAATGAGATAATAATCATAAATGAATTAACCCAGGGGTGAGCATTACACTATGTGCTCAACAAGTGGTCTTATTCCTCACTGTTATTATTATCAGGTAATGCGGATGAGGGAAAGGAGACATTTC
The DNA here is from genome assembly GCF_965194805.1 of Balaenoptera borealis. Lineage (NCBI taxonomy): Eukaryota > Metazoa > Chordata > Mammalia > Artiodactyla > Balaenopteridae > Balaenoptera > Balaenoptera borealis. The sequence goes on from NC_138878.1 coordinate 19,182,012, forward strand.
AGAGCTGGGTGAGAGGGACGGAGAGAGGGAGGGATGGAGATGAAGACATAGGACAGGGCAGAAGTCAGGGACTCAGAGAAGGTAGAGGTGACCCCTGGGTGAACCCCAAGGCACAGGCTTGTGGAGGCCTCCCGTCTGTCCTGGGAAGAGAAGGGAAGAGGTGCAGGGACAGGTAGCTGCTGTTTGCCTCCAACAAGCTCCACATGGTCAGGGACCATTTCTCACTTGTTCGTGGGTGTAGCCATGGCATATAGCACAGTTCTCGGCGCATAGTAGGAGCTCAGTACATAGGTAGTGGACATTGATGGCCTGCCCTATCGCAGAGCATCAGTTGAAGGTCACTTGGCCTGCCTTCCAACTGCCAGTTTCTACAAGTCTTCATTCCTGAAGACTTTCTGAGGTTCCTGAAGCCTACGTTGTCCCACTGAATGGAAGACCAGAAGTGGGGAAATTAACACGACTGGAGAAAAGCAGCTGTCAGTCAATGACTGAGTATGTAAATACTCCAGTTCCCTTCCCTCTTTGGAGGGATAAGTCTAAGGCACAGGCTCTACAGTGAATATCAGAGGTCACCATAGGGGGAACTTGATAACTCATCCTTTACTGTCCACCTTCCTTTTCTTCACTAACTTTTGTACTCCTCTCTGGGTATTGTCTTCATCTCCCAAACAGACGGCTGGTACTTGAATTCTTTTTGAGGGGCTGCTTCTGGGAGAATTCAAACTAAGCCAGTAACCAATAGGTATTTATTGGATAATGAATAAATGCATGAGCTGGATCCAGCTAGTGTCACTGCAGCTTTGCCCTTATTACTTGTCGTTCTTGAAGTCTCCTGTGCACAGGTAGCAAATGGGGTGTCCACAGACTCAAAAATACACATTCCAAGTGTCCCAAATAGGGTAGCAAATGGGGCATCCAAAGACTCAGAAACACACATCCCAAGTGTCCCAGGAACCTCCAGGCTTTGTTCCTAGACTTTGCCCTTTGTCTTTGTGTTACTCCTCTTCCTGGCACGATCAAGAGGAAAAGATGCTTTCTGCTGTAGAGCCCCCATCCTTGGCCATGCTGCTTGGTGACCCCTCTTGCATCAAGAAAGAAACTTCCCTTCCCTACTTTTTTCAGAGCTTGCCTCTCTCCATCTCTCATCCTTAATGATTCTTTAATGGAATTAGTCAAGATGTACATCAGATCTTTGTGGTTTAATCTCCAAGAAAGGCTGAGAAAATGGGAAAACAGTGCCTGTCGTGCAAAACAAAAAGAGCCACATCTTTGGAGAGATGACCAAAGTAGAGAGATGGAATCTGGGTGTCCAGGGAATCCAAGCTGCTGCTGAGCCCTTCCTCAGAGAAATTTGTTAAACAATCTCCAAGTCTTGTATGATTAGATGACAACATTTATTTGCAAATAGGAAGGGTGATGGTGACAGCACTATAATTTATGTCTTCAATAAGTGGCTCAAGCCCAGCGTCAGAATGGATCCATTGCCATTTAATTTTACCCCTGGTTTTCACATTTTTGCATTTATATTGGGAATGTAAGTGACAAAATAGAGCATGTGACAGGCCAGGTTGTTGTCAGCTTCATTCTCAGATTGCCAATCGTGCTGGTTTTTGATAAGATAATTACCCCATTTTGTGTGTGTTTCTTGCTTCTCGTATGGCAAATTGGGCAATATCGGGCCTGTCTCTGGAGCATTTCTCCTCATGAATTTGCAGAGGGAAGGAGTAGGTAGTAATTGCTTTGTTACTTGAGGTTGAAAACTCCCCAGTTAAGCAGAGAACATCCTGGAAACTCCAGGCTGCCCAAACCTCCAAGGTCCTCTTATTCATCTCATAATCATAGATCAAATTGCCTTGCTAGCATCACCGTATAACATCACCCTTCTATTAGAGGGAGCATATAATTTATTGTCCAAAATAAAACCCTTTTGGGGATGAAAGGGGACACTATTAATAATCATCTTGGGATGACAGGTATAAATTTGGCAAATTGGGACATATGGGCATCCTACCGTCTGTGCTGGTATGGCCCTTGTGATGGGGAACTTCTTTAAACTGCCAAAGTATATATGTCAAAAATCTGTTTTAGAAAACCCCTCATACTTAATGAAGAAATACACATTTCTTTTAAAATTAAGAAGACAAGGATGTCTTTTTTTTACCTTTTCAATGTTACATTGACAGTCTAAGCCAGCATAATAAAAGAAGAACATGAGACAGAAGGTGTAAGGATTGGAAAGAAGAAACAAAACTGCCATTTTTCATGGACAATTATGATTATCTGTAAAGAAAACCCAAGAGTCTTTAAAGATTATAATTAGAATTAATAAGAGAGTTCATTAAGTTTGTTGGATATAAGATCAACATCCAAAAATCAATTGTATTCTCTATATCAGCAACAAGCCATTAAAACACTATTTACAATAGCAACACAAAAGTAACATGCTTACAAATTAATATAATGAAAGCTGTATAAGATTTAGGAAAGAAAATGATAACACTGAAAGAAAATCTAAATAACCAGAGAGCTATACCATGTTCAAGGATATGTGAGCTCTATATTAAAAAGATGTTGGTTCTTCCCAAATTAGTTTATACATTTAATACAATTCCAATAAAAATCCTAATAAGATATTTGTGGAACTTCATGGGCTTATTCTAAATTGAATATAGAACAACAAAGGGCTAAGAATAGCTAGGGCACTTCTGGAGAAGAGTAAGGTGGTTATTCACTCTGTCAGACACCAAAACTTATTATAAAGCTATGGTAATTAAGAAGGTGTAATATTCTTGTGGGGCTAGATAAATAGATGAACAAAACAGAATAGAGGAGCCAGACACACACCTAAACAAACCTTCTAGTGACAGAGATGACAGCAGACTAATGAATGATGTGGGGACGATTGATTATCCATGTGGAAAATAATCAGATTGGCAACTCATACACAAAAATAAATTCCGGGTGAATTAAACACCTAAAAAGCAAAACTTAAAAAACCTTTAGATGAAGATTTAGAAGGATATCTTCATGAGTTCAGTGTAGGAAATATATATATATTTTTAATTTGAGGTGTACAGAATTGGATTAATTATAATCCTCAATTTATAATCCTTGTTCTGGTTTGCTTTTATTGTTATATTCAGCTATTATTAATAATGCAATAAGCACCTATGAAACCACCACCTAAAACAAAACCTAGGGCCTTGAGATAATAACCTACATCTAAAAGTATGGCCCCCCACCTCCCATTCCTTTGTTTCTGTAGCACAAGGAAACCATCATTCTGAACCATATGCTCATTATTCTATTTATTTTCTCTTTATATAGTTTTATTCCATTAAGTGTTTCTAAAAGTGTATTTTTTTTTTTTTAATTTTTACACTTTATTTATTTATTTATTTATTTTTGGCTGTGTTGGGTCTTCGTTTCTGTGCGTGGGCTTTCTCTAGTTGCGGCGAGTGGGGTCCACTCTTCATCGTGGTGCACGGGCCTCTCACTGTCGCGGCCTCTCCCGCTGCGGAGCACAGGCTCCAGACGCGCAGGCTCAGCACCTGTGGCTCACGGGCCCAGCTGCTCCGCAGCATGTGGGATCTTCCCAGACCAGGGCTCGAACCCGTGTCCCCTGCATTGGCAGGCAGACCCTCAACCACTGCGCCACCAGGGAAGCCCTGAAAGTGTATGTTTTTAATTTAATTGTTTTTAACTGTACAAATAGGATATCATGCTATTTTCAATCTTCTGGGAATTATTTTGTTCATTTTATATTATATTGCTAACATTTTTCCATATAATTATGTTGCACGGTAGTTTGACTGCTTTATAATATTTCATGTGTGAATATATCACACTTTGTTTATCTGCTCTCCCAGTGATGGGCATTTGGTTTTCAGGGTGTTTGCTTTTATGAATGATGCTGTTATAAACATTTTTGTACAGTCTCCTGTTGTACATATGCAAGAGTTTACCATGGGTATCCTTAGGGGTAGGAAAAGATTTCTTAACAAGATAAAAAAATGATTGGTAAATTTGGCGTTATTAGAACTGAGAACTTTGGTTTTTCAACAGACATCTTAAAGCAAGTGACAAGACAAGTTATAAACTGCAGGCAGATATCTGCAATGTGCGCAACCTAAAATGGATTGGTATCAAGAATATAAAATAGCTCTTATAAATCAAAAATGAAACTACAAACAACCAAAATAAAATGGGTAAAAGACATGAATCAACATTTTGCATATAAGACTATATAGAAGGCCAATATATACGCAGAGATGTTTCACATGTCTTTAACATTGGTGATCTGGAAAATGCAAATTAATGTTGCAATGATTTTTATCCACTCAATTGGCAAAAATTAAAAGTATGAAAATATCTAGTATTAGGGTGGATCTGGGGTCTCGGGATCTCTGAGACATTGCCCCATTAGGGTAATAACTTTTGAAAGCATTTTGTCTTTACTTCCTACAGTTAAACATTCATCCAGGCACACCTCGTTTTATCGCGCATTGGCTTCTTGCATTTTTTACAATTGAAGGTTTGGGGCAACCCTGCGCTGAGAAAGTCTATTGGCACCATTTTTCCAACAGCATTTGCTCATTTTGTGTCTCTGTGTCACATTTTGATAATTCTCACAATATTTCAAAATTTTTCATTATTATTATAATCGTTTCATTATTATTATATCATTATATTTGTGATCTTTGATGTTACTCTTGCAAAAAGATTATGACTCAGTGAAGGCTCAGATAATGGTTAGCGTTTTTTCTCTAAAGTATTTTTTAAAATATTTTATTTTTTCTTTTCTTCTTTTTTTTTTTTTTTGGCTGCGTCGAGTCTTTGTTGTGGTGCGTGAGCTTCTATCTAGTTGTGGTGCGTGGGCTCCTCTCTAGTTGTGGCATGTGGGTTTTCTCTCTCTAGTTGTGGCGCTCGGGCTCCAGGGCATGTGGGCTCTGTAGTTGTAGGGTAAAGCATTTTAAATTAAGGTATGTACATTGTCTTTTTAGACATAATGCTATTGCACACTTAATAGACTACAGTATGGTGTAAACATACCTTTTTGGTGCACTGGGACACCAAAAAAACTTGTGTGACTTGCTTCATTGTGATATGCACTTTATTGCAGTGGTCTGGAACCGAACCTAGAACATCTCCAAGGTATACGTGTATGTGTATGCTTATTCCACAAGACACAAAAGCCCAAACCATAAAAAAAGGTCAGCAGTTTTTAGTAATAAATATTTATTTTAAACCTCTGTTATCAAAAGACACCACTGAAAGTGAGGTGTCAACTGCTTGGGAGGAGATACTTGCAATAATATTACCAGTAAAGGATTGGAATCCAGAATATAGAAAGAACTGCCATACATCAACTAGAAGACAAACACCTTCATGGAAAAGTGGGCCAGAGGTCTGAATGGGCAAGCTAGGGAAGAACACAAACAGCTAATAAACATAGTTCAACTTCACAAGTCATCAGAAAAAAATGCAAATGAAAACTGTAATAAGATACTGTTTCATACTCATCAGATGAACAACAACAACAGTGTGCCCCAGTACCAAATGTTGTTGAGAATTTGGTGCCACAGAACTGTTTTACATTGCTGTTGGGAGTATAAATTAGTAAAAGCAATTAGGAGAAAAAATGGTAAATTTTCAGAAAAGTTTAACATGCATAAACCCTAAGGCCTAGTTGTTCCATCCTTAGATGGAAACTCTAGAGAAACTCTCACGTGAGTTCACAAATAGATGTGTGCAAGATAGTTCATGACCACAGTGTACAATAGCATCAAATTGAAACAACCTGAGTCTCCATCAATAGAAGAATGAATAAATTAGCTGAGTAATCGTCATAACGGAACACTGTGCAGAAGGGGTCAGCAAACCTTTTCTGTAGAGGGCCAGATGAAAAATATTTTAGGCTTTGAAGGCCATGCAATCTCTATCACAACTACTCAACTCTGCCGTTGTAGTGGGGAAGCAGCTATAGGCAGTACTTACATGAACAAGCGTGATGTGTGCCAATAACTTTATTTATAAAAACAGGTGGCCAGCTGGATTTGGCACGTGGGCCACCTTCTCTACGGAAAAGAGAATGAATCCACTAGAGTGACATCTATTGACAGGGATGAATCCCACCAATATGAGGTTGAGTGAAGAAATAAGTTGAAGAAGAACATGTATGTATGATACCACTTACATAAAGTTTTTAAGAAACATGCAACACTACCAAGCATCACATTATGGTTAATTTCATATATCAGCTTGACTGGGAATGCTCAGATAGCTGGTAAAAAGTTATTATGAGAGTGTTTCCAGAAGAGACTAGTATTTGAATTAGTGGACTGAATAAAGAAGCATCCTCACCAAAGTGGGTGGGCATCATTCAATCTGTTGAGGGCCTGAATAGAACAAAAAGCGGAGGAAAGGAGAATTTGCTCTGTCTGCTTGAACTGGGACATCCACCTTCTCCTGTCCTTGACATCAGTGTTCCTGGTTCTCAGGCCTTCAGACTTGGACTGAGGGGCACCATTGGCTCCCCTGGTTCTCAGGCCTTCTGATTTGGACCAGAACAGCACCAGCAGCTTTCCAGGGCCTCCAGCTTGCAGATGGTGGGTCGAGGGACTTCTCGGTCTCTATATTTGCATGATCCAGTCCTTCAAAATGAATCTCTTTTTGTATATCTGTATATATCCCATTGGGGCACAAGTGTATATAGTAAAGTATGAAGAAATGCATGGGAATGATAAACACCAAGTTCAGGGTAGTAGTTCCATTTGGGGGTGGAGGTAAGGTTAGAGTGATGAGCTGGGAAGGGGGACCAGGGAACTTCAGCTATATTAATAAGTTTTGATTTCTTGAGTAGGGTAATAGATACCTGAGTGACTAGGTAGTATTTCTTATACCTTTTTGTGTATCTTAAACATTTCATAATATATTTAAAAACAACACAAGATAAAAGAGACTTCTAAAGAGGAAATGGCTTCCTTATTGTGTGATTCCGTGTTATTTTGTGATGTGTCCCAGTGTCGACCTAAAACCACCTCCTTGTCCACATTCATGAAGCCCTGCTCAAGGCCTCCAGGAGTGAGGGCCTCTTTATCAAATGGTCCTTCTTTCCTTGTGTCTTTTGCTCCCAGAAGACCAGGAGGCAGGAAACAGAGACAGAACTTTCTGTGGATGGTTTCTGTTGTAATTTCCTGGCACCAGACACTCCCGTTTGCCCATACCAGTGCCAGCAGGGTTGAATGGTTTGGGAAGCCAAGGCAGATTGGAGGATGTCTGGGTGTGAGTGGTCTTTGGCTTCTCTCAGACAAAGGGCCCTCACTTTGGAGGCTGTCTCTAGCCCTCTGGTCTCTCCTTAGCATCGCCGTGGAGTCCACTGTGTGATCACTGGAGATCCAAGTCTTGTGGACTCTAGGCAAGTGGTTTGACCTCTCTGAGCTTGTTTCCTCAGCGGAAAATGAGGAATGATAAATCTCTGCTCCATGTTGCTTTTTGTGACTATGAAGAGGGATGCTGCATGCAAAGAAGATGGCAGCCGTTCCCACTCGATGTTCTAAACAGAGGAGGGTGCATCTTACATTTCCTGAAAAAGCATGCACTCCAGTAGCGGTCCACAGAGAGGACTGAGTCTTCCTTCCCTTTTAGATAATTGCAATATGGAGCCACGTTATATTTAATATTTGCCTCTTTGGGTTCCCTATTTCCTCCTCCCCACATTCCACCCATTGGTTCTATGAATTTGACTATTTTAGATACTTCATGTGAGTGGAATCAGGCAGCATTTGTCTTTCTGTGATTGGCTTCTTCCACTTAGCATAATGTCCTCAAGGTCCATGCATGTTGTCCCAGATTGCAGAATTTCCTTCTTTTTTTAAGGCTGCATAATATTCCTCTGTATGTATATGTGTGTGTGTGTATATATATATCACATTTTCTTTACCCATTCATCTGTCTATGGGCATTTAGTCTGTTTCTACATCTTGGCTATTGTGAATAGTGCTGTTTCAGTCAAGCAAAATGAATAAGCTCTAGAGATCTGCTGTACAACACTGAATCTATAGTCAACAATATATTGTACAGTTAAAATTTTATTAAGAGGGTAGATCTCACAGTAAGTATTCTTTCCGCACACATGCAAAGAAAGCCATTGAAGGAAAGGGGGTGGGGCAGGAAGCACAAAATTTAATCATGTTTCTTTCAGCGCTTTCTGCCTTGAGAAGGTTTATTTCTGCTACTATTACAGTTCTTTCCTTTTTTCTTCACTGTAAATGAGATCTTTTTCTTCTCTTCTGAACTTTTACACTTTGTCAGGAGGTGTTGTCCTTAAGATTGGCTTTTTAAAGTCTGGTAGATTTAGAATTATAGAATCACAGCATTAGAGAAATCTTTAGAAGGCACTTCATGCATGGTGAAGGAATCTTTCCTTTAGCTGTTCTGAGAAGTGAGCATTGGTTTTGATTGCTTCTGGTGATGGGGAACTCACTACCTATAGAGGAGGCAGGACTTTGAATTAATTTTTACAGAGCTGGGGAATCAGGAGACCTGTGTTCTAGAACCAGCTCCATCACTAATTGGCAGAGCAATGTTGGGCAAAATTGTCACTTTTCTGTGCCTCAGTTTTCTTATCTGAAAAATGGGATCATTCCAATTGAGGGATAGAAGTGCCTGAGTCACAAACTGAGCAACAGCCCTCCTCCTCCCTAAACATTTAATATATTTTAATCTCATTTAATTCTCACAATGACCTACTTACATTAGCACCATTTTATAGACAAGGGGATTCTTGCTCAAGGTCACACAGTAGGCGGCAGAGTTTGTGCCCTTAACCACTAGGTCAAATTTAATATGGAATTTTGAACCTATCCTTCCATAACATCATGCGCTGTACATTTTACCTTATAAAACAGACATTGGTAAGTAATGTGTAACAGGCTCTGGGATTCTGCAACAGACAAGCTGAACTGGTGTGCATATGGCTAACACACTAGGTGAGCTCAGCCACCTTCCAGTGAATGCCTGCACCAGTGATGTACTTAAATGATCCCTTGGTTTTGGATATTTAGGTTGTTTTTGAATTTTGTTATTATTATAAAAGCACTGCAGTGAATATCTTTGCGCTTAAACCTTGGTCTGCATCTGATCATTTCCCTAGGAAAGAGTTCAAGATTTTGGTGCTTTTAAGGCTCTACCAAGTTGGGCCCCTCCCAGCCAGGCAGGTGAATGTTCTTAATGAGACTTAATGAGGTCACAGAAGCAGGTGCTCAAAGGTTGAAGCTTCTGGCCAGGATGGCTGAGCCCAGACTTCTTAGGTGTTGCCTTTAGCTCTGCGGGAGGAAGCCCCTTCCTCTTCTCTGGGTTTTTGAGCCTCCTGGGCAGGTCCCACACAATGGACAACAGGTGACTTCACCATCTGCCGTTTGCAATCCAGGCTGGAGCATCCCAGGGCATGGAGAATTTTGAGGCAGTTTAGAGAATCCAGCCTTGTGGTTTCACTAGGAGACACTTGGAGGTGAGTTCATCTAGACTTGCCCTTCCCAACGTTTGTTGGCTTGAAGGCTTTCTCCACAGTAAGAAATAATCTTGAAAAACCCCTTATGAAATTTCAAATGACTTTTTTAAGGCAATATTTTCATGTGGTAAAAGCTAAAAATGTGATTTTCAGTAAGAAATGATGTTAAATCAGTATAATTATTAAAATTGGATTTAAAAACCATTTAAAATAAAATTGAAACTAATATTCATAATATAAAAACAGGCAAATTTTTTTTTAAACATCTTTATTGAAGTATAATTGCTTCACAATGGCGTGTTAGTTTCTGCTTTATAACAAAGTGAATCAGCTACACATATACACACGTTCCCATACCTCCTCCCTCCTGCATCTCCCTCCCTCCCACCCTCCCCATCCCACCCCCCCAGGCGGTCACAAAGCACTGAGTTGATCTCCCTGTGCTATGCGGCTGCTTCCCACTAGCTATCTATTTTACATTTGGTAGTGTATATATGTCCATGACACTCTCTCACCCTGTCACATCTCACCCCTCCTCCTCCCCATATCCTCAAGTCCATTCTTTAGTAGGTCTGTGTCTTTATTCCCATCTTGCCACTAGGTTCTTCATGACCTTTTTTTTTTTTTCCTTAGATTCCATATATATGTGTTAGCATACTGCATTTGTTTTTCTCTTTCTGACTTACTTCACTCTGTATGACAGACTCTAACTCCATCCACCTCATTACAAATACCTCCATTTCATTTCTTTTTATGGCTGAGTAATATTCCAAAACAGGCAAATTTTGATCTTTCTCTAATATGTGACAAATGATGCTGCACGAAGTATGAAAAAGCTTGATTTGTTAGCAACTAGATTAAAAATTGACAATTGATATCATGTTTGGATTTGGGACCTAATTGTATATTTAATGGGATCCAAAATTTGATATCATGTTTGGATTTGGGACCTAATTGTATATTTAATGGGATCCAAAATTTAACTATACGTTACAGCATAAGAGCAGGCATATGTTGTTTTCAAGACCTGACATTTGGCATGCTGGAAATTTCTCTCAAAATTAAAGCTGTTATTTTAAAAGTAATTTTAGTGTTCTGTTTCCAAAACATGATAAGAGCAAGGGTTTGCAAGCCTGTCTCCACTAATAAGATACCTTGGGCTGTAGATGTTTTTTATTTCTAATAAATATACAAAGTCAGAACAGAACAGTTGGACAGAACGGTTACTCTCTTTCCTCTTTAGAAAATGACTTTGAAGTTGTGGAGACTTCTTGATATGTTCCTTTTTTTATTTTTATTTTTTTAATTAATTAGTTAATTTCTTTATTTTTGGCTGTGTTGGGTCTTTGTTGCTGTGCGCGGGCTTTCTCTAGTTGCGGCGAGAGGGGGCTACTCTTCGTTGCGGTGCGCAGGCTTCTCACTGCAGTGGCTTCTGTTGTTGCGGAGCACGGGCTCTAGGCTCACGGACTCAGTAGTTGTGGCTCGTGGGCTCTAGAGCACAGGCTCAGTAGTTGTGGCTCATGGGCTTAGTTGCTCCGCGGCATGTGGGATCTTCCCGGACCAGGGCTCGAACCCATGTCCCCTGCATTGGGAGGCGGATTCTTAACCACTGCGCCACCAGGGAAGTCCGATACGTTCCTTTAGAATTTTGTTCTGATGAATGCAATTTCTAGATCTGGTTGAGATGATCTGAAGGTGAATTTGCAGGATTATCCTCCCTTTATGCTGCTCTCGTGTTTCCACATCCCAGGGCGAGAGGGCCTGATGTTTGAGCTTGGGCCCCACGTCCAGCTGTCCTCCACTTACCTCTGCACAGGCCCCCTGGGCCAGCCTGAAGCCTCTTGAACCATTCTGCTTTAAAGAAAAAAACCCACATTTGACTGATAATTTTGATTGTTGCTTTTTAAGGAATAAAATGGAAACAGGCAGTTTTATTAGTATAATGACTGAAAATCCTGGAATGCATTTGTGAACCCTGGGTGCGGGTTGAACCCCTGATTGGAAGATGGTCATTTGGACAAATGCTCCTTCCAGCCCTTGGCTGGGGACTCTGCTTCCCTTTGGACACAGGATGCCATGGATGAAGGCCTGATTTATTTCAGGATCCCCAGTCAGCAACTTTTCACTAGTGGGAAGTAGCAGGATTTGGGGGTCAAAGACCCTGGATCTCTTCCACCACAGCTACTTTGTTTCTCACTCTCTGCCTCAGTTTCCTCATCTGCAAAACAAAGGCATAGGATTATTTGACCTTGAATCCTGGTTCAGGATTTGAATTCTTTCTTAAGCACAAAATTCATTTTCCTCCTATCTCATGGCAAAATAATTTTAGGCAGCAATCAGTTTCCTTGAAAAAACCCCGTGGAGAGGCTTCTATGGGAGCAACAAACGTTGCTTGGAGAATGTCTCAGAGAGAGGCTAGGCTACCACCCTATTCTCATTCTCCCTGATGAACGGTGAGCTACCTTTGGGCTGTGATTTTAGGGACACCAAGAGCTCCAGGAAATCACCTTTACCTTCTCACTGATTTGACTGACACTGTCTTTTATGAACCTTCTTTTCTCTCCATGGGGAGGAGAGAGGCAGAGACAGAGAGATTTGCGTCTTTTCAGCAGGATGAATTGATAGAGGAAGCGAGGATCAAAATGCAACTCAGAGTCTGGGCTCTGCTTCCTTAGGAACCAGAGCTGGGTCAGCCCTCTGGGGTGAAGGAGTCCTCCTGGCCTCTTCTAGACTCAGGAAAAGGGGGCAGTCGTCTCCGTTGGTTTCACACCTGCAACTCCACTTCTGGCCTCTAGAGGGTGTGGGACCCAAACTCCAAGGTGCTGGACCAGAAGCCAGCGGATTTGTGGGGAGTTCTAGAATTCTTGAATGTTCTTGCAGGAGAGGGTCCCTGGAGCCAGAATTAGATTGCTGAGGACTGGTTCAGGGAAGGGTCCCCAGAGGAGGTGGCGCTTGAGCCTGAATCAAGAGATGAGCCTGCGTCTGGGAAGGGTATGCAGAGGAGACGGTACAGCAGGGGCACAGGTGGGGCTGTTTGGAGCAAGTGGGTGGTGCACGTGTGGGGTGAGTGGGGAGCAGACATGGAAGGTGGTCATGCCGTGGTGGGTATTGCACCCCATGCCAAAGATGAGGTGCTTTTCTCTACAGGCCACCAGGAGCCCCAGAACAGCCTGGCTTAGAAAGGTTAACTCGCGCCATGTCTGCCCCAGGGGAATGTCCCTGAAGGTCTTTGGAAAGCAATCGGTTAACAGCACGAGCCGGTTAACCTCTCCACCCTCACAAACTTCTCCATGACACGTTGGGCCATCATTCTCCCTAATAAAATAATATGAAGCTCAGTTATGTTCCTGTTCCCATGTTCCTGGACTTCATTAAGCACAGAGGGATTAAAAACTTGTGTAAATTAATCAATGTACCATAATCCTAAAAATTAGAAGATGACTCCTTGAGGAAGTAATATAATATGGGCTTTTTAATTAGCAGGGCCCCCGAGATTCACTGCTCTCCCCTGCAAGTCTTGTTTTATGAATCGCTTTATCATTTGCAGGGGAAGGCCCCGCAGACTCCCGGCCTGTTTTAAGGAAATGCTAGAAGCCGTACTAATTCTCCCGGCTCCTACCCTCCTCAGAGCCAGAGCAGAATGACAGCTGGCCTGGCTTTTCTTTCTTCCTTTTCTCCTCCAACAAGAGCTAACTTTCAAAAGGAAACTCCGATAAAGGATCCAGAGGGGGAACTAAGCTACTTCTATCCTTTTTCCCGGGCGTGTAGAATTCAGAGCAGAGGTTTTGGTGCCACGTGGATCTGGGTTTGAATCCTGGCTCTGCTGTTCTCTAGATCTGTACTGTGAGCAGGTCACCTGTTCTCGGAAAGCCTCTGTTTCCTCCATTTTCTCCTCTGTCCTAGGTCTTTGTGAGAAACGCCTCTTGACAGTACATGAGAGCTACCTGCAGACCCAGAAGCTTTCCCAGACACCCTGTCCTTCCTCCTTTCCGACGTGGGCTGAAGAGCATCTTCTCCCTGCCTGGGCTTGGCCATCGTTTTCTTTCTAGACCGTTCTCTCTTCTTAACTTGCTCTCCTTCTCAACAACCTTGAACCATGCCGAGTCCTTCCATCCTAACAAAACCCAGACATACTTCTTCCTTGACCCCACTTTCCCCGCAGCTCCTGCCCCGTGCCTCCCCTCCCCTCTCCTCTCACACTCTGTCCACTAGGACTGGACCATGTCCCCAGCAACACACTGACATTCGTCTCATTAGGATCTCCAGGGAGTCTTTATCTTACTTGACCTCTTGGCACCAGTGGACTCAGATGACCTGTCCCTCCTCCTGAGAACCCTCTCTGGTTTCCTCCTGGCTTTTTGGACATTCCTTTTCAGACTCTTTTTTCCCCCCCTTTTATCCCAGGAGCATTGGTGTTTCTCAGGCTTGTTATCTGTGCTCCCCCAGGGATGGTCACCCACCACAGAACCTCTCTACCACCTACACTCAGGACTCCCACAGGCCTCTCCGGCCCCGTCCTCTCTGCTCTGCTCCGCTCCAGACCCCAAACCCCAAGGCTCCTTGGTCATTCTACTTGGACATCTTACGGGCTCTTCAAACTCAGTGTGTCCATGACAAAACCCAACCCCTTCCCCTCCCAAGAGGGTTACTGCTTTAGAGTCCCAGTCTAGAAAATGGCACCAATATCCACCCAATGATGTAGAAACCTGCCTCTCCTCCACAGGGGCCACGACTGGGTGTCTTGGTCCCCACTCTACCCCCCAGGCCTAGAACGGAACCTGGGGAATATCAGACCTTTGGTGAATGGATTTCATGGCTGGCTGGTGGACTCCGTTCACTTTCTTTTCCATGAGGATTTGCTGGCTCATTTAATGAATGAGAGCAGGTTTGCTGTGAGTCCATCTTTCCTAACGGTTTCATCAGGACTGAGGCTGACACTGACCTTGATGCAGGTAACAGCCCCTCAGGACTCCTGGGTGGGGAACAGTCCATAGTTCCAAGCAGGAACCCTCCATCGATGACTTGTTTCTGCAGTCTCTGATTTGACAAAGGGCCTCTAGGTTAGGAATCGAAAAGGCCCGTGGAGTCCTTCTCACCAGTGCCTGGGGGAACAGGAGACTCCAGCCTGCATAGGAAATTGCAGGGTCCAAGCTGTGCAGCCCGATGCGGGGCCCCAGGTGGGGACAGGTTTCGTTGGTGACCAAGGGCACGGTGCCTGTGTGGCACCCACCCGCTCCCCTGCCTGGAGGAGCTTCCCCAGAGTCAGAGGCCAGGCTGTGGCAGTGCTGGCCCCTTCCCCGATCCGTCCCTCCTGGGGAAGCATTTGCTCTGTTTTCTGAGGGGTAACCGGCAGTACAGTCGTGAGGCAGCGCCTCTCCCGTTTCAGAGCCGCCGTCTGTTTTTATCCTGGTGCATTTACCCTGTGTGTTTGGGGAAACATAGACACATACACACACAACAGCAGTGCTGCCAAAATCCGCGCCTCCTCTCCCATCCAGGATCTCCCCGTGAAGGCTGGTGCGCGTGGGGAGCCTGCGCCTGCCTCTGGGTGGGGCTGAGGCCCTGGCCAGGAGCCAGGGTGCAGATCTCTTTGCTGAGCAGTCCCGGCAGCAGTGGGTTCACGGCAGCGTGGTAGGAAGTGCCATCTGGCTCCTGCATCTTACTGGGGTGAGCCCCCTTCTTCAGTGCCTCTTCTGTCTCTTGGGGGAGTCTGGCGTCTCTCTTGTCAGCAGGAGCCTGAGCTGCAGAGGCAGAACCCCCTGCCCCTTTGAAGAAGGCATGGATCCCCTCAAACCCATCCTTGCCTCCCTCACTACACTGTCAGCAGATGCCCTGAGCCCTTCCCTGCTTCTAGCCAGGCGTGGTGGGTGGAGATGGGGCCCTGGGTCAGGAGCCGGGAGTAGGCACGCCTTTCTGCAGAAGAACCCTCCTGCCTTTGTTTCCCCGACAGCTCTCACTGCCGTGGGGTCTTCCTTCCACTGGGACTCGGTGAACCTCTCTCTAACTTTCTAGGTGGCCCTAGTTCTGCCTTGTGGGCCCTCAAGGACAATGGGCAGGGGACCCACCTCATTCTTTCCCAAACCAGGACTGGCTCCATGAATTAGGTAGGCTGATTCCTATAATGCAGAGAGTTGGAATTCGGGGAACAGCTTAGGGACACGCAGGGGAGAAGGTCCAAGCAGATACTCCTTAAGTATGGACTCCCTGCTGCCACTGTACACACATGCCTACATGCACATACGCACATGCACGCACACACACACATGCACACACACACACACAGGAGTTAGGGATATCTCCCAGTTTGCACATCCCTTGCACCTCAGGAGAGCTAAGCCACAATTGCTGAGGGCAGTTGTTCTGCATACAAATAAACGTGTGACCATAAATCAGCCTGCGGAGCCCAGGCCTGAGTTTGCAACAGTCTGCAGAGTCTGGTCTGATGGCCCAGTTTTCATAATTTTTAAAAATAATAAAGAAAAAGGCAATGCAGTTACAAAACCCTAATGCTCGAGGGACAGTAAAAGCCGGAAATGGCTCATTGTTTTGCCTTGGAAATCCAAAACTGGGGTTTCCGAACTTTTTTTAAGGTAGTGGAATCTCGTTTTGAAACAAAAATCCCCTGCAGACACACTCAATGTGTAAAATGCAGAATAGTGAGGTGAGCAGTGGAAGGGGGGATGGGGGCTGTCAGCTCTGCCCCTTCAGCCTGTCTGGAGTGGGGGGCACTTTAGAGCAGTTTGAAAACCATTGACCTCAGAGAACAAGGCCAGCCCACTTTTCTCCAGGGGGTCCACCTCCAGCGAGATCCTGGGCCCTGAACCCCGGCAGCTTTTCAGTATCACAGCAGTTGATGGAGAACTGACTCTTAGCCTTGTCTCTGATGGAAAGAGAAATGGAGGCCTGGACCGCATCCCTGAGTGGCCCTCTGTGACGGGGACCTGGGTGCATGGGGGAGCCATGGCCTGTAGATTCTCACTCAGCAGAAATGCGGCGGCTCCGCGGAGCACCTGCTCGAGAGTGGGGTCTGACGTCTGGGCAGGCCCATGGCCCACTGTCCCGTACCCCTCCCTGTGTTCTCCAGGTCAGGCCCGGACCTGCCTTCTTGATGTGGAGAGCCACTGCTTCCTGCAGTAATTCCCTGCAGCCCAACTGGTCTCAGAAACTTGGCAGCCACAGAACAGGGCTCCTGCAATCTCCCCCAGATCTACAAGGACACCTCTGAGAATTTTGGGATTTGCCTTATCTATTGATACCCATCCAAGAGAGCCACTGTGGACCTCACATGTGTTCCAGGGCCCTATTATAGTGAGACCGTGTCTTCTGTGGTCCTTGAGTTAAATGCAGAAGAAAGAGCCCTGGGGAGGGGGGTGATCTCACAGCCTTAGGGCCAACCGTTATCCCGGGATGTTGGCAGCGGCATGAAAGATCACTTGTGGACGTCTCACTAAAGTTTATCTAAGAAACCTTTTCACACACTGCAACAGTTCACACCCTCATCTTGTTTCTGTCCTTCTTATCACCAGGGCAACCCGGGGTGCTTGCCAGGGTGGAGTCAGTTTATAACTGTCACTGACCCATCATTTTCTCATGCTGGGTCTCAGGATTTTCCACCTGGTGTGAATTTTGTCATTCGAGGGGCTTAAAAGCATCCAGGCTTTACCTAAAATCTTAGCAAAGGATTATTTCTTGGGAATTTCCCCATATCCAGGATCAATAAGTC